>NW_023270433.1:21120772-21415988 GCF_011800145.1 Mirounga leonina | reverse complement strand
GAAGGAAGGAAGGAAGGAAGGAAGGAAGGAAGGAAGGAAGGAAGGAAGGATGAAAGAAATGAAAGATCATACAACTTGGAGAGAGAAAGGAAATTCATGAATTCCAGACTAAAAATGTTTTGGGGGGACTCCAACAAAAGGAATTCAATTGACCTTGCTTCTCCAGACCATAAAAGGAAACTTGAGGTCCCAAGTTCAGCTGAGACAGGATGAACTGACCCAGGAGTCTTCCTGAGGGATAAGGCCAAGGAACTCCTGAGTAGTTCAAGTCTGTGTCAAGCTGAGTGACTGTACAACCATACTTATGATTCATCTCAATTTAAATAATCTCAGATCCCTTTATACCTCAGGAAATTCAGATGTGCATAGGGAAAGGTGGGGAATGAGAGACAGTACAGAAAAGCCAAAGTAGACTGAATTCTTTTCCCCCTTTTAAACTCTGAAATGGAGGTAGAGATGAGTAAGGAGTGAAGCCAAGACACTTCCAGAGATGGAGGGAGCTGGTTCTGTCGTGTTACCATTTGCCCGCTGCTAGGGAGGGGTCATGCCCCATGCTTCTCTGCTCTGTTGCTCTCTGGACTGGAGAGTCTCTGGCCTCATTTTCCCTCTTTCCTTCAGTCCGAGGCTAACTCTAGTCCATCTTCTTCCCTTCTTAGTCCTACCATCTACTCTAACCAGCCCCTGAGCCTAGACTGTCTCAAGTTTCTTCTTGTTGACCACATTCTGAACAAACTATTTTGGAAAACCAGAATGTCAGGTATTTAAACAAATGAAATATACCCATGAAACTCACCCTGTCATGCCCACTGTTCCCAGAGCCAAAGACACCGGTACCGTGTCTGGCCACTCTGCGGGTAGCTTTTCCAGATCTTTCCCATCAGAAATAGAGTGTGTCGTCCAGCCTGAAAAAGCCACTACCACAGTTCCTGCTGGGAAGGCTGAATTTTTACTTTCCACAACTCTGAAAGATAAAGCACATTAAGACATGGGAAACCTCTTTCAAGGGAGTTGGGATGCTGCATGGGTAGTTTCCTAAAAGGGCACTGAAGTTAATATTCCATGATTAAATACCCCACCACATCTCTCCATCCCTCGCTGCTGGTTTCTCCTCCTCCTTGAGAGAAAATATGGGCCCTTAGAGAAGAACTCTCTGAACTGGTTCCACATCTGTCCCTGTCCTCACCCACTTCTCTCCAGTGCAACCTGCCTTCTACTCCACTAAGGTCACAACAACTTCTGATTGCAAAATCCAGTGGACACTCTTCATTCATTATCTGATTTTACCTTTCTACTGTATTCAACACTCTGAGCTACCCAAACTTCCTCATTGGTTTCCATAATACTGACTTCACTGGGATTTTTGTCTCTCCCTCTGAGTTGCTCCTTTTCAGTCTCATTTGCTGATTTTCTTTCTCCCACCTTCTCCCACCGTTACCATTTTATACTGTCTTCCCCCTGATCGTGAAGTTATATAACACATTTATTTTAGAAAATTTGATGTATGAAATAAAAATACTAGTTCTAATCCCACAATACAAAGATAACTGCTAATATTTTGGGGTGTGTTATGGCAATCTTAATGATATATTCAAAAAAGGCATATTATAAGAAGGCAAACTGGTGCAGCCACTATGGACAACAGTATGGAGATTCCTCAAAAAATTAAAAAAAGAACTACCATATGATCCAGTTAATTCCACTAGTGGGTATTTACCCAAAGAATATGAAAACACTAATTCAAAAAGATATATGCACCCCTGTGTTCATCCCTGAATTCAAAAAGATATGTGCATCCCATTGTTTACCTGCACTATTTACAACAGACAAACTATGGAAGCAACCCAAGTGTCCACCTATAGATGGATGGATAAAGAAGATGTGGTATATAGACAATGGAATATTACTCAGCTATCAAAAAGAATGAAATCTTGCCATATACAAGACTGGATCTAGAGGGCATAATATTAAGTGAAATAAGTCAGTCAGAGAAAGACAAATACCATATGATCTTACTCATACGTGGAATTTTTTAAAAGATTTTAACTTAGGGGCGCCTGGGTGGCTTAGTCAGTTAAGTGTCTGCCTTTGGCTCAGGTCATGATCCCAGAGTCCTGGGATCGAGCCCCGCATTGGGCTCCCTGCTTGGCGGGGAGCCTGCTTTTCCCTCTCCCTCTGTCTGCCGCTCCCCTTAAAAAAAAAAAGATTTTAATTTATTTATTAGAGAGAGAGCATGTGTGCGAGGGAGAGCAGGAGCAGGGGCAGAGGGAGAAGGAGAAGCAAGCTCCCTGCTGAGCAGGGAGCCCAATGTGGGGTCTGATCCCAGGACCCTGAGATCATGACCTGAGCCGAAGGCAGACACTTAACTGACTGAGCCACCCAGACGCCCTCATATGTGGAATTTAAGAAACAAAACAAACAAAGAAAAAAAGAGACAAACAAAAAAACGGACCCTTAAATGAAGTGAACAAACTGGTGGTTGCCAGAGGGAAGGTGGGCCCTAGGGGGATGGGTGAAATAGGTGATGGGGATTAAGAGTACACTTACTGGTTTTTGTTTTTTTGTCTTTTTTAGATTTTATTTATTTATTTGACAGAGAGAGAGAGCATAAGCGGGGGGATTGGCAGGCAGAGGGAGAGGGAGAAGCAGGATCCCCACTGAGCAGGGAGCCAGATGTGGGGCTTGATCCTAGGACCCTGGGATCATGACCTGAGCTGAAGGCAAACACTTAACCAACTGAGCCACCCAGGCACCCCAAGAGTACACTTATTGTAATGAGCACTGAATAATGTATAAAATTTTTGAATCACTATATTGTATACCTGAAACTAATAACACTGTATGTTAATTATACTGGAATTAAAAAAACAAATGCATTTTTAAAAATGTATATGTATTTACATAATTGAAATCACTTTGTTTTGTAACCTAGTTTTTCTCTCTCAACATTATACTAGTATATATGACTTATACTTTTTCCCATGTTAGTAAGAATCCTTTAAAACTGAAATGAATTTAGGGGTGCCTGGGTGGTTCAGTTTGTGAAGCATCTGACTCTTGATTTCAGCTCAGGTCATGATCTTAGTGTTGTAAGATCAAGCCCTGCACCGGGCTCTGTGCTGGGTGCAGAGCCTGCTTAATATTCTCTCAAGCAGACTCCACGCTGAGGGCAGAGCCAGATGCGGGGCTCAATCCCATGATCCTCAGATCACAACCTGAGCCAAAACCAAGAGTCAGACGCTCCACCAACTGGGCCACCCAGGTGCCCCCACATAAAAATTTTAAACTATGATTAGACATGGGAGAAAGATAAAGATAAACAAAGATCCAAATATTTGCAACACTAATATTCCTAACATATAAGAAGATCTTACAAATCACTATAAAAGATAAAAAGACCTAAAGGAACAAAGGAAAAGACATAAACATAATTCACAGAAGAAAACTGATGATTAATTTACGAAAAAAATGTCAACATCACTAATAATGAAAGAAATGGAAGTTAAATGGAAATATCAATGTGAATTCATCTCAGATTGCCAAGATGATAAGCAATGGGCATATAGGTATGAGGAAACAAGTTCTTTAATATGCTATTGGTGGGAGTGGATATTCATACAATCTTTTTGAAGAGAAATTTGACATCAAAACTTCAAATTAAAAATGTGCATCTGACCCTCTTCCCTCTCGTGCTCTCTGTCTCTCATTCTCTCTCTCAAATAAATAAATAAAATCTTAAAAAAAAAAAAAAAAGGGGCACCTGGGTGGCTCAGTTGGTTAAGCGACTGCCTTCGGCTCAGGTCATGATCCTGGAGTCCCGGGATCGAGTCCCGCATCGGGCTCCCTGCTCAGCGGGGGGGTCTGCTTCTCCCTCTGACCCTCTTCCCTCTCGTGCTCTCTGTCTCTTTCTCTCTCTCAAATAAATAAATAAAATCTTAAAAAAAAAATGTGCATCTATTGGGTTGGTGATTCCAGAAGAAACAAGAGTACAGCATGAACATAGGGAAGCAAAAGAAAGCAAGAAGTATGCTACATGAAGCGAATGCTTAGTCTTCGAGATCAGAGGCTTAAAGAGGATAGATTAAAACCTAAAAAGAAAGAAAAGGAAGATCCCAGTGCACTCAAGGAAAGAAAAGTCCCCCAACATCCTCCCTGCTTATTCTTCCAATATAACACAGAGCTGGGCCCACCTTACCACATCCTGGTTGATACCAACTTTATCAACTTTTCCATTCAAGCCAAACTTGACTTAGTACAGTCAATGATGGACTGTCTGTATGCCAAGTGTATCTCTCGTAGAACTGACTGTGTAATGGCTCAAACTGAGAAACTGCGGCAAAAGTATTGAGTGGCTCTAAGGATTGCCAAGGAGCCAAGATCTGAACCATTACCATGCACACACAAAGGAGCCTATGCAGATGACTGCTTAGTACAGAGAGTAACTCAGCACAAGTGTTACATTGTGGCCAAGTTGACCAGGACCTTAAAGGACGAATCCAGAAGATCCCTAGAGTTCCCATTATGTACATTTCTAACCATAGGTACAACATTGAGTGGATACCAGATGATAATGGAGCCCCTCGGTTCTAATTCTTTTTTTCTTTTTTTTATTTGACAGAGAGAGACAGCGAGAGAGGGAACACAAGCAGGGGGAGTGGGAGAGGGAGAAGCAGGCTTCCTGCTGAGCAGGATACAGGGCTCGATCCCAGGACCCTGGGACCACAACCTGAGCTGAAGGCAGACATCTAATGACCAAGCCACCCAGGCGCCCCTAATTCTTAAAAGATAAGAGTTCCTCTGCCTTCCTTTACCAACTTTTTCTGTTGCCAGTTCATATTAGCAATATGCTATAAGCATGAATTATTCTTCTTACCCATTTGCTCTGTTACAAGCTGAGTATGGTTAAATACACTCACTTTTTGAAGTTGTTTTGAAATTGATATTTTGTATCATTTTAAATATTGTTGCATCTTTTTATAAATCAGATGATTGCTCATTTAAAAAAAATGTGCATCTCTTGGGCACCTGGGTGGCACAGTTGGTTAAGCATCCGACTCGAGGGGCGCCTGGGTGGCTCAGTCATTAAGCGTCTGCTTTCGGCTCAGGTCTTGATCCCGGCGTCCTGGGATCGAGCCCCACATTGGGCTCCCTGCTCAGCAGGAGGCCTGCTTCTCCCTCTCCCACTCCCCCTGCTTGTGTTTCCTCTCTCGCTGTCTCTCTCTCTGTCAAATAAATAAAAATTTTAAAAATCTTAAAAAAAAAAAAAGCATCTGACTCAGTTTAGGCTCAAGTCGTGACCTCACGGTGCTGAGATCGAACCCCGTGTTGGGCTCTGTGCTCAGCGTAGAGTCTGCTTAAGAATCTATCCCTCTCCCTCTGCCCCTTCCCAACCCTGTGCTCTCTCTCTTTCTAAAATAAATAAATCTTTATAAATAAATAAATAAGTTAATAAAATATGCATTTCCTTTGACCTAGAATTTATACTTTTGGGAATTTGATGTGAAGCAATATTCATCTAAGTAGGCAAATACACAGACATGCACAAAAAGAGGCATACATGTTCCTTGCAGAACTATTTGTGATAGAAAAAACTGGAAACAGTTGCTACCAGGAGTAGATTAGTTACATGGCAGGTAACAATGGGATAAATTGGCAGCCATTAAGGGGTGCCTGGGTGGCTCAGTTGGTTGAGCATCTGACTTCAGCTCAGGTTGTGATTCTGGAGTCCTGGGATCGAGCCCTGTGTCAGGCTCCCTGATTCAGTGGGGAGTCTGCTTCTCCCTCTGTACCTCCCCCCTCCACTTGTGCTCTCTCTGTCTCTCTCAATTAAGTAAATAAAATCTTTGGGAGAAAAAAAAGGACTGATTTAAAAAAATCTGCAGCCACTAAAAGGTAGGTAGTATATTTACATTTTATCAACAAAAGGTATCCATAACATATTAAGTGAGAAAAAGCAATTTGTTGAAGGGCATATAATCCCATTATTTAAGAAAAATTATAAATATTAATTTGTGTACTAAGCAATTTTTGAAAGAATAATACATTAACAACAGTCACCTCTAAGGTTCAGATTAAGATAAGGGAACTTTCAGTTTCCAAGATACAAATTTTTGATTTATTTGAATTTTTGCCATAGTCCTAAACTGGACAATTACAATTTTTTAAGTTTAAGAGTTGCAACGATGTCAATTTCACAGGCTTCCCTCCTTTCCAATTAGTCAAGAAAGGGGCAAGATTTCCCAAGTTGCTTCTAAGATCAGTGAGTGAATCACACGGACTGAAGAAATTGTAGGGGTGATAGACAGAGGTGGACCCAGAAGGAGGTAAAGGAGAGACATATTTTTCAAGCACTGAGACACACAGAAATACCTGGCCACTTGCTGTCCCATCATCATATCACCCTCCTTCAATCTTTTGGCTGCCACTCTGAAAAAAAAAATCCATTCTTAATAAATAAGGACATCTGGGGAGGGGCCCTTGGGTGGCCCAGTTGGTTGTGCATCTGACTCTTGATTTTGACTGGGTCATCAAACCCTGCCTTTGGATTCTCTCTCTCCCTCTCCTTCTGCCCCCATCCCCACCCCTTTCTCTTGCTTGCGTGCATGCACTCTTTCTCTCTTAAAAAGAAAAAAAAGAGCATCTGGGGAAAACCATCTTGAGTTTCAGGCCACATGGAAAATCAATGGGAAAAGTGTGTGCTGATACATAAAGGCAAAATAATTGGGTGAAATGCAAGAGGAGAGATGTTAGAGGTAGTTCTGCTGTGACCCCAGAGAAGCATTCTGATAGCATTTTTCTGTGAAATGAATATGAGAATCTTACCATCATGCTCCATTGTGGATGAGTTTCTACCAGTAACTTTTAAAACATAACCCAGACACCACTGGGTACTTGTTTCTCAAATCACTAGCTGTGATATTGTGATTTAGAGTAAGAACTAATGTATTCTGTCTACATCCGGTTTCTGGCATAGAGCTCCTAAACTCCTGGGATTTCCGAAGTGATGAGAGTGATAAAGGCATCTTTTGTTATATTAATGAGGTGATTTTTGGAAAGCACCTAAGGTTGGGGGCTGGTTGCCAGAACCAGCCACATGATTAGAGGGCTCTAACTTTCATTGCCCCCTCCCCAGACCTCCAGGAAGTGGGGAGGGGCTAGAGGTTGAATCAATTGCCAATAGTCAATGATTTAATCGATCATGCCTATGTAATGAGCCTCCATAAAACCCTAAAAGGGCAGGTTCTGGGTTGGTGAACATGAGGAGAGGTGGGGAGAGTGGTGTCCTTGGGGAGGGCATGGACACTCCTTGCCCCTTCCCACATACTTTGCCCTACGCATCTCTTCCACGTGACTGTTTCCAAATCATACCCTTTTATAATAAGCCAGTAAGCTAGTGAGTAAATTGGTTTCCTGAGTTCTATGTGCTGCTCTAGCAAATTAATTGAACCCAAGGAGGGGGTCTTTGGAGCCTCGGATCTATAGCCTGTTGGTCAGAAGTAGAGGTAACAATGTGGACTTGGGATTGGCATCAGAAGTGTGGGGAGGGGCAGTCTTGTAAGACTGACACCTTCACTTGTGGGATCTACAGTTAGATAGTGTCAGAACTGAATTGTAGGACCACCAGCTGGTATTAGAGAATTGGTTGGTATTGTAGGGGGAAAAGAAAAATTTACAAATTAGAATTATTGTCACAGAATCATACCAGCCACACAAAAAGGGATGCTAGTTAACATTTGGAAACATTTTTTTACCTTAGATTTGAATCTCTATTGATCAGTTCTGAAAACAATTATTTTAAAGAATGATGACTACATTATTTATTAATAGGCAAAAATTACTGAGAAGTTAGTGCCCCATAAAGGCTTTCATTCCCTCCCTTCCCTGGATTGTTTACTGAGTACAAATATTTGATTAAATTAAAAGAATACAGGTAAATGGAAGGCAAGAAAAGCTTATTTTAGTCTTACCATCTTCCTCTACCCAAATTAGTTGTCAGTAGTGAAATGGACAAATTGGATTTGGGCTTCTTTAGTCTTTTAATTTTTGGGGAGCAATGAGAGGCAAATTGTGCATATTAAGGGAGGAAATGGTGGTCAAATAACGGAGCCAAGGTAATCCCTCATCAAACTTCTCAAACCTTTGCTGGCAAAGATGAGCAACCATGAATCTTAATGCTGATATTATACTGGGACAACTGGAGGAAGAGACAATCAGTTGGATATTTTAAAAGATGGACTATTTCAAAACAGGATCCAAAGCACAACATATGAATTTTTAGGAGGAAAATCATACCTCATATAAGGATCCACGGTAAGGAACAGAGCTTCCAGCAGGACCTCTATAAAATAAAGCATTCCATAGGCAATTAGAAACTCAAGGCTTGATGCCTTCCTTGACTTTGGCATTCTAAGTAAGCACTCAAAATTAACATTCTAAATAAGATTATCTTTCTGCTTCACGGTTGCCCTTCTGCGCTTGCTATTAAAGAGACAGACAACAAGAGGGGTCCAGCCCCGATTATCATCATCCTCACCATCACCATCATCATCATGTTATGTACTTAGAACTCACTCCATGCTTTACATGGATTATTTCACATGATATTCCCAACAACTATTGTTTCCATTTTACTTAGGCTTAGGTTAAGGAACTTGCTCAGGGCCACATTTGTAATCACTATGTTACAGTGCTCATATAAGGTTTCACTGACAGCCCCCATTAGTATTAAAGAATATATATTTTGCTGCAGTGATTCTCATGCACACATTCTCTGGAATTTTGAACCGGACTCCTGGCTGTCAATCCCAACTTAGATGGGACTGAACTTGGCCAAGCTCTGACTGCATGCCCCTTTCTCAAATCCTGCCTTCTTACCTGAAAATACCCCATATGGTCTGCTCTACAAAGCTAATCTCCAAACACGTTACAGCGGTGCTGCTGTTTCTCTCCCCTAGATTTCCTTAGGGGTTGCCTTGTCCTTCCACTTCCCCCCATGGGATGGGAGACTCCTCAACAAAGGAGGAGACTTTTTCCCTCCTGTCTGTGCACAGGATAATCTGAAATCTGCACACAGCTGCTAGGCCCTGCTTACCCCCTTGCTTACCCCATCACCAGGCTTGCCAGGACAGAGAGGAAATCCTCCCCAGCATTTGTCAAAGTCAGGAACAATGTACCATTTCAATTATGAAAGAAATCAGAGGGATCCTCCTCCCATATGACATCAAGGCTTCAAACAGAAAACCTTGAAAAAGTCTCTGTGGAAGATTGCAAAATTGTCACAAATACCTCCCATCGCTGTGTGGGGCCTCCTTGCTACTCCTCCCATCAAGAAGTCTATGTCTCCGGGGCGCCTGGGTGGCTCAGTCATTAAGCATCTGCCTTCAGCTCAGGTCATGATCCCAGAGTCCTGGGATCAAGCCCCCCATCGGGCTCCCTGCTTAGCAGGAAGGCTGCTTCTCCCTCTCCCACTCCCCCTGCTTGTGTTCCTGTTCTCGCTGTGTGTCTCTCTGTCAAATAAATAAATAAAACCTTAAAAAAAAAAAAAAAAAAGAAGTCTATGTTCTCACTCCTTGAATCCGGACTTGGCTATGTGACTTGCTTTGCATATTAGCAAACATGATATAAGTAGAGGCTTGAAAAGTACTTGCCAACACCTACTGTTCTAGATCAGTGGGACCACTGCAAAGACAGAGCTCACAGCCTGCTAGAAACTAGCCTGCTAGAAAGGCCACCCAGAGGACTGAGACATGCACCTCTGCAGAGAGCTTGCTAACCACCAGACAAATGAGTGAGGTCCAACCTAGATTAAACGAACGGTCAGCCCAGATGAAACCTACAGTTACCACCAACTTAACCCAGCCCAAATTGCTAACCCACAGAACTGTAAGCCAATAAATGATTGCTGTTAGATGTCATTGTTGTTTGATTGTTGTTTGAGGTAGTTTATTTTGCAGCAAAGGCTAACTGATAGTCTTTTCCAGCTGAAATCTTATGACTTACCTCCATTTTTTTTTCACTCTCATCACTTTTATTCAACATATTTTTTTATTCTTATGTTAATCCCCATACATTACATCATTAGTTTTAGATGTAGTGTTCCATGATTCATTGTTTGTGCATAACACCCAGTGCTCCATGCAGAATGTGCCCTCCTCAATACCCACCACCAGGCTAACCCATCCTCCCACCCCCCTCCCCTCTAGAACCCTCAGTTTGTTTTTCAGAGTCCATCGTCTCTCATGGTTCATCTACCCCTCCGATTTCCCCCGCTTCATTCTTCCCCTCCTGCTACATTCTTCTTCTTCTTCTTTTTTTTTCTTAACATATATTGCATTATTTATTTCAGAGGTACAGATCTGAGATTCAACAGTCTTGCACAATTCACAGCACTTACCAGAGCACATACCCTCCCCAGTGTCTATCAACCAGCCACCCCATCCCTCCCACCCCACCCCCCACTCCAGCAACCCTCAGTTGGTTTCCTGCGATTAAGAATTCCTCATATCAGTGAGATCATATGATACATGTCTTTCTCTGTTTGACTTATTTCGCTCAACATAATACCCTCCAGTTCCATCCACGTCGTTGCAAATGGCAAGCTCTCATTCCTTTTGATGGCTGCATAATATTCCATTGTGTATATATACCACATCTTCTTTATCCATTCATCTGTCAATGGACATCTTGGCTCTTTCCACAGTTTGGCTATTGTGGACATTGCTGCTATAAACATCGGGGTGCACGTACCTTTTTGGATCCCTACTTTTGTATCTTTGGGGTAAATACCCAGTAGTGCAATTGCTGGATCATATGGTAGCTCTATTTTCAACTTTTTGAGGAACCTCCATACTGTTTTCCAGAGTGGCTGCACCAGCTTGCATTCCCACCAACAGACTTACCTCCATTTTTTAAGGATGGGAGTTCAACTGTCTTTAACTCAAAGTTACTATGAGTAGGGCTGCCTTCAAAGTGCTTCTTCAGGGTCCAGCTCTTAGCATGAACCATCCTGAAGTTTCTGGAACACAGTAAACATGTAGTCAACTGCCATGACGTGACTGGATTATTATGACTTCCTAGCCCACGCGAGGAAGCCAGGCAGCAGGGTCCACTCACCATCTACTTCTCTTCATGATCATTTAACGCCAACACATTTATTGGGTATTTACTACCTTTCTATTCCTGTGCTAAGCACTTCATATGCACTATCTCATTTTACCCTCATAAATTTTAAGATAGGCATTATTATCATTGCCAGTGTACAGGGTACAAATGAGGAAACTGAGGCTTCCTCAGAAATCTCTAAGACAAGGAAAAATATTAAAACCGACATCGAAATTCTTCCCAGCCACCGCTGGGGTTTCACAAGGGCACTGGACAGCTCCGTGGTGTGTGAATATTCCGTTCCTCACCTCACATAAAGCGAATCCTGAGAGAGCGTCAAACACAAAGAACCGCATAGAAGTGCACGCACACCTTTCAGACGGATTTAACAACTTTCTAAGGCAAACAGTCTCAGCCTCCTGAACGCCCCGGCGTGGCGCTACTGCTCAGCTCAGTGGCGAGTTGACTTTGGCACTAAATGGGAAATCCAGGGTTTAAACTTGCCTCCACAGGAAACCAAAATAGATGATTCAGACAGCCCTGAGCTTTGGGATCAGGACATTTTCTTGGACAGATCTCCCCTGCATCACGAGGGAGCCGCTCCTTCCCCACGAGTGTACCTCCAGCGGACGGGTCTGCAGTCGCTGGCAATTTCAACGGTCCCACAGCAGTGTAAGCAGAAAAGAGTTAGGGGTCCCCCGAAAAAGAAAACGGACACATAGCTTTCCGGCCACAGGAGAAGTCATTTTAGGCCGTCAGCTATTCTTGTGACCTATGCCCTACTGACTCGACTTGCCCTCGCTCCCTTCCTGCAGAACTTCCTCTAGGAGGTGTTAAAATTACAAAGGAATGCAAGAACCTCCGCAGTTCAGGATTTTAAGGAAACAAAGGGAATGCAAAAACTAATCGCTTTGACGGGGCCGATAATAGCCCAACCAAATCAGAGGCAATAAATCAATGGTAAAACTCCCAGCGCTGTTTCAAAAGCAAAGACTGATCTCACGAACGTTCTTGGGCTGTTTGAGCACTCAAACCCCGGGGGAACTGGTCAGGGAGCTGATGATGCCGACCCTTGCTGGCTCTCAAGACTTCAATCAACTAGGACCTGGACTCTGTTGATTTCGGATGACCTTTGCCCCAGTTCCATACTGAACTTTCTTTTGCGAACCCCCTCATGAATATGCACGTACCCTTAGCTTAAAACTTCCCCAATTTTGTTTTTCGGGGTGACACTACGTTGGGAAATATCCCTGGTGTTCTCCTTTACTCTTGCAAGTAAAACCCTTCCTTTTCTTATGCTTTGGCTTGGTTGTGTCTTTTGACTGGACACCCACCGAGAGGCGACCCCAGTTGGGGGTAACAGCAGTGCCCTGGACACTTTTGCATTGCAAATGGAGCGTTCCCGACGGTCGGATCCGCAGCCCGGTTTTTCTACTTGTCTCTTTTCCCAAAAAGGCAGCCAAGTGCGAATTCCGACCTCGCTGGAAGTCCAGAAGCTCCCCCCCCCACCAAAGGACATGGCCTCGGGCAACCGAAGTTCAGGGAGAGTCCCACCCACCAAAAGATGTCCGGGTGCAGTGCCCCCAGGCACACTTGCCCCTGGCTCCCATCTCCTCTCCCTGCACACACCCATGTCTAACCGAATTCCGACCCCTGTCTTTCATCTCCTACCACACTTGTTCCAGTTTTGCAGTCCTGAAAGTTTCCTGGCCAGCCGCCGCCCCGGCTAAGGCAGCTATGCCGTGCACCCGAAGGCAGACAGGCCATGCCCTTCCTTCCAGCATATCTCCGAACTCTCCAAGAACAAGCAGGGTCCGGTAGGCATCGATCGGGACATCTGGCTTTCACTTTCCTCGTAGTGCAAGACTCAGAAGTTATTAAGCAAGAGGAGACGGGGGAGCAACGCGCAAACGTTCTACAATAGGGAATTCTAGGAACTCAACAGGAAAAAAGAGTGGGACGGAGATGTTTACTTACCCCAACCCGCAGGTTCCACTACCTAGACAGAGATTGTGGTTGGGGCTGTGCGGCAGTTCCCACCGCCTGCATTTAAGGCCGTCCAGGAGAGGGTGGAGTTCCCCCTCCTCCCAGGGGCGGAGCTGCGCGGGCGCGGGCGCGGGCGCGCGTGCGCGTAACTATACCTGCACCAGCTTCCTAACTAGGAACTGGGTGCAAAGATGGTGTTTGGGAGAACCAGCCGCTCAGGCAGGAAGGAGACAAATGCAAGGTCCCTGAGCAGAGCTCAGAGTTTTCTACTTTTTATTTATTTATTTGAGAGAGAGAAAGCGCGCGAGCGTGCACGCGCACGGGGCAAGGGGCTGAAGGAGGGAGGGACAGAATCTCAAGCAGACTCCCCACTGAGTTCTGATCCAGCCTGGGACTAATAAGCCTAATATATTACCAGTAATTTCTAAAAATATCTAAAAATATAGCAGCAATTTACATTCCTACCATCAATGTAGTTGAGTTTTTTGTTACCTAAAGACAACATCAAAACTGGTATTATTATTGTTGTATTCACTTTTTGCCAATCTGATCAGTGCAAATATGAATTTATGCCCCCCAAGGGATGAGATCTGACTTTATTAAGATTTATACGCTTGTACCTACCTGTATCATTTAGAATGGTTTGTTTTTTTTTTTCCAAGTTACATAAGACTCATATTGGCTTAAAAAATAAGACATTTACTGGTTCATGTGACTGGAAAGTCCAGAAGTAGGATGGGCTTCAGGGTTGGTCTGAATCAAGATCTGGCATATTTCATCCTTACATACAAGGCTTGCTTCCCTCATGCTGACACAATGGCAGCCGTAGCTCTATTAACCTAAAGCAAAGAAAAATATCCATGTCACAAAATTCCTAGCAAGACTCCTCTACCTCTCATTGGTTGAAATGTCTCTAAACCAATCAGTGGCCAATTAAAGACTGAAAAGCTTGGGCCTGGGTTACCTAAACCAATCATGTGTCATCAGGGGTAGGATTCCGGTCTTCTCTTTGCTAGGCTTTCAATTTACAAGGCACTGAGTGAAAGATTCAGAACTCCAAGAGACAGACTTCTCAGCTTTCAACATAAAATAGCATTAAGTAATAATCAGATGTAAGCTGTATAGTATTGTCAGTTTTGCAGGAAAGCTGGTTTGTTTGGTGGCTTGAAAAGCTTTCAACAGAAGAGTTGAAAAAAATCTGGGTGTCTCTGAGAACGTATATTGGATTGTTATGGCTGCCATAACAAAATACCATAGGTTGGGTAGCTTAAACAACAGAAATTTTAAGTTTCTCATGGTTATGGAGGCTGGAAGTCCAGATTAAAGTGTTGGCAAGTTTGGCTTCTCCTGAGCCCAAGCTTCTTGGCTTGCTGATGGCCACCTTCTTTCTGTGTCCTCACGTGGTTTTCTCTGTGCACGCACATCCCTGGTATTATGTCTCTTCTTTAAGCCCCACCTAACAGTCTCCATTGAATTAGTCATCTTTTTGAAGGCTGTCTCCAAATACAATCATGTCGATTAGAGCTCACCTATTCATGACCTCATTTAACTTCAATTACGTCTTTAAAGGTCATTTCTCTGGGCATCTGGATGGCTCAGTTGGTTAAGCCAACTGCCTTCAGCTCAGGTCATGATCCCAGGGTCCTGGGATCCAGCCCTACATCGGTCCCTGCTCAGCAGGGAGCCTGCTTCTCCTTCTCCCTCTGCCTCTTCCCTCTGCTTATGCTCTCTCTCTCAAATAAATAAAATATCTTTTTAAAAAAGAATTATATCAGACACTAACCAAGTGCATAGGAGGGTAGGAAGAGGGACTAAGAGGGGAAACCAGGATGAGAGAGTGACATTCCAAGACATACAGTATATTTGTCCAAAATAACATTACTAATAGTTGTTTACAGAGGTCCCATAAGTGTGACCTTTCCTAAATTTGTTCTTACCTACAAGAGGAACCCATCTCACCTATATTGGGAGATAAAATGGAACAGTGAAAAGTGCAGGGCTTTGGAGAATGTTAACTTGGATTCAAATCTCAACCCTCCTACTGACAACTCTGTGATCTTGTCTAATTGATTTCACCTCTTGAACTTCAGATCCCTTAGGCTCTGAGGAAGATAATAGTAATATTTGCTTCCCTGGACTGTTGTGAGGCTTAGAAATTAGGTACTAAGGACTCCTGGTTGGTGCTGCACCGGCCACATTTCACTGTGCTGTGGGAAGAGGCATAATCATTCTCTCTCCAAATGTAGTATCTTACATGTATTAAAGGATTCTTTCTTTCTTTCTTTTTTTTTTAAAGATTTTATTTATTTATTTGACAGAGAGAGAGACAGCGAGAGAGGGAACACAAGCAGAGAAGTGGGAGAGGGAGAAGCAGGCTTCCTGCCGAGCAGGGAGCCCAATGAGCGGGCCTCGATCCCAGGACCCTGGGATCATGACCTGAGCCGAAGGCAGACGCTTAACGACTGAGCCACCCAGGTGCCCCTGTCCCTCTTCATTTTAACCAGGAAAACAATAACTTTCCTAAAAGCCCGACCCATTAGATTTCTGCCTATATCTTATTGACCAGAATTGTGTCTCCATCTGCAGAGGGGTCTAGAAAGCAGAGTTCTTTAACTGGGCACCCTGCTACCGTGAACAAAATTGGGATATGTATGTAGGAAAGATGAAGGGGAAAGTGGATATTGGACAGGCAATCAGCACGGTCTGCCTCTAGATATACCAAGCATGAAATCTTTTTCAAAGTCTTTATATCTGGCTCTCTGCCATTAATTGTACCTGCTTGTTACTTTGGTTACTTTGCAGTATTTCCATTAGATAGTAGAGAAAACCACAAATTCTCTGTGCCCCAAATAGAAAAGGAAATGTTGCAATTGGATGTCATCATGTGGGCCAAATATCTCAGATTAAAAAGAGGGATATAAGGGGCACCTGGGTGGCTCAGTCGTTAAGCGTCTGCCTTCGACTCAGGTCATGATCCCAGGGTCATGGGATCGAGTCCCGCATTGGGCTCCCTGTTCAGCGGGAAGCCTGGTTCTCCTTCTCGCATTCCCCCTGCTTGTGTTCCTGATCTCACTATCTCTCTCTCTCTCTGTCAAATAAATAAATAAAATATTTAAAAAAAAAAAGAGGGACATAGGTTGTCTTGTGTCCATGGAGCTGGACTGTGGCAAAAGCTTTCTGTCACCCTGCTAAGAAAGGTGTCATGGTTTCTTCACTGTTCATATTTGATTTTGGATCTCAGGGCCAGAGGGTTGAGTTCTTCAAACTCATAATTTATGGTGTATTATCACCACTGGTCTGCCAAAAATTCTCCGTCAATAATTTATGTGCTTAAAAAAAAGCCCCATTCCCTACTCTTCTCTTCCTGCTACTATAGACAACTGTTGTGATGTGTTTAATGTATAGTTTATCTTTTTTGTAAATGTTCTTGCACAGTGTGCACTGGGGGATATCTATTTATTTATTTTGAGATTTAAAAAAATATTTTTATTTATTTGAGAGGGAGGGGAGAGAGAGAGAGAGAGCATGAGCGGGGGGAGGGGCAGAGGGAGAAGCAGGCCCCCTGCTGAGCAAGGGGCCTGATGTGGGACCCAATCCCAGGACCCTGGGATCATGACCTGAGCCGAAGGCAGATGCTTAACTGACTGAGCCACCCAGGCTCCCCTGGATTCAGAGACATTTCAAATCTGTTTTAGGTTCTCATTATCATAGAATAAAATCTGACTCAAAGCTTCTTTTGTTTGCTTTAAACCAAAAGAATTTTGGGTGAGGGCAAATTATTTTTACAATGTTGTTGCTATTCAAGTCAAAGTTACTGGTGATATAGAACTCATGAATTATACAGTAACAATTTGGCTTTTTCTTATTATAACATTAAAAATAATACAAGTAGGTGTAGTATTTTTGTGACTAGGCATTTGCGGAATGAAAGGAAGATAAATTTACTGCCACCCTGCCATTCTGGTCAAGTTAGCAGCCTCTCTGACTTGGCAATTTTCTGTGAAAGAAACTCATTTAGGGGAATGAATAAGGAATTCATTGGTTATTATTTGGTTAACCCTAACCAAAAGGTTTTTTTTTAACCACCCCTACCTTCTTAATTTGCTTCTTTTAAATTGCTTCATTTGTATCACAGGATGATACATGTTTATGTACCTGACAGAACTGTGACATAGTGTACTTGAAAACAATTTCCAACCTCAAAGGACTATACAAGTAAGGGTTATAATTATTAATATAGGGACCAAAGTGCTCTGCGAGAGGAACAAGCAATTGAAAACACTAACGTTCAAGGAGAGACAGGTGCAACTCTATTTGATTTTCTCCATTTGCCTTCCAGATCCACTCTCCACCCTGTTTTTCACAAATCATACCCCCTTCCCTCAAACTTCTGCTTGGTTTTGGTAGGTCTGGTGTTGATTCTCCCTGTCAGGTTACTTTGGATTGGCCTTGTTAAAAAGCATACCTCCTGGGGGCGCCTGGGTGGCTCAGATGGTTGAGCGTCTGCCTTCGGCTCAGGTCATGATCCCAGGGTCCTGGGATCGAGTCCCGCATCGGGCTCCCTGCTAGGCGGGGAGTCTGCTTCTCCCTCTGCCTCTGCCTCTCTCTCTCTCTCTGACTTTCATGAATAAATAAAAATAAAAACATTAAAAAAAAAAAAAAGCATACCTCCTTCAGGCAGCCTCTGGGCATACCTCTGTCCCCTGACCCCTTCAGGCTAAAGTAGGAGGGTGTCTTCACCGGCACCATTGGTTTTTCCCTTTCCCCTGCATACTGCCCTTTGGGTGGGTGTGCCCTCTGTCTCCTGATAGGAGACTGCTCAGTCTAATTAACATATATAATTATTGTTTTAAAAAAACAGATATGAAAGTACATGGACTTTGAAAGAGAAAGTAAATTTCAAAGGAATTTTAGACAAATGGTTTAAATTAATAAAAATTGGAAAAAGGACATGCACACTCCCAAAGGTATATGGAAGCAAATGACACCCTCTCCTGGTAAATATGCATATCACATCTCTCAGTCCTGTAGAGAAAGCTTCGCACTCCGAAATGTAAACAAAAAGAAAAACAGGGTCATCACCCTACATACTTTTTTTTTTTACCCTGCATACTTCTAGTCCCCAAAATGAATGAAACTTGAATTTTTCCTGTAAGTCATTTACTTACTAACATAATTCCATCCCTGACATTTTCAATACTGATATTTTATGGATTTGCGACATTTGTGGCTATCGTAATCATGGGAGAAAGTATGTTTTTCCACCAAAAACTTGGAAATATTGGCAATTTTTTTCTTTTCTTTTCTTTTAAATACATGTTGTATTTTAATTTTAATGAGCCAGTCCTTTTAAAGTCTGTACTTTCTCTAAACATCTTCATTGGAAAGAAATTGGTTTCATTTCTTTTGGTTCTAAGTCTTCCTTATACAGCAAGAACTCAAAAATCCTGTGTTTTAAGTAAAAGGAAAAAAACTGTTGGCTTTATTAGGTAGGCATAAATTTAGAAAGGAATAGAAAGTTTTGCTAAATATTTAAGGGAATTAGATGATGCTTGGGGCGCCCAGGTGGCTCAGTTGTTAAGCGGCTGCCTGCCACATTGGGCTCCCTGCTCAGTGGGGAGTCTGCTTCTCCCCTGCCTGCCATTCCCCCTGCTTGTGCCCTCTCTCTTCCTCTCTTTCTCTCTCCCTCTGTGTCAAATAAATAAAATATTTATAAAAAAAGAAAGATGATGCTTATCTTTATTTTATTTTTAAGTAATCTCTACACCCAACCTGGGCCTTGAACTCACAACCCTGAGATCAAGAGTCTCATACTCCAGCCAGCCAGGCATGATGCTTATCCTTGATTCTCAAGCTCTGGTGTCTATCAGAATCACCTGTGGGCTTATTAAAAGTAAACATCATGTTGGGGCACCTGGGTGGATCAGGAGGTTAGGTGGCTGACTCTTGATCTCAGCTCAGGTTCCGATCCGAGGGTAGTGAGTTCAGGTGCTGCCTTGGACTCCATGCTGGGGGTGGAGCCTACTTTAAAAACAAACAAACAAACAAACAAACAAACAAACAAACAAACAAACATCAAACATCATGCCCCTTTCAGGCCTTAGGAGGTCAGAGTCTCTGGTGATCTAAATCATTACAGACTCTCTACCTTCTGTATTATTACAAAATTCCATTTTCTCATTTGTGAAAGGAGGGATAACCTCATAAAATTGTTGTGAGGATTAAGTGACATAATGTATATAAAGCACTAAAGTGCTTAGAAGGGTTCCTAACTCACAGTAAGCACTATATAAATGTAACTACTATTATTTTTGTCAGGAGACAATTCTCCTTGTTTCTTCATGCTTGTGAGCAGGGGCACTGACCACTTGTGTTCTGGACTATTTTCTCCAGGGTATTTGTACGGCAAACAGCCTGGGAAGACATAAGGTCTCCCTCCAGAACAGAGGGCAAGTTTGTTTTCTGTCTAGCATAATGTCTCCCCTTGGTGCGAGTGTCTATTATAAAAGATTTGGGTTCCCTAAGCTCAGAGTTCCCCAGCTGTGATGCAAATCCACTTCATGCACAGCATTCACCTGGGCTCCCCTATGTTACCCACTGTGGGCTGGGGGGTACAGGTGGGGAGCCAATGTGGACATGAACCTTGTGCTGCCTGCTGTGCCATGAATGATAAAGTCCTGTGTTTCTGACCCAGGAGTCTGTTTTCTGCCAGCATCTGTGAAACTGTGGCAGGCTAACTTGCTAGTTTGCAAAGGAAGGTAAAAATCTCCGCCCCTTCACAGTTCTTGACAATTATAAAGTACAAAAGCATGCAGTCATGTATAAAGAAGCACAATTTGGCAACCAAAAGTGATTAAGAAGTAATTTCATTTTTCACTCCAATCTCTAAATGAATATATATTTTTTAAGATTTTATTTATTTATTTGACAGAGAGAGACACAGCGAGAGAGGGAACACAAGCAGGGGGAGTGGGAGAGGGAGAAGCAGGCTTCCCACCGAGCAGGGAGCCCGATGTGGGGCTCGATCCCAGGACCTTGGGATCATGACCTGAGCCGAAGGCAGACGCTTAACAACTGAGCCACCCAGGCGCCCCTAAATGAATATTTAAAGGATTCAATTCATAATTACCTTATTGCACAACCATGGCACCATCTAGCCTCTCCCACATACAATTATGGTCCCCATCTTATCTCCTGGTTTGAAGGATACTATTAATGAGCCATGGAATCTAAATCTATTTGGCCATTATCCAAACCACTGATCAGTGACCAAGTGATAAAGTTGCAGTGTTTTAAGAGATTGGCATTTCTGAACTCCCTCCAATATCTCAATTGACCCCTTCCTCAGCATCCTAGCATGTGATGCACAATTCCCAGCATCTTCCTCCCAAACACCCAATTTCATAGCAACAATAGAGTTTTGTCCCTGTCACTTCCTCAGCCCACTCAGTACTACTGACATCCTGATGGCTGATCCATTCCTAAACGAAATGCAGGCCACCAAGCAGGACATCTAGGAGACTCAATTTTCATAGCCTATAGATCTTTTATTGCTGTGCTCTTCTTTCCCTGCTTTTGACTTGCTGGCCTTTCATTACCATTATCATAGTGGGTATGAATTTTAGTCCAATTCAGTTCACATAAGATTCCAAGGTGCTTCATTATAATACTGCCTGGCAAATGCCTTCAGTTTCTTGCTTCTCTCTTCCTTTATCAGTCACCTTGGCATAATACTAACCCTGAATAAAATCAACGCTTGCCTTTTCCACGCCTTCTCATGAGCAGCTGAACATTAATGGAGAAAACTGTACAACCAGACTGACTGGTTTTACTTGAATGATCACAAACAACATATTGGCACACTCAACCCCACCCTGTAATCCCAGTCATTCCCCAATAAACCTGCTTTCTCACACAGTGTGATAACAGTTTTACACTTTTACTTCTGTTCTCAAACCTCAGCTCTCAAGAGATAATCTTACCTTAGGCTTCACTGAGAAAATAGAAACCATTAGATCAGAGACCTTGTCTTTTCATGGTCAAAGTTACAAACTTCTCTGCATCTGTACTCATCTTCCCTTTTCTTCCTCTGATGATGGGGGAAGCTCTCTCCTCCTACTAAAGGTTAATGAACATGGACTGTATCTCTTCTAACTTTCTTAGGCTACTTGGATTATTTCTTTTCTCCTGCATAATCAACCTCTTCTGTATCAACTAGAATGCTTTCCATAACAAATAAAAAGACACAAACCATTTGTAGACAAAAGCTCTCAAATTTATATCACCTGCCCACACTCAGGAGCCAGACAGATCTGAATGGGTATTATGCTAATTAGTAGATGCGTATGTCCTTAAACTTCCCGTGTAAAACCGTATCATAGAGAATATTTCTGAAATGACTCTTTACCTAATTTCACACATTATTTAGGCAAAAAGTAAATAGATATACGTTTACATATCGGAGATCTTTCTTTGCAAATGTTTTTCCTCCTTTTGAAAACAGAGCCAAATGCCAGTGTTTAAATTACATGGTTGGTGCAAAATCCTTGTAACTGCCATCCCGTTATGGAGCATGCCAGGGGAGTGGGCACTGGAGCTATGTTTAGCTTTCCTCTTTTGTCTATGCAACCAATCAGGTTTATTTTCCCTTCTTAGACCTTTGGTTTTAAAAAGTGCTTCATTCAAGAATTCTGAGGGAAGGCTAAGAAAAATTGAAGCCATTGTAAACTGTGGAATTTAGCCATCAGACATCTATAACAGACTGTGCAGAAATGGGTAGCAACCTCTGGTGGACAATTTGGAACTGGCATAGTCTCTGTCTACCCATTGGAAGCAATCAGAGGTATAGGGCCAGGAGGAGTTCTCTCCAGAATTTCTGCTCAACAAGATTTTATCTGTGGCTCTCTGGTGGTCAACAAATAAAAAACTGACTTCTGTGTACCTGATGACCTAGCTAGCGGGTCCAGGATATAAACCCAGTAGGAGTGGGGTATGAGAGTTGTGCGAGTTGTGTGATTTTTCTTCTTGTCTTAAATAAGAATGCTGGATGAGGGGAGAATTGCAAAATGAATTTCTCCACAGAAGTGACTGAGTGGGCTGAACAGTTAAAAGGCAAATGGATGTGAGAAACAACAAGAACTAATATAGTCAGAAACTTCCCCTCTCCCATCCTTCAAGTGGATGGCTGATAGAAGAGATGGGAAGAAACATATTACCTCTTTTTAAAAAGTAGGCATATATCAAGAAAGCAGACGAGAGGTTATATTCATAGAATTCTGACAAAATTTAAAAATGAGTTTGGCAGGGGTGCCTGGGTGGTTCACTCAGTTAAGCATCCAACTCTTGATTTTGGCCCAGGTCATGATCTCAGGGTTGTGAGATTGAGCCCCAGGTTGGGCTCTGTGCTGGGCATGGAGCCCGCTTAAGATTCTCTCTCTCCCTCTCCCTCCGCCCCCCTCCTAATAAAATGAGTTTGGCAATGAAATTGGTGGTGTTCCAACTCCATAAACCACCTTGTTCACACCACCAGACCTCTGGGTTAGTAGATATGACTTAAAGAAGATCAAAAGCAATGCTGGTTTTGAATTAGCTTTTTTTTTCCTTCCTAGTTTTATAATATTCTTTAATTTTTTAAAAAAGATCTTGTAGTACCTATTCCTTGCCTTATAAGTATGGAGAACACTAAAATAGTATAATATCCCAAGTTGTATATGGAATGGTTGTTTTTCAACCATTTATTGATTTGTGGGTATGTAGGTGTAACTTTTATTTACGTAATTCAAATCAACTTTTGAACCAAGCAAGTCAAAGTAAGTATGAAAAAAGTATGCTTGATTTGAATGGAAAGACCTTTTAAAAGTCTTATAGCCAGAAGTTATAGTGAGATTTTCTCTCATTTCAGGTAAATGGAGATTGTAGATACATTCTTTTTTTTTTTGGAAATTTATCAACATTTCCTTTTTTTCTCTTTTTATTAACATATAATGTATTATTTGTTTCAGGAGCACAGGTCTGTGATTCATCAGTCTTACACAATTCACAGCTCTCACCATAGCACATACCCTCCCTAATGTCCATCACCCAGCCACCCCATTCCTCCCATCCCCCTCCACTCCAGCAACTCTCAGTTTGTTTATTGAGATTAAGAGTCTCTTATGGTTTGTCTCCCTCTCTGGTTTAATCTTGTTTCATTTTTTCCTCTCTTCACCTATGATCCTCTGTCTTGTTTCTCAAATTCCACGTATCAGTGAGATCATATGATACTTGTCTTTCTCTGATTGACTTATTTCGCTTAGCATAATACCCTCTAGTTCCATCCATGTCGTTGTAAATGGCAAGATTTCATTTTTTATGGCTGCATAATATTCCATTCCATTCCATAATATTCCATTCCATATATATATATATTTATAGCAACAATGTCTACAATTGCCAAACTATGGAAAGAGCCCAGATGTCCATTGACAGATGAATGGATAAAGAAGATGTGGTGTGTATATATATATGTATATATGGAATGGAATATTATATATATATATGGAATGGAATATTATATACATATATATGGAATGGAATATTATATACATATATATGGAATGGAATATTATATATATGTAATGGAATATTATATATATATATACACACCAATGGAATATTTTATATATATATATATATATACACACCACATCTTCTTTATCCATTCATCTGTCAATGGACATCTGGGCTCTTTCCATAGTTTGGCTATTGTAGACATTGTTGCTATAAACATTGGGGTGCACGTGCCCCTTCAGATCATTTGTATCTTTGGGGTAAATACCCAGTAGTACAATTGCTGGGTCATAGGGTAGCTCTATTATCAACTTTTTGTGGAACCTCCATACTGTTTTCCAGAGTGGTTGCACCAGCTTGCATTGCCACCAGCAGTGTAGGAGGGTTCCCCTTTGTCCGCATCCCCGCCAACATCTGTCGTTTCCTTGTAGATACATTCTCACTGGCCTGACTTTTGGTTAGACGGATCAGTAGTCACCCAGCACAGCGGTACAAATGTCAGCTCAGAGTATGAATCATGACACCCACTGCTCTAGTTGGACAGTGTAGACCCACTAGGCTAAAATCCACGGTTGGAGTAGTTTCTTATCTTTACTGTCTCACCACTGGATACATAGAAAAAGCCAATCAACTCCAAATTATTTTACCCAGATTATTCACCTGGTAGGTGAGTCAATTTGTTCATCAGTTGGAAAATATTTATTGAATGCTAGTTACATAAAGATACTATAAGAATACAAAGAATTACAAGGCATGGCCTTAGTGGTTTTTTTACAGACTTTTTTTTTTTTTTATAACAGTTTTAGGTTCACAGCAAGACTGCGGGGAAGGTACAGAGATTTCCCATATACCCCTTGCCCCACATATGTACAGCTTCCCCTATTATCAACATGCCCCACCAGGGTGACAGGTACATTTGCTATAATTAATGAACCTACACTGACACATCACAATCACTCCAAATCCGTAGTTTATATTAGTGTTCATTCTTGGTGTTGTACGTTTTATTTGTTTGGACAAATGTATAATGACATGGATCTGTCATTATAGTGTCATATAGAGTATTTTTACTGCCTTAAAAATTCTCTGTGTTCTGCCTTTTCTTCCCTCCCTCTAACCTCTGGCAACCACTAATCTTTTTATTGTCTCCATAGTTTTGCCTTTTCCAGAATGTTACATAGTCGGAGCCATATAGCATGCAGCCTCCCTGCTTGTGCTCTCGTCGCTGTCTCTGCCTCTCTCAAATAAATAAATAAAATCTTAAAAAAAAAAGATTTTATTTATTTATTTATTTGAGAGAGAGCAACAGAGTGAGAGAGCACAAGCAGGGGGAGCAGCAGAGGCAGAGGGAGAAGCAGGCTCCCCGCTGAGCAGGGAGCCCGATGCAGGGCTCAATCCCAGGACCCTGAGATCATGACCTGAGCCGAAGGCAGACACTTAACCTACTGAGCCATCCAGGCACCACAGAGTTTTAATTTTTTAAAAGTAATCTTTATACCCAACGTGGGGCTCGAACTCACAACCCCAAGACTAAGAGTCACATGCTCTACTGACTGAGCCAGCCAGGTGCCCCAGAAATTTTTAATTTTAATGAAGTCTAGCTTATCAATTATTTCTTTCATGGATCCCTCCTCTGGTGTTTATCTTTAAAGTCACCACCATACTCCAGTTGAATAAGCTTTTTAAACTATAATTTCATTTTTAAAATATATGTGAATTAAGGCAGGGCTTGAACTCATGACCCTGAGATCAAGACCTGAGCTGACATCAAGAGTTGAGATGCTTAACCAACTGAGCCACCCAAGTGCCCCATTAAACTGTAATTTCTTTTTTTTTTTTTTAAGATTCCATTTATTTATTTGACAGAGAGAGACACAGGGAGAGAGGGAACACAAGCAGGGGGAGTGGGAGAGGGAGAAGCAGGCTTCCCACCGAGCAGGGAGCCCGATGGGCTCGATCCCAGGACCCTGGGATCATGACCTGAGCCAAAGGCAGACGCCCAACGACTGAGCCACCCAGGCGCCCCTCATTTTTTAAATATATGTGAATTAAGGCATTTCTTCATTCACTTTGTTTGTTTGTTTTTTTTTTTTGAGACAGAGAGAATGAGAGACAGAGAGCATGAGAGGGAGGAGGGTCAGAGGGAGAAGCAGACTCCCTGCCGAGCAGGGAGCCCGATGCGGGACTCGATCCCGGGACTCCAGGATCATGACCTGAGCCGAAGGCAGTCACTTAACCAACTGAGCCACCCAGGCGCCCCTCTTTGTTCACTTTGAAGAGAAAGATTTTAATTTTGGGACTTCCTGCCATGTGTGTGAATTAATTGTGCTTGTACTTGCAAAATTTCAAATGTTACTATTAATAGAGACTTATATTTTAGAATAAGTTTGTATACTTATTCCAAATGTAACAAGTTAACATCAAATGAAATAAAGCTAAGTTTATGGAAGTCTCAAGATCGTGTTGACACTATAAAATCAATTGTGTTCCATATGACCTTCCGATATTGTTTATCAAAACTTAGAAATGCTGGGGCACCTAGGTGGCTCAGTTGTTGAGCTTCTGCCTTCAGCTCAGGTCGTGATCCCAGGGTTCTAGGATCGAGCCCCACATTGGGCTCCCTGCTCATCAGGAAGCCTGCTCTCCCTCTCCCACTTCCCCTGCTTGTGTTCCTTCTCTTGCTGTGTCTGTCAAATAAAAAAAAAAAAATCTTTAAAACTTAGAAATGCTGTAGAGATCAATCTCAATTACCAGAATCCTAAATACAGTTGTCATCAAGGTTATGATTCTGAAAGCAAGGTATTGGCAGGTTGGTTCCTTCTGGGGCCTCTGAGGAGAGAATCTTTCCAGGCCTTTCTCTTAGCTTCTGGCAGTTGCTGGCAATCCTTGGCATTCCCAGGCTTGCGGTAGCACACCTCCAATTTCTGCCTCTGTCTTTGCACAGTCATTTTCCCTGTATGTACGGCTGTTTACTCCTCTTTTTTTTTTTTTTTTAATTTATTATTATTTTTTTATTTTTTAAATTATTTATTTATTTATTTGACAGAGAGACAGTGAGAGAGGGAACACTAGAAGCTGGCTTCCCGCCCAGCAGAGAGTCCGATACGGGCCTCAATCCCAGGACCCTGGGATCATGACCTGAGCCAAAGGCAGACACTTAACTGACTGAGCCACCCAGGCGCCCTGTTTTCTCTTATAAGGGCATGAGTCATTGGATTAGAACCCACTGTATCCAGTGTGACTTCATTTTAAGTAATTACATCTGCAAAGCCTCTATTTCCAAAAAAGGCCACATTCACAGGTACCAGAGGTTAGGACTTGAACATGTCTTTTTGGGGAGACAATTCAACCTAAAATAGGAGCCATCACCAATGTGGTGACAAAGAAACCAGCACTGAACAGGGAACACTGCACATTGATCTGTTTGAGGGGGAAAAGAAAAAAAGTCCCTTTTCTTTCCCAGCCTTGCAGTGTGTCTCAAGCACCCTCTACAGGCAGAGTTTAACATTCAGCCCCCGGGCAAGGGGGGAAATGCAGTCTGCAGAGTACTGTTCCCCAGGGCAAAGAATGGTGAATTTGCAGCTCAGAGGCAGTACATTAATAATGGCCACAGATTAAAGTCCCGTCTGCTTTGAAGTGAGCCTTCCCGTTGCTAGTTTTATCTTGACTACAAAGCTCTAAATCAGCTGTGGGACTATGACCTGACAAGGGAAGTGTCCCAATAGGAGAGAACTTGGGCTAGGTCCTACAGGATATAGGGGTTGAAGGGTACTGCAGCAGGGGAGGAATGGTATTTTAGGCAGAGAGATCAGTATGAGCAAAAGCAGAGCATGTGAGACCCTAGACTGACACAGAATCCTGAAAGCCTGTTAAAGTATTTGAACTCTAATCTAAGGGTAAAGTTGGGTGAGAGCAACATGATCAAATTTGTAGTGTAGAAAATTTCCTTTAACTCAAGGTAGCATGGGAACTTATTCCACCTGGGAAGCTGAGCCCTGAACAAGTATCAGTGAGCTTCTATAAGAAGAGCTTGCATGGAGGAAGTGGCTGGGAAGTCTGTATATCTGAAGAACCTCATGAGAGGCAAGGTTCAATGAGAATCATCAAATGTTTCAAATATGGATATGACACACTCTGATGTGGACGTAGCTGTGATCTCAAACACAATATGTCTCAAATGGGTGCATCTTCTTATACCATAAGCCTACTTTCCTTCTGTGATCCTTATTTTAGAGATGGCACCTGGTTGCTCAATCCAGAAACCTGGGCATTATCATGATTTATTCCTCTCCTTCACTCCTCCGAACTGATGACCCCAAACTTCTCATTTTGCTTCACAAATGTGTCTCAACTTTTCACTATGCTTTCTCCATTCTCAGTGCTACTACCTTGAAACAGGTAGCATCTCTTACTTGGACTCTTAAAACTGTCTCATAATGGTGGTCCTGACATCTCCCAACTCATTCTCTTAGTAGAGAATTGTTATGATGTGCAAATTTGAAGGTATCACTTTACTACTTAAATTTCCACACTGGCTCTCCATTGCTCTTAGGATACAGAGCAACTTCTTCAACATGAAAGAAAATGACCTCTCACAATCTGGCTTCTTCCAGTTTCATACCCTCCACTCATCCCCACTCCCAGGCACATAGACTTTTATTTCTTGAAAAGCTTCATGTTCTTTTCTTGCCTCTGCCTCTTTTCCCTTCTTGGTACTTACTTCACAACTCTCTTATCCCAAAACTCCCTCACACCCCTCAAGTCATCTTCTATTTGTCCTTTGAGTCAGTTTAGATGTCCTGGAATTGACTCTAACGATTGACCCTGACTCTAATAATTTCAGCTTGGTGACTCTCCTATGTGTTTGCATTAATTCTCTTGCTCTGTCTATATCTATATATGTAAACTATATGTCATATATATCTTTCCCTTGTTTCATTTTCTTAAAGGAATTTATTATATCTTAAAGTTTATTTGCTTATTTATTGTCTGTCATCCTGCACTAGAATATATATTCCCTGAGGGGCGCCTGGGTGGCTCAGTCATTGAGTGTCTGCCTTCGGCTCAGGTCATGATCCCAGGGTCCTGGGATCAAGCCCAGCATCGGGTTCCCTGCTCTGCGGGAGGCCTGCTTCTCCCTCTCCCACTCCCCCTGCTTGTGTTCCCTCTCTTGCTGTGTCTCTCTCTGTCAAATAAATAAATAAAAATCTTAAAAAAAAAAAAAAAAAGAATATATATTCCCTGAAATCAACATCTTGTCTATGGGGGCTCTGCATGGACCGGGAAGCCTGTATATCTGAAGAGCCTCATGGGAAGCAAGGTTCAATGAGAATCATCAAATGTTTCAAATACGGACGCTCAACTGATTGAGCGTCTGCCTTCGGCTTGGGTCACGATCCTGGGGTCCTGGGATGGAGCCCTGCATTCTGCTCCCTGCTCAGCGGGGGGTCTGCTTCTCCCTCTCCCTCTGCCTGCCCCTCCGCCTGCTTGTGCTCTCTGTCAAATAAATGGATGAATAAAATCTTAAAAAAAAAAAAAAGAATCTTGTCTACCTTACTCACCACTATGTCCTCAGAGCCTCCAACAGTGCTAGCTTATATTAGAGACTCAATAAATACGTACTGAATGAATGATAGAAGCACATTTTTTTGAGGCAAAATTCTTCATGCTGTTGTAGAGTCCCATGCAATATTTGGGACATAATTATACCAAAAAATTATTTGTTGCTGTCAGAAATTCGAATTTAAGTGAGTGAACTGTTTGTTCTGGCAACCCTGCACCCCACACACATTTAGCAAAATCTGGAGACATTTTTGACTGTCACGACTGGAGTGGTGGTACTACTGGTACCTAGTGTGTGGAGGAATGCTGCTAAACATCTTACAATGCATAGTCCAGCTCTTATTTAGCAAATAATTATAAGGTCCAAAATGTTAACAGTGTGGAGGTTGAGAAACCCCGAACCAGATGGTCATGAACTGTGAGGGTCCCTAACAGGCAGAAGACAGCGCCTAGAACCTCTAAATTCATCTTCCTTTTGGAAAGACAGCATGCGGTTAGTGAAAGGAAGGCGTCCGGGGCTGAGGACTCGGCTTTAAAATTCTGTGCACACATCTTCTTCACATGGATAACCAGACGGCAAGAGAACCAGACGGCAAAAGTAATGGTCGCGCGTGACGGCCACGGCGGGCGGTAACGCGCTCTGCACACACTGGTTACGTGTGCCTCAGACACTGGGACATCCTTTAGATCCGACTAAGAACAAATCCTCCAGCAGCTGGGGCTAGGAAGGCAGTGACACACCGGAAGCGGCCAGGCGGCTGAGGCGTCCTTCTCCCCTAGCAACGATCGTGAAGGAAGTGGTTGTTGCAGTCGCGCCCTGTGCGCCTGCGCGGAGGCGCCGCCTGCTGACGTGGAGCTAGGTCCCGGAGGCCGAGCCCCGCTCACGGCGGAGTGCGGGAGAGTGGCCGGGGTGGTGGAGCAGCGGCCGAGGCCGGGATGGCTGCGCCGCTCGCTCGGCGCTGGGGAGCCGGCGTTGCCGGCCGGTGCTGCTTGGTGCTGCTGCCGCCCCTGCTGCTGGCGCTGCTGCTAGCGCGGTCCGCGGCGGCCCTGGTGGAGGGGCTCTACTGCGGCACGCGCGACTGCTACGAGGTGCTGGGCGTGAGCCGCACGGCGGGCAAGGCGGAGATCGCGCGGGCCTACCGCCAGCTGGCCCGGCGCTACCACCCCGACCGCTACCGGCCTGAGCCTGGCGACGAGGGCTCCGGACGGACGCCGCAGAGCGCCGAAGAGGCCTTCCTGCTAGTGGCGACCGCCTACGAGACTCTTAAGGTAAGGTCTGGGGACGCGGATGGGCAGCGAGGATTCCTGGCCGGCGGAGAGGGTTCTCGGTGACCCCGGCTCCGAGCGCGGCCACCGTCACGACCCCTAGGATGTTCGTGATTTCCTACGTGGCCTTGCTAAAGAACCCGCACGCGGTTCATTGACAAAGATGGGAACCCCCTCGGGTCTTGGAGGACAGCTAGCCCTCTCCTTCTTGTGACAGTTTTTGTTATGCAAAGCTTTGGGCATCTTACAATTTAGAGAAAGCACTTTAAAAACGTGCAGCTCACACTTGGAAAGCAGGGTGATTATTATTACCAAGATCTGTGATAGAACACAGGAAAGGTCTCCAATATTGAATGACTGTGATGGCGCCAATTTGACATGACAAAAACTAGATTTCTGGGGATGGTATTAAATGTGACATTTAGGGGCGTCTGGGTGGCTCAGTGGGTTGAGCGTCGGACTCTTGATTTTGGCTTGGGTCATGCCTGATCTCAGGGTCGTGAGATCCGGCTCTTTCTCAGTGGGGAGTCTACTTGGGATTCTCTCTCTCCCTCTGCCCTCACCCTGCTCTCTCTCTAAATAAATAAATAAAATCTTAAAAAAAATAAAAATAAATTTGACATTTAGCTTGGGTTTAAGGACTTAGAAAAACACTAAGAAGAACAATGAACAAGCCAGTCAGAAGACCGGATATTTGACTCTTGGCTCCTACACCCCAGTATGACCTTGGATAGTGACTTAATATGTCACAGTAGCTGTTTCTTCATATGCAAAATTAAAGCCATGATACCTCCTCACAGGGTTCAGTCCTCAATGAGAATTGAATAAATGTGAGAAATCCCCTATACAGGACCTGCAAATACATGCTTAATGACTTGGGGTTCAAGATTCAGAAGTTCTGTCAGGAAAAATTTTGTGAATATGGATGTAGTCATTTGACAAAGGTTTTATTGAGTCCTTTGGGGATGGGGAGATTTAGCCTGTTCCTGTTCCTGTTTTCTTCTGCTACTGCAAAAAATCAAACCATGTAAGGAATCACAGAGTATAAATCATATTTGACGGAAGTGTTAACTGCTTCAAGGGCCCCATCACGCTAATGTAACAGCAGTTGTAGTTGTAAGGTGTTTCTTTATGGCCTCCCCCCCCCCCTTTGGAGGCGAAGTTTTCCATGTTGCTATGTAATGTTTTTAATGACTACTTTGAGTGGGTATGCCATAATTTAACCATGGATTATTTGTTCAGAATAGCTTTCCAGAACTGAAAATACTGAATCAAGGAGCTAAAGGCTCTTCGTTCATGCTTTCCAGAGCAGTATATATAATATGCAGTCCTATTAATGAATATGACAAGTCCACTGTATTCTCCCTAGCATTGGTGAGACTGTAATTCTTATTGGCAGTTGGCTGAAGAGTGGGTGGGGGCTGGGGAAAGTGCAGACACCAGAGGGTTAGTTGCTTATTATTTAGGATATAGAGTGATTGAGGAAAGACTTCAGAAAAATGGGAAAGAACTTCTCCATCCAGGGCAACCCAGCATCTAAAGTCCCAATCTTTGTTTTTCTGCAGTGAAGAAAGATAGTGCTCCAGACAAGCAGCCAGAAGGCTCTGGTGACACATAAGGAAGCACTGGGAGGATGGAGAACTTCCAGAAGAGAGGGCAGCAGAAACACTGGCAATTGCTGCCTTCTGTTGGGGTTGGAGATGGGTAGGTTTGGCATGAGAGTGGTGAACATGTTAGTAAGACATGAACGAAGAGAGACAGTAGAGAAATTCTTGCTGGGAGGAAGCGCAAGACTCTATTCTTGCCATTTTCTTGAAGAGACAAATTTGGAGGCTGATTTGATGAATCTGTAATGGTTGACTCTAAAAGTTTCTGCCCCTAAAATTTAGTGCTGATTTGTTAGCGAAAAAAGCTTGATAAAATAATTTGTCCACTTTTGGGCTGTTAAAAACTGGTATGTCTGGAGAAAGTAACACTTTTAATCTTGATTCCAACAAGAGGTTTGCGGTACTACCAATGTCTCCCAAGTAGGAAACAAAAATTGGAGTTACACCGATGGATGAGGGAGTAAGAGAATGTGCTGTAGTTTCCTCAGCCTCATTCAGTGTTACTGTCAGAGGAAAGGGATGTCTGGGGATGGTTTGGGCCCTTGAAAACCAGACCTAACTGAGCTCCATGAGAGCTGTTTTAAAATTATAGAAATGGACTTCTAAGTGGAACACCTCCAGAAACTTTCTTTTTCAGACTTCATTGCAGATGCTCTCTCCTGAAATAAGGAAAAGGACTTTGATTTGCTGTATGTGGAAATTATTAAAAACAAACAGGATGGTCAGATTTTATTTCTGTTATAATGGAAAACTGAGTAAGCTGCCAGAGAGTATCATATCTGGGTAATGCAGAGATCTAATGAACTGGAGTCATCCAGTTTGGACAGCCTCAGCCTTCCAAATTATCCCCTTGAGGCAATGAGGTTTTAACCACTACTTTACTCGAATTATATCTGCAGGCTAGAATGAGGGCAAGAGGTCCATGTGGCTAGTCAGATATTATAGTGGGAGAAGTTGATGAGTTCCAATGGCTCTGGAATAAAGAGGAGATACAGAAGCCTATATAGAATTCCACAAATCATCTCATGGAGGTAGCAGATGCCTACCTGGGACCACTTCATTTCTGTTTGCTATTTTTGTTATATGTTATATCTTTCTCCATAAAGAATAATAGTAAACCCTGTGAAAGGTGTACTTATTTACAGAGCCAGCAAAAAAGGAGGGAGGGACTCAGGAAGACTATGTCATCCTTCACAGCCACATGCAATTATTGCTGGCATATGGAAGAAGCAGCTGATTTTACATTTGTTTTGTAAAATACGCAGGTAGATTCCATTTCTGGAACAGTGTATCTAACAGAAATTGTTCCTTTCTTGAAATCTGAAATAATTTAGTTGTAAATTCACTGGAGTAGGAGTTTCTTCTCCTCCCGTAATTTTTTAGAAGATTTATTTATTTATTTTAGAGAGTGAGATCACACTCGCACGCACACGAGTGATGGGGGAGGGGCAAAAAGAGAGAGAGCGAGAATCTCAAGCAGACTGCACACTAAGCGCATAGCCCAACGAAGGGCTCAATTTCGCCACCCTGAGATCACAACCTGAGCCAAAGAGTATGAGGCTCAACCAACTGCACCACCCTGGCACCCCCTCCCCCCATAATTTTTTGATAACCTTTTTATTTCTCTTATTAGTTTGTTCAAGGTCTCTTAATATTTTTAATGTATGTTATATAAGAAGCTATATTATATCTTCATTATAACCTTATAGTGGTACTCATCAAAACTCCTAATAACCAAGGATCTCTGAATGTTGATAATATGTACATTACCAAAATGGGAATTTATATTCGAGAAATATAGTGGATTTATGACTCCGAGGTTGTATTGGTCAAATACATGCCTCTTTGAGAGAGAGGGTTTTTTTTTTTATGGTGGTTGTTAAAAAGTACACTAACATGATTTAAATACAGTTGGTAAGAGAAGAAGATACTATCACACTTGATCATTGTTATTTTAGCAACACAGATTCTACCTGTGCATAGAGAGATTGAGGAAAACCAGAAAAAGAAGGATGGGTAATAATGGAAGGTAAAGGCACTGGTCAGATGCTTTCATCAAGTCGTGCTTAGTTCATAGTTTCAAATAACTTAAAATTGCAGTTCTCAGCAGGACTTCAAACCATTATGATTTCACACACTGCTTTATTTTTGTTTCATAATATAAGCAAAGTCAAGACAATGAAATCGTATTTAGTGTATTTGACTACTGGGGATTCAGGGAATTCATGGACTTTGGAAGTCAAGTAAGTCAATGGACTCTACTTGCTGTGTCAACATTGGATCTTTTTACGTGGATATAGCACTTATCACACTGAACTGTAAATACTGAGTAGCCCTCCCCTCTCCACTAAACCATCTCCTTGCCTTTTTGTTTGTATATCCATGGCACCTAGCCCAGTGTCTGGCACATCAGATAATGAATGTTTGTTAAATGAAAAACTGGTATCTGGAGATAGATTCAGTGGATTTCTGACATTTTGACATTGTTATGTGAAGCCTGCTTTGGCATTTTACCCTAAATGTAGTTTTAAAAAGTGGTACAGATAAAGTAGATTGGATGACTATGAATGAAAAATTCCCACGAGAGAAAAATTGCACTTCTATTTTTAAGGAGAAATTCTGTTTTTTAAAGTGAGAACATTAATCCTTTTTGAATATAGATTGAGTTGGATGAAGTAGATGAAATAAGGATGGCCTAGAAATAAACAGATGATGGACCAGGTGGAAAGAATGCACTTAGAACATGGGAAAATAGACTTTGACAGTATTTTGCAAAAATCACAAAAGAAGAACAGAAAAGGTCTTGGCAGTGCTACTGGCATGAAGGGTATCTGATAAGGTAATAGGTAGTGAGAGCCTTTTACTATTCTAGCCTTGTCTTGGCAGGGAAGTCACACAACACTTCAGTTTCTTTTTATCAGCCTGATTGATGTAGCAGGGCTTTAGCACTTATGAAGAATTTGGCATAAGGGGGGATTCTGAATGCCCTGCCCTTTTATGTTACTGTTCATTGTTCTTTCCTAGTTTATTCTACTCAATCCTTTCTGTAACCTGTACTGAGGTGGGCGTTGGGGGAGGAAACCAATGAAGAAGGCACAGTTCTTGCCTGTAAGCTTTTACCATAACAAGAAGACAGGTACTTATTGTTCGGTTATTATTTATTTAAGTTATATAATAAAGATATGTGTAGATTATATTACAGCACTGAGAGGGTACAATTATTTCTTCTTCAGGGATTGGAGAAGAATGTACTCTTTGGTCTGGATCTATAACAGTCACCAAAGGTTGACAGTGAAGGGACATTTCTGGTAGAGGGAAAACTTGATCAACAAAAACATGGAGTCATGAATGTGCAAGACTTGTCCAGGAACGAGATGTAGTTTCGTGAGGTATTATAGTGTTTTCTCCACCAGTGATCATTTTTGTTATATTTCTCCCAATGACTCTTTGTTTTGGGGAAAAAACAATTAACTGCACTTCTTAGTACTATTGTTTTTCTTTTTCAGCATCTATCCAGATTGATCAGTCATCATAATAATTGGGTATCCATAAAAATAATAAAAAACATGTAAATTTCTATTACAGTTGTGATGCTGATAAACAGCGAAATTAAGTAAGCTTGATGGCAGATAGTTTTCCTTTCACATGTCAACTCTGATTGGTCATGACTCCCTGAAACACTTGCCAAGGTTTTGAGGACTTGTCTGGGTTTAGTCGGAAAGATAAGATGTTTGATAGTGATTTCTCCCATGGGCCTAGAAGAAAGGTGTGGTACTTTACCACAGCTGCTATTTCTGCTGTGAACCCATAAGTGCTCTTTATTTTTTACTGATACCGTAATTTCAGCTGTTATTCCCTACTTAGGGCAAAGGTTGACTGTACACCAAATATGTTCAGTTTTAGTTCTGTGATGACACATGATGTCATCAATAACCAGTCAGAGCTTCTGATTAACATAAAAACTACTGAGTTGATACAATTCTGGCCAGAAACTGAGCGCTTGAGATTTTAATTTAGCCTGTGTGGATTTATCATAGATAAAAGAACATTTTGAGATATTCACAGCACAAAGACCGTTACTGCATTTTTCACAGATATTAGAGGATCTACTGCTTCTAGGTTAGAAGCCTGTCAGGTGCATGGTGGGGAGAATGTTTCAGGAGACTGGAACACAGTTGGGATCGGGTGATGAACAACCCTTTAATCTGTGTTCAGGAATTTGAACTTTATGTATTGAATAGTGACCAGAGGTTTTAAAGTGGAGAAATAACACAATCTGATGTTTCTTTCAGAAAGAAAACTCTGGGAACAATATTGAGAATGGGTTGGGGAAGGCTGGAAGGTTCTTGTCTGAATTCATTTCCACCATTTTCTGGAATCTCAATTCCCTCTTTGGTAACTTGAAAACTTCTTAGTTGATGTATTTCACATTCCTTTTGCTTAATTTTGCTTCTTTTAAAGCTAAGGTCACATTTATCTTCTTTTTTTACTGTTTGCTATCTTCACTTCATCTCCTTTTCTTTCAAGCTGTTGTAGACTGACGTGCATCAGCACACGTAATGGAATTGTTCTTAACGCGAACAATGGTGTTCTAAGTGTCAGATTTGAATACTGCTCTTCATTTCTCCCTCCTGGCACTATCTGTGGCATTTGATATTGTTGATCATGTAGCTCTTTAAGCTGCTCTCCCTTGACTCCTTCAGTGTTATTCTCTCCTGTTTCTCCTATCTTTCTAGTCATGTCTTTTCAGTCTTTATAATCTTCTTCTGCCTACACCTTAAACATTGCTTTTCCTTAGAGTTCTGTCCCTTGGGTACTCTTTTCTTTTTGTTTTCTAAGCTCTTCCTGATGAAACTCAACCACATCTGTGACAATTCTAAAATCTGTGTGGTCTCTAAGTTCGTATTTTCAGTTGTGTCTCATTTGTAGTACAGTTACCCAAAATTAAACATTTCGGAAATCAATCTTGTTATGTTTGTTAAAGCATAACAGAGGAGTGGGGTGCCTGGGTGGCTCAGTTGTTAAGTGTCTACCTTTGGCTCAGCTCATGATCCCAGGATCCTGGGATTGAGCCCCACATCGGGCTCTCTGCTGGGTGGGAAGCCTGCTTCTCCCTCTCCCACTCCCCCTGCTTGTGTTCCCTCTCTCCCTGTGTCTCTCTCTGTCAAATAAATAAATAAAATCTTTAAAAAATAAAAAAAATAAAATTAAAAAAAAAAAAGCATAACAGAGGAGAGAAGCAGCCTCCGCGCTGAGCACAGAGCGTGACGTGGGGCTGATCTCACCACCCTGAGATCGTGACCTGAGCCAAAACCAAGAGTTGGACACTTACCTGACTGTGCCACCCAGGCACCCCTCTCATGAGAATCTTAAGAGATTATATACATGTGCTTTGGGGCACAGAGTAACATGGTCCACACAGTAACTATAATTAGAAACTTCACTATTAATCCTCAACATGATTGGTTCTTAAACTCCCTTGATCATTAAATCTTATTTATTCTACTTTTTAGTCTCTAAAATCTCTTTCTCCCTCATTCTATTCTTTTTTTTTTTTTTAAAGATTTTATTTATTTATTTGACAGAGAGAGACACAGCGAGAGAGGGAACACAAGCATGGGGAGTGGGAGAGGGAGCAGCAGACCTCCCGCGGAGCAGGGAGCCCGATGCAGGGCTCGGGAATCATGACCTGAGCCAAAGGCGCTGCTTAACTACTGAGCCACCCAGGCGCTCCTCCCTCATTCTATTCTTTACAATATTGTCAGAGTTAACTTTCAAAAATAAACACACCTACTCAGTGCTATTGTTCTCATGCTTTAAAACATTTCATTTTTGAATAGCACGGACAATAACACTCTAGCACTTTAGCATGGCATATAAGGTCCCTCTACAGTTCTTATCCAAATCAGTCTTCCTAGCCACATTTACTATACCTTTCTTCCTAAATTACCCTAGTGCTCAAGCTTCAATGAATCCATCCTATTCACTGATGCTTCTGTACCTTAACACTTGCTGTTAACCTTTGTCTGAAACAAGTTTTACTACATCGTACTTGCTTTTCAAGATCCAGTACTCATTTCTTCTCTGCTGTGGATCCCATTACCAGTGATCTCAGGCAGAGTTAGTCAGTCCTTTCTTACCTAGCACATCAAATTGCATTTTTCTTGCTTGCTAGATTCTTCTAGATGGGAGAGTTTTTGAGACCAGGATATTATCTTTTCTTTTTATCCTCCGTTGAGTCCAGCACAAGGCTTAATGCTCTGCATAATTATTTGCTAGAATTGGAAATAACTAAGGTTTCTAAAAGCTCAAGTAACCAAGTAGATGATGATACTCTACTATTAACTGAAACATGGAGGGACAGATTTGGGTTTTGAGCATGTTTACTTTGAGATATTTATGTTACATTTAGGAAATACTTAGGAGATATTTGAAAATAGGACACAGGAAAAGCAGATCTGAGTGTCACTAGTAATTAGGTGATACTGCAAATCAAGGAAGTTGTTGAGGCCACATGTAGACAGAAGAGAAGACATATTCTCATATGCACTAGTGACTAGGGGCAGGGAACAAGAGAAATAAAACTGATAGCAGTTAATTTTATTCCTCTTTAATAGGATGTAATGGCCTGGAAAAAAATTTAGGGAAACAGATGTTATTTTTTTTTAAAGGATCATTTGTATATGTGTATTTCTTTTAAAATGGGGTTTATATATATATATATGTAAATATATACACACACAATAATATATATATACACACACACATATATTATATATATATATATATATATTTTTTTTTTTTTTTTTTTTTTGAGAGAGGGAGAGTGAGGAAGAGTCCCAAGCAGACTCCACGCTGAGTGTGGAGCCCAACAGGGGGACAAGTCCCATGATCCCGAGATCATGACCTGAGCCAAAATCAAGAGCTGGCTGCTCAACTGACTGTGCCACTCAGGCGCCCCAATGGGATTAATACATATTTTTAAGAATGAACAAAATAGAATTAAGATAGTGGAGGAGTAGGGAACCCTAAGTTTGGTGCCTCAAATACAGCTAGATAGTTATCAAATCATTCTGAACACCTGCAAAATCAATTGGAAATCTGAGAAAAGAAATGCTGCAATTCTACAAATAGAAAAGCAATCACTTTTTGCAAGGTAGAAAGTGGGGAAACTTGAATCTGGGGTGATATATCAGAGGATATGATGGAGGGAAGGGAGCTTGCTTAAGAAAGCTACTGCAAAGTATTATAAGCAGTGGAACACAAAATCGGAACTTTTAGAAGTCTGCTACAGTGTGGTAGCCCCTGGCTTAAAGGTGCTCAGGTGGCAAAGCAGGGCAGAATCCCAGGTGGGACACCTTGGTATCAGGATCCCCACGGTCACAAGAAGAATGGGGGTGCCTGAGTGTGGCAGATTTCTCAGGTACAAGAGTGGGGAACCCAGCTGAAAACAGCCAGTTTAGGTGCTGACTTTCTGCTCTGGGTTGCCATAAACCCGGGAACTGCTGCACGGTTGTGCGACTGCTCTTCTGGCAGGTGTCAAGCAAAAGGCAGAAGCATGGTGAGAGGAACAGCACAGGTCTATTCAGCAGGAAACGATAAAATTTGGAGTTTTGAAACTCAGTTGCGTGCCTGGGATAAAAATGCTTGGCCACAGGCCAGGTGAACAGAGTTCAGACAGAAACCGGGGAGACAAAAGTGACTGACTGCTTTTCTGTGAGGGCTCACTGGTGTGAACTTTCAGCTCCAGGACTAGAGAGCAGGGTGCAGCCATTTTCTTCCCACCTGTCAGTGCTGTAAGCCACGGAGCAAAACAGTGCCACATGGTGGAACCCAGAGTGGCTTACACTGAGTGCAGCCCCCTGGCAAGGGAGGCACAGTTCCATTAGGGTGAGGGCACTTGAGAATCAGTGCAACAGGCCCCTCCCCCAGAAGGCGAGTAGGAACAACTGGCTCGCACCAAATTTACTGATCATAGACGGCTACAGAGCTTATGCTCTTGAGGAAAACAGTATATAGCATTTGTGGGGGTTTTTTATTCTTTAGTCTTTCAGTATTATTTTTTCAGTTATTTTCTTATTTCAATTTTTTTAATTTTTATTTTTATATATACGTTATATATATTATTCTTTTCATTGTATTTTATTTTATTTTTGTATATATATATATGTGTATACATATATATATATAAATTTTCTTTCTTATTTTGGGATCTAGTTTCCTTTAACAAGCAGACCAAAACACACTCAGGATCTAGTGTTTTGTGGTTTTTGTTTGTTTGTTTCTTGTTTTTTTGTTTTTATTTCTGATATGTTTTGTGTTCTTTCCTGTTGTTGTTGTTGTTATTGTTGTTTTTCTTTCTTTCTTCTATTCTTTTCTGGACAAAATGATGAGACTGAGAAATTCACCCCAAAACAAAGAACAGGAGATAGTACTCACTGCCAGGGATTTAATCAGTATGAATAAAAGTAAGATATCTGAACTAAAATTTAAAACAATGATTATGAAGATACTAGTGGGCTTGAAAAAAGCATAGAAGACACTAGAGAATCCCTTACTGTAGAAATAAAAGAACTAAAATCTAGTCAGGCTGAAATTAAAAATGCTATTACCAAGATGCAGTCCCAAATGGAGTCTATAAAAACAAGGATGAATGAGGCAGAAGAAAGAGTCAGTGATATAGAAGATAAAATGATGGAAAATAAGCTGAAAAGAAAGAAAACTACTGGATCATACAGGGAGACTTAGAGAACCCAGAGATTCCATAAAGTGAAATAATATCCAGATAGTAGGGGTCTCAGAAGATGAAGAGTGGGAGACAGTGGCAGAAGGTTTATTTGAACAAATTATAGCTGAGAACTTCCCTAACCTGGGGAAGGAAACAGGCATTTAAGTCCAGGAGGCACAGAGGAACCCCCCCCAAGCAATAAAAATAGGTCAGCACCTCAACATATAATAGTGAACGTTGCAAATTTCAAAGATAAAGAGAAAATTCTGAAAGTAGCTTGGGGCAAGAGGTCCTTAATCTGCAAGGGTAGAAACAAGGCTGGCAACAGACCTGTCCACAGAGACCTGGCAGGCCAGAAAGACTGGCATGATATACTCAATGTGCTAAATGGGAAAAATATGCAGCTAAGAATACTTTATCCTGTAAGGCTGACATTCAGATTAGAAGGAGAGGTAAAGAGTTTCCAGGACAAACAAAAACTAAAGGAATTGTGAATAGTAAACCAGCCTTGCAAGAAATATTAAAGGGGATCCTTTGAGTGAAGAGAGAGCCCAAAAGTAACAAAGATTAGAAAGGAACAGAGACAATCTACAGGAAAATGACTTTACAGGTAATACAACGGTACTAAATTCATATCTTTCAATAATGTAAATGGACTAAATGCTCCAATCAAAAGACATAGGGTATCAGAATGGATAAAAAAAAAAAAGGTGCTGTTTACAAGAGACTCAATTTAAACCAAAAGACCTCCAGAGTGAAAGTGAAGGGGTAGAGAACCATTTATCATGCCAGTGGACATCAAAAGAAAGCTGGAGTAGCCATCCTTATGTCAGACAAACTAGATTTTAAACCAAAGACTATAATGAGAGATGAATAAGGGCACTATATCATAATAAAAGGGTCTATCCAACAAGAAATTAACAGTTGTACATATTTATGCCCCTAACTTGGGAGCAGCCAAATATATAAACCAATTAATAACAAAATTAAAGAAACTCATTGATAATACAGTAATAATAGAGGACTTTAATACCCCACTCACAGCAACTGACAGATCAATTAAGCAGAAGATCAACAAGGAAACAAGAGTTTTGAATGACCAGATGTATTTAACAGATATATTCAGAGCATTTCATCCTAAAGCAACAGAATACACATTCTTCTTGAGTGGACATGGAACATCTTCCAGAATAGATCACATACTGGGCCACAAATCAGGTCTCAACCAGTACAAAAAGATTAAGATTGTACCATGCATATTTTCAGACCACCATGCTTTAAAACTTGAAGTCAAGCACAAGAACAAATTTGGAAGGACCACAAATACATGGAGGTTAAAGAGCATCCTACTAAAGAATGAATGGGGGGGCGGTGGCGCCTGCATGGCTCAGTTGGTTAAGTGTCTGCCTTCGGCTCAGGTCATGATCCTGAGGTCCTGGGATCGAGCCCTGCATCAGGCTCCCTGCAGGGAGCCTGCTTCTCCCTCTGCTCCCCGCTCATGCTCTATCTCTGTCTGTCCCTCAAATAAATAAATAAAATCTTAAAGAAAAAAAAAAAAAGGAGTGAATTTGTCAACCAGGAAATTAAAGAAGAATTTTTAAAAATACGTGGAAGCAAATGAAAGTGAAAACACAACAGTTCAGAACCTTTGGGATGCAGCAAAGGTGGTCCTAAGAGGGCAGTATATAGCAACACAGGCCTTTCTCAAGAAACAAGAAAAGTCTCAAATACACAACCTAACCTTACACCTAAGGGAGCTAGAAAAAGAACAGCAAATAGGGTGCCTGGGTGGCTAAGTCAGTTAAGCAACTGACTCTTGATTTCAGCTCAGGTTGTGATCCCAGAGTCCTGGGATCAAGCACAGCATCAGGGCTACCACTCAGCAGGGAGTCTGCTTCTCTCCCTCTTCCTCTGCCCCTTCTCCTACTACCTACTTTCTCTCTAAAATCTTAAACAAACAAACAAACAAACAAAAAACCAAAAAACAAGCAGCAAATAAAGCCTAAATCTAGCAGAAGAGAAATAATAAAGATTAGAGCAGAAATCAATGATATAGAAATCAAAACCTGTAGAACAGACCAATGAAACTAGGAGCTGGTTCTCTGAAAGAATAAGATTGATAAACCAGTAGCCAGACTTAATCAAAAAGAAAAAAGAAAGGAGGAGAGATCACAACCAACACCAAAGAAATACAAACAATTATAAGAACATGTATATGAGCGACTATATGCCAACAAATTCGGTGATCTGGAAGAAATTATTGCTTTCCTAGAAACATATAAACTACCAAAACTGAAACAGAAATAGAAAACCTGAACAGAACCATAACCACCAAGAAAATTGAAGCAATAATAAAAAATCTCCCAACAAACAAGAGTTCAGAGCCAGATGTCTTCCCAGGGGAATTCTACCAAACATTTTTTTTTTTTAAAGATTTTTTTTTATTTATTTGACAGAGAGAGACATAACGAGAGAGGGAACACAAGCAGGGGGAGTAGGAGAGGGAGAAGCAGGCTTCCTCGCAGAGCAGGGAGCCCGATGTGGGGCTCGATCCCAGGACCCTGGGATCACAACCTGAGCCGAAGGCAGACGCTTAACGACTGAGCCACCCAGGCGCCCCTCTACCAAACATTTAAAGAAGAAATAATAACCTATTCTTCTGAAGCTGTTTCAAAAAATAGACATGGAAGGAAAACTTCTAAACTCTTTCTGTGAGGCCAGTATTACCTTGATCCCCAAACTAGACAAAGACCCCACCAAAAAGGAGAACTACAGACCAATATCCCTGAGGAACATGGATGCAAAATTTCTCACCAAGATACTAGCCATTAGGATCCAACAGTACATTAAAAGTATGATTCATCATGACCAAGTGGGATTTATTCCTGGGCTCCAAGGGTGGTTCAACATCTGCAAATCAATCAGTGTGATACACTACATTAATAAAAGAAAGAACAAGAACCATATGATCCTCTCAATAGATGTAGAAAGAGCATTTGACAAAGTATAGCATCCTTTCTTGATTAAAACTTAACAGTGTAGGGTTACAGGGAACATACCTCAATATCATAAAAGCTATCTACAAAAAGCCCACAGCGAATATCATTCTCAATGCGGAAAAACAGAGCTTTTCCCTTAAGGGAAAAGTTCCCTGACGGAACACGGCAGGGATATCCACTATCACTTCTGTTGTCCAACATAGTACTAGAAGTCCTAGCCTCAGCAATCAGGCAACAAAAAGAAATAGAAGGCATCCAAATCAGCAAAGAAGTCAAACTCTCACTTTTCCCAGATGACATGATACTCTATGTGGAAAACCCAAAAGACTCCACCCCAAAATTGCTAGAACTCATACAGGAATTCAGCAATGTGGCAGGATATAAAATCAGTGCACAGAAATCGGGTTGCATTTCTATACACTAACAATGAGACAGAAGAAAGATCAAGGAATCGATCCCATTTACAATTGCACCAAAAACCGTAAGATACCTAGGAATAAACCTAACCAAAAGGGCAAAGGATCTGTACTCAGACAACTAGAGAACACTCATGAAAGAAATTGAGGAAGACACAAAGAAATGGAAAAATGTTCCATGCTCATGGATTGGAAGAACAAATATTGTTAAAATATCTATGCTACCTAGAGCAATCTATACATTCAATGCAATCCCTATCAAAATACCACCAACTTTTTTCACAGAGCTGGAACAAATAATCCTAAATTTGTATGGAACCAAAAAAGACTCCGAATAGACAAAGGAATGTTGAAAAAGAAAACTAAAGCTGGTGGCATCACATTCCAGACTTCAAGCTGTATTACAAAGCTATAATCATCAAGACAGTATGGTACTGACACAAAAACAGACACATAGATCAGTAGAACAGAATAGAGAACCGAGAAATGTACCCTCAACTCTATGGTCAACTAATTTTCAACAAAGCAGGAAAGAATATCCAATGGAAAAAAGTTTCTTCAACAAATGGTGCTGGGAAAATTGGACAGCCACATGCAAAAGAATGAAACTGGACCATTTTCTTACACCATACAGAAAAATAAACTCGAAATGGATGAAAGACCTAAATATGAGACAGTAATCCATCAAAATCCTAGAGGAGAACGCAGGCAGCAACCTCTTTGACCTTGGCCATGGCAACTTCTTACTAGACAAATCTCCAAAGGCAAGAGAAACAAAGCAAAAAATGAACTATTGGGACTTCATCAAGATAAAAAGCTTTTGCACAGCAAAAGAAATAGTCAACCTATGGAATGGGAGAAGACACTTGCAAATGTCTTATCAGGTAAAGGGCCAATATCCAAAATATATAAAGAACTTACCAAACTCAATACCCAAAGAATAAAAAATCCAGTCGAGAAATGAGCAGAAGACATGAACAGACATTTCTCCAAAGGACACATACAAATGACCAATAGACACATGAAAAAATACTCAACATCACTTGGCATCAGGGAAATACAAATCAAAACCACAATGAGGTACCATCTTCCACAACAACTCAGGAAACAACAGATGTTGGCAAGGATGTGGAGAAAGGGGAACCCTTTTATACTGCTGGTGGGAATGCAAACTGGTGCAGCGACTCTGGAAAACAGCATGGAGGTTCTGTGACAAGTTAAAAATAGAGCTACCCTATGACTTAGTGATTACAGTACTAGGTATCTATCCAAAGGATACAAACATAGTGATTCAAAGGGGCACATGCGCCCCAATGTTTATAGCAGCATTATCAACAATAGCCAAATTATGGAAAGAGCCCAAATGTCCATCAGCTGATGACTGGATAAAGAAGATGTGGTCTATATATCCACTGGAATATTACTCAGCCATCAAAAAGAATGAAATCTTGCCATTTGCAACGACGTGGATGGAACTAGAGGGTATTATGCTAAGCAAAATAAGTCAGTCAGAGAAAGACAGATACTGTATGATTTCACTTATATGTGGAATTTAAGAAACAAAACATGAACATAGGGGAAGGGAAGGGAAAATAAGATAAAAACAAAGGGAGGCAAATTATAAGAGACTCTTAACGATAGGAAACAAACTGAGGGTTGCTAGAGGAGAGGTGGGTGGGGGTAAGGGGTAACTGGGTGATGGGCATTAAGGAGGGCACTCGATGTAATGAGCACTGGGTGTTATATGCAACTGATGAATCACTAAATTCTACCCTGAAACTAATAATACAGTATATGCTAACTAAATTGAATTTAAAGAATTTTAAAAAAGAAAAAAAGTGAACAAAATATTATTACATTTTCATATATTATTGATTCCTGGCCTTTAACATCCTAAAATGGTTTCTCCTATCAAGCTGTGTAACTGAAAATCTTTAATGTAAACGTGGCTGCAATATCAAATTATTGCAATTATGTATATTGAGATCAAACAATTCATTATTTCTTTCAAGGGCAAGAATGTAATATATTTTTGCCTCTGGGGAGGGGGGAGAATGATCATTTTCATAAGAGAAGGAAGGATTCAGTGCTTTCTTTGTTTGTGGGTTTCCTCTTGTTCACTTTTGATCTAGATATTGGTGGTTATGTTCCAGTCCTCCTGCATGTGCCCAAGAGGATTGGGAGTGGAGTGGACACCAGCAGAAGCACCATTTTTTCCTGTAGACATTAGAAACAAGGAGCTTATTGCCCTGCTTGTCAAGGCTCAGGACAGAGAGGAGGAAGAAACAAGTATAAAGGTTTTGGTTTTGGAAAGAAGTTGGAATCTCCTGACCCTGGGACCTTAAGATCCACAAAATTGCTGAAAGAAAAAGTACTACCTTATTGAAAGGTAAGACATTAAACTGTTTTAAGGTTTAAGCCGTTTTAGCCACAGTAGCATGTCTTCATAAGCTGTGAAATCAAGCAGTCATTTCTGCTAAGCCAAAGTTGTTGTGAAATAATCACCCATCCAGCATTCCTGGTGAGAGAGAGATCTGTATTGCTCAAGGGCTGTTTATAGTGAGGGAGAGCCTTTACAAAATTGTACTCATTTTTAAATTGACATTTACTGAATGCCAGGCACTGTGGTAGGCCTTGGATATACAGAGATTAATGTGTCAGTCACCCTACCTATCTTCCAGTAGTTCTCATTCAAGGAAAAGAAAAAACTGATATTTGCAATGTGATAAGTGCTATAATAAATAGGTCACGTGTAATAAGAGTGGTCTAAATCTGAAGCAGTAATGTTTGTGTCCTAAAGGATTAATGGAAGCTCATGAGGTTGGAAGAAAGGGATGGGCATTTGAGGTAGAGAGAATTATATGTTTAAAGACATAGGTATGAACGAGTGTGCTGTATTGGAAGAACACACCAAATTGCAGAAATTACTATCTGATGTTCGCTATGGGGCAGAAGGGGGGCACGTGATGAGATGTTGCTAGGTGAGAGTGGACTAGTTATGGAGGTCTTGTTGCATGCTAAGGAAATTTTAACTTACTTATTAGCCATGGGGAAGCACTGAAGATGAAAAAAAACTGTGGGACTACCTGAGTTCCAAGATGGGTAGAAGAAAAAATAAGTATAATGGTTTTAAAATAAGTATGTACCTGTAGCTCTCAATTGGGTCCCAGTCTCTTGTCTTTCCTTTTTTGCTAATAGTCCTCGTATCCTTGTGTTCTTACTAGGTTGATTCTAAACTTTGTAGGTTACTGGAGAGTAGGATTTTGATTTAGACTATTGAGAACTAACTCTCCAATTTGTGCCAACCTTGAACACCTTCCAAAGTGTATTCATGTCTCAACCTAAAATAATTTTCTTCATTCTGGAGAGAAAGCTATAAACCCAAGAGTAAAGATTCTGGCTGATTAAATGCTGTAACAAGGAGGTGGCCAACCTTTCTTGTCTTTAAAAACAGGGTCATAAATTTATGGTGACCTCAAGGAAAAGAAAACCATCTTAAGAGAAGTCAGACTTGATCCTGAAACCTTCTGCAGGAATTAATTTGAGGACTTATTAGAGGGCCCTGGTTGCAGTAGAGAGGTCAGACACAAGGTACAGATTTTGGAGTGGCTGGTTGCTGGAGCATTAGTTGACTATCCTATTAGAGGAGCTCAAGACTCAATGAAGTAAGTCACACATTTAGGGACCAGTGAGAAGATGGTGACCCTGGTGGATGATCTGGGTGAAATGTTTGAATAGGGATATCTGCATTCTATGGAGTGTGACCTTCACTAAGATAAGGAAGGATAGTTATTGGACCCATGACATTCAAATAGTAGATTTCAATGACACTCAAAGATCTGGCTGTATACTTTAACCAGGAGGAGTACAGTCAGCCTGGGCAAAGGGCTCTGTATAGGTAATGATGCTGGAGATCTGTCAGAATCTGATCTCAGTGTGGCAGTTAGTTTCAAAACTACATGTAATCTAGTTGGAGCAAGGAGAAGAATCGTATTTGAAGAAATACATTTCAAAAGGCATCTGCCAAGATTGGGAGGCTGAAATGAAAGTCAAAGATCTCAGGCCAAAAGCAGAACATTTCTATAAAATTAGTCCAAAAAACAAAAACTGGAGGGAGAATCAAAAATTCTTAAAAGATGTCTTGAAGTACTCAAAATGAGATACATCAAGAGTTGTAGGCTGTCGTCTTCAGAGCTATCTGTGACCTATAAAGTTTCTGTATGTCCTATAAAGTTTTACCCTCTTTAGGTTAGAAGCTCCAAAGTATGATAATGGCTTATAGGAAGAATAATAGATTGACAATTGAGGTATGTGGCAGTTGACACAGAAAATCTTTTTTGACAGAAAGGAACATTCAAGGTGTGAATTTGAAAATGATTAACAGCCTGAGCTCAGCCCTCCTTATAAAACAGACAGTTCTCATACTGGCCCTCTAAATAGTGCTGTGGAATAGACTTTAAATATATTTACATTTAATTCTACTAGATACTAGTTTATCTAGTTTCAAATTCTAGCCAGAGGTAAAAAATATTTTGAATGGGGGCGCCTGGGTGGCTCAGTTGGTTAAGCATCTGCCTTCGGCTCAGGTCATGATCTCAGGGTCCTGGGATTAAGCCCTGCATCGGGCTCCCTGCTTGGCGGGGAGCCTGCTTCTTCCTCTCCCTCTGCCTGCCGCTCCCCCTGCTTATGCTCTCTCTCTCTGTCTCTCTAAAATAAATAAATAAAACCTTAAAAAAAATATTTTGAATGTACTGAACCTAAGAGAATTTTCATTCAGATTCAGAATTAAAAAAAAATGTATTAAAAATTTTTTTTAATTTAAGATTTTATTTATTTGAGAGTGAGAGAGTGGGAGAGAGAGCACAAGAGGGGGGAGGGGTGGAGGGAGAAGCAGGTCCCCACTGACCAGGGAGCCTGACGTGGGGCTCAGTCCGAGGACTCTGGGATCATGACCTGAGTCGAAGGCAGACGCTTAACTGACTGAGCCACCCAGACACCCCCAGAATTATTTTTTTAAAAGATTATTTATTCATTCATTCATTTATTTATGAGAGAAAGAGAGAAAGTGCGTGCACACAGGGAAAGGAGCAGAAGGAGAGGGACAAGCAGACTCCATGCTGAGTGCAGAGCCTGATGTGGGGCTCGATTTCAGGACCCTGAGATCATGACCTGAGCCGAAACCAAGAGTCAGATGCTTAACTGACTGCACCACCCAGGCACTCCACAAATTCAGAATTCTTAATAGAAAATATATGATTTTAATGGGTACAGAGATTTTGTCATTAGCAAACTTATTTTAAATCTAAGAAACTGCATGTTGGAGGATCAGGAGGTCCTGAATAGACCTGAGAGCCTCTGTCTTCGGTAGGAAAGCACTAGGTGTAGATTTTGAAATGCCTTAAGTATTTGCAACTTTATGAGTGTTGAATAATTCATCCTAGAAAGACATCCTCTAGTTAAAAAAGTTTTTTTTTTTAAATTTTCATAATGATTTGTATTGTACTCCCTTATAGAAAGTAAAGAATTTGTTGTGGTTTTACTCTTTAACGTTTTTTGGACATAAGACAAAATGGGGGTGCCTGGCTGGCTCAGTTGGTAGAGCATGCAACTCTTGATCTCTGGGTTGTGAGTTCAAGCCGCACATGGGGGTAGAGTTTACTTAAAAAAAAAAAAAAAAAGAAAATAGGTTTACTGTGTGATTAAAAAAAAAGCAAATCATAACCCAGTGTAATAGTTCTTCAACGTATGTAGCTCAGTAAGAGATTGGCATTTATCCCTATTTGAAATTGATTAAAATTAAAGGTTTTAAGAAATGTTTTATTTGTGAACATTCAGAGCAGCATTTCAGAATGCTCTGATTTTTTTCAACATGTTTGTATGATTAAGAAAGACGTGTATGTTAACTTATTTATGAACTGGGCTGGGACAATATGAGACAACATATTTGTAACATGTTTTTGTATAATATCATTTGATATTCAAAACACTAAAATTAGTAGAGCAGATGTTATCTCTGTTTTACAAATGAGGAAGAGTGAGGCTAAGAGAGGCTAAAAATATCACTGGAAGTCACAGAGTTAAACTTTCAACATTACTGCATCAGGGTTTCTTTGAGATGAGCATAATTCAGTTTTATAGGCACAGACTGGCTTTGTCTCCTTTTTATTGTCTAATCATTGCCTTCAACAGACAGCTTTCTACACAAGCCTGGAAAATGATTGTGAATATCTGTAATAGGGATAAACATTTGTTCCCATCAACAGTTACTGAGAGAAGGTAGCAACATGTTCTGAAGTTACAAGAACACAACACCTTATTACCACCACAACACTGGCTAAAACGGCATGGTTAATTGTTATTAAAATGTTTTTCTTTTTTCCAGGAGGACTAACAATACTTAAGAATTTGGGGAGATTACTTTTATTATGCTTATACCTAATATTAAAGTTCTAGAAACAAATTTATGTGTGCTTTTGAAGAGTGGTAGGGAATTTTTTGGTTTTGATCGTTTTACTTCTTTTGTTCAAATTAATCTTATATGGTTATAAAATTCTGTTTGACTTAACAGATTATAGACTACAGCCATTTTCTGAAATATCCTATGAAATTGGGTATCTTGTTATTTTACAGGATGAAGAAACACGAAAAGATTATGACTACATGCTGGATCACCCAGAAGAGTACTATAGCCATTACTACCACTACTACAGCAGGCGCCTAGCCCCTAAAGTGGATGTTAGAGTTGTGATTTTGGTCAGTGTGTGTGCTATTTCAGTGTTTCAGGTGTGTATTGATGGAGGAGTGTGTCTACATGTGCACGTTGCCTAGTGCTGGTCATTAAAACTGAATTAGAAGTACCTTTTTATAAAATTTAACCTGTACTTGAGACTAATTTTTTTAGAGTAGAAAAATATTCATTTATTCATCCAATTGATTAACACTGGAATCTGTGTCAGTTGCAAATCCAAGAAATTGATGATAAATGTCATTATATAATAAGAAAACCCAACAACAGATCTTTTTCTCATTGTTCCCTTTAGAGTATTTCCCTCCTAACCTGATAGTATTACTTTTATAGGACTTTTCAATGATTTCCCATTAAATTTGTGAAAAACCTGAACTTCTTAATATGACCTGACAAGTCTTGGCACCTATCCACCAAATGCCAGCCAGGAGCGCTTGCCATCACTGTAACGACCAAAAATGTCCCACGCATTTCCACTGTCTGCTAAGGGCAGTTTTGCTTTGATTGAAAACTACTGAAATAGATTAAAAGAGTAGTAATCTTTCATGTTTTAAATGTCACACAAATTTAACTTCAGCTTGAAATGAGTTTTTCCTACTATTCTTAAACTAACCACAGGTATCTTGTCTTCTTTTAGAGGGAAAGAACATGTCAGGTGACTAGAATGAATCAATTTGCTAGTCTGAAAAATGCTTCTCTAGTTTAATTCCCAGAAATGAGATTTACTTTATATGACAAAAAGAATTACTATTGAAAACTAAGGTTGTGGATTTTAAATGTATCTACTTTTGCAGAAATATTTTCCTTTCAAAGGGGAAAGCAGGGATAATTTTACCTTTCTGTTTTAGATAACGTAATACCCTGGTAACATTTTTTCCCCCTAGTCCTAATAGAGTGCTGCTATAATATTTCAAGATATTATTGGTGTAACTGCAATATTCATTCAGTAAAACAGCAAATTAAATGTGTGGAAATGTGAATAGGACTTTTTCTGACAATTAACGAAACCCTTTGTGTATATTTATGAAATAAGTTATGTGTTTTCCAGTCAGATAAGAGTTCAAACATATTAGAATCCTTTACTTCAGAATATGATGAGCAATACTGTGATAGATCGAGATGGTTTAGGGAAGAGATGGGAATGAATATAGTTGCCTGAGTCTATATCCTGTGATTTTTCTTTTTTTTAAACAGGCTCGTCACTGGCTAGTTTTGCCATGTAACTGCTCCCCTAGAATGTAGGTCACAGTCTCACAGTCTTAAAAAAAAGAGAGATTTCTTAATAGTGATCTAGGGAAAGCCAAATGGTAGATGTGAAATCACAGGTGTGGTGTGATTCTATTGATTTATCCCCTAATCTTGGGTATCTCCTGTCTGAATTAATGGCTTTTTGGCCTAGCTTAGGGCTTACCTGATTTATCCAGCCTCAGGTCCCTTGTACATGTGGGCATTATTCAGTTTTATCTTTTACTTACAGAGAAAGATGATTGAGGTCCCTATTTTTTTAATTAAGTAAGCTCTGTGCTGAATATGGGGCTTAAATTCATGACCCCAAGATCAAGAGTTGCATGCTCTACTGACTAAGCCAGCCAGGCACCCCTTGAGGTCCCTATTTTTAATCAGAATTGCTTTGGGTGGGGGGGATGGTGTTCACCAAGGTGCATTTTGGTAGTAAAATGACCCATTTTTCTTTGTTAAATATTTCAGTTTTTCAGCTGGTGGAACAGCTATGACAAGGCAATCAGCTACCTAGCCACAGTGCCCAAATACCGTATCCAAGCCATGGAGATTGCCAAGCAGCAGGGGCTACTCAAAAAAGCCAAAGAGAAGGGCAGAAACAAAAAGTCCAAAGAGGAAATTCGTGACGAGGAGGAGAATATCATAAAAAACATTATAAAAAGTAAAATAGATATAAAGGGAGGCTATCAGAAACCCCAGATATGTGATCTTCTCCTGTTTCAAATTCTCTTAGCACCTTTTCACGTGTGCTCATATGTAGTTTGGTATTGTCGATGGATCTATAATTTTAACATCAAAGGCAAAGAATATGGGGAAGAAGAAAGACTATATATCATACGAAAATCCATGAAGATGTCAAAATCTCAGTTTGATAGTCTAGAAGATCATCAGAAAGAAACTTTTCTTAAACGAGAGCTCTGGATAAAGGAGAATTATGAGGTGAGTAATTATTTGCTGGGATTTATGTCCTCTTATTTATGAAGTTAAAATTTGGTGTAGGGGAAGGGATCACAGAAATGCACTCCAGTTTCTGAAATCCAAGATTTAAATAATGAATAAAGATCTTATTTTTATTGAAAGTGTGACTGTATTTGGTAGTGGGACAGTGGGTTTTTAACCTGTAATTTGTCTTAAAAGATGAACTTCAAATACTTTAACTGACTCATGCTGAAAATCTTAAGAATGGTCTAATTTGTTATGTTAAACTGCAGTGGGATAATATGTATGTTTGCAAGGATGTCACAACAACTTTCCGTTAATTGCTCTAATTAAAATTTGTTCTTCCCCAAATTTTCTTTCAGTCATGTAAACTTAGCTACAGGGATTAAAAAACAAAACAGGGAAGGAATAAGACATGGAAATTTTGTTGAAATAACTTCATTTCAAAATACAGCACAGAATCTTCTGTATAACTAACTTATATATGAAAAGTTACTTTTATTTTTTTAAAAATGCCTCTAAACTTTGGGCAGTTTAATAAATGTTATATTCTGTAATTGTCAGCTACACCAGTTACCTTGAGGTGATCACGTGCTTAGCTAAAGTCTTAGAGGAACTATTTATCTCATCATAATGATACTATTTTAGGTTTTGGGTAAAATTAATTGGCTAATGTATTAAAGATAAGAATAAAGCACAGTGATGGGGCACCTGGCTGACTCAGTCAGTAGAGCATGTGACTCTTGATCTTGCGGTCCTGAGTTCAAGCCTCACATCAGGGTAGAGTTTATTTAAAAAACAAACAAAAGAAAAAGAACACAGCACAGTAAAATCTTCCTAAGAAATCTGAATATATTTGTGTTTTTAGTTTCATAGACATTCCTTTTTATATGTGGTATACTAAATATATTTTACTGAAAGTAGAGTTCCAGTCTGAATTATATTTAAGTAACTTACTATGAATTGCCAGAATGTTTTGGCAAGTGGATATAGTTAGCCTGCTTGTAAATAACATAAAAATGGAAGGTAACAAACTATTTTGCTCCTAAAGTACTTGAAAAGTTTTCTCTTAAGTAGGGTAAGCAGTCCAGTTCACAAAACTGTATCTTTCATGGAGTACTATCCTGGGCTGAATTACCATGTTATTATATGAGGTGATCTTAGTCATTACTTCCTAAAATTTGGAAGTAAAGTCATTTCTTTCTAAAATTTGACGCAACTGGTTATGAAAATTTGTCCATTTAGTTTCAACTGACATCCACAAAAAGTTATAGAAATGAAGATTTTCTTTGTCCTTAACCTGCATGGTTTGTTTAACCCTCTTTGGGAACCTTAATAAAATATTTTGAAAAACCAATAATTATCTTGAAATTTGGAGACAGTTGTATATATAAAGGTCATTTTATTCCTTGGTTAGGATCAACAAATACTGAAAGTCATCAGTTAAATTTTCAAAGTACCATATTAAAGAAATAGTGTGATTCTTTAAGATTGGACATTAGTTTTAGAGAGGAAATGTTTAAACCCTTTAAACTCAGCTGATGGATGATGTCAATGAGGAAAAGAATGTATTCTCAGGTTACAGAAATCAGTGACAAAAATTACAAAGTTCTTGTACAAGTTTTTTTTTTTTTTTTTAATTTAACACCGAGTGTTAAGGTGCTTAACTGCTTGGTATTTTTAGATGCATGGTCTACAGAAGACAAACCAGTACATTCATAGGAAACTTTTACCTAAAATGTAATTTGAAAAATGTATATTTGAAAAATGTAAATATGCATAAAGGTAATGACAAATGTTTCCCTTTGGATGGTAAAGTAATTTAGTGTTATTTATACTTACAGGTTTATAAACAAGAACAAGAGGAAGAACTAAAGAAAAAATTGGCAAATGACCCCAGATGGAAGAGATACAGAAGATGGATGAAGAATGAAGGACCTGGACGGTTAACGTTTGTGGATGATTGAGGATTGCTGAATGCTACTATGCCAAACCTTAATTGTGATATTTTCATAACTGAATTATTTTAGAAATGTATCAGCTGCTCCTCAGCAGTACTTAAAACTCCTCAAATATTTGATTAAACAGAATAATGTAGAAATTTAAACTTCCCCTTAAAACTTTATATACGTAAGACATTTATGATTGTTCAACTTTTATAATCTATTCGTGGATTTTGTTAAATGATCTGACCTGAAGATTTACTTGTTGCCATTTAAAATTTTTATATGTTTAGTTAAAAGATTTGACATGAAAATTTATTAGATACCATTTGAAATTTTTATGTGTTAAGTGTTTATTCTTTACAAGTGCTTCCTTATTCTTTGTTATAGTGCTACATTTTTCTGCTTCCATGGCCTCTAATATTTTCACAAAACATAAAAAATTATAACAGTATTTAATTACATTGTGTCTTTAGACATGAACTTCTTCAGCAAAATGATTTCAACTGTCATGTCATCTTCATTATAGTCATTCTGGGATTGAAATATGTTCAAAATATCTCTCTAGGAGAGTCTTCTGCCAGAATATGCTGATACTATTTTTCCCCCTGTCATAATATTCTTAATAAGATCAGAAACTCTCCAGGAGAGTGGATCAACCTTCATGTCCTTGTAGGATGATCTTGATTACAGTCATTATAGGACTATTAACTGTATTCTCAAACATTTTTTCCAGAAGAGACCTTAAAAAGGTCTTTGTACCACAGTATTGCTTTCCCAACCCCCTTCAGTTAAAAAAAAAAAAATGACAGAGCAGAAATAGCATACTGAAAAGTTGTTCATGTATTATGAAGTCCTTGAGCCATGAAAAATCCAGCGTATGTGAGTGTATTTACGTGCATTTAAACCAGAAAGAGGAGGTGCATGGCTGTGTGCTGTTCTTTCAAACAATGAAATATATGTTTTATACATGTGGAAGTGAAAGTAATTCACACATAAATTGACTAAAGCAAGTATGATACTGCGTCAAGGTATCGATACACAATCATGATAGTGAATCAGTACTCCTGTTAAAGGATTTATCTCATTGCTTCATATTAATAAAATGATTGCAATATATCACAAGTTTGTTGGTATGGCATTTTGAATCAAGGATTAACATAATTGCTTTTGTATTATATAGTTTTAAAAGATTAGTGTAGATAATAGAGATACAGAGTCTGTTTCTAACTAAAAGAAACTAGGCCTTTCAGGAGCTCAGCCCAAATATGTGATATATACAGAGGCAGGAGGGAAGAGATTTGACCTTGTGAGTCATTTAGTCTGTGAGTGAGGGCCTCAGTTACCTTAATAGATAGAAAATTGGGGGAGGACTTTAACTAGATTATCAGTAGGACCCCTTTGCTGTTCTAAAATTCTGAAATAGTTACATTTTTCTAAGGCACTTGCCCGTCTGTTAAAATTTCAAACTTACGGTATTCTAAGTATTTTTTGTTACACCTAGTAATAAGGAATAATAAAAGGACTGGGTATGTTAGCATTCATAAAGGTTGACTGATACAAACAATGTGTGTTGGAAATTATTTTGCATATCTGCTAAATTATTGTATTTTTCCCTGGCTTTACTGAAACCTCATTTCTGGAGTAACCCCCAGCAGCCTTCTCACTTGGTAAAAGTTTGGTCGTTCTTTTGGAATCAGGGTCATTGCATGGGTCAAGATAATGGATTCTCCTTATAGAAGGACTATGATTCTTCTCTTTCCTTCCCTCAACAAAATATGCTTCAAAATCCTAGAGTGAAGGAAGAGCCATTAGTTGTGTCATTCAAGTACTATGAATAATCTTTATTCATACTCTGTCCATCCCCCACCAAAAAACCAAAAGCTTCTCAATTTTAGAACCATCTGGAGGAGAGTCCTAGGTGGAGGATCCCACAACCTCACTAGTTAGATATTTTTTCTTGTGCTCCTTTTTAAAGCTATCCTATCACCATTTCCTTTTGTTTGACATGTAGGGGTTTATAGTGCATAGTTGTTTACTGCTATCTGTTATCACTCTATATAATTGAGGTCTGTGCTAAAATTACTCTTAGGATCATATTCATGTCAAATATCTTCGTAAGAGATTCCACTGCTAGCCCTTTCCTCAGTGGTCTTTCTTTCCCTCCCTCCCTTCCTTTTTAAAGCCCTTTCCTCAGTGGTCTTCTTTCTTCCTTTCCTTTCCTTTTCTTTCTTTCCTAAGATTTTATCTATTTATTTGACAGAGAGAGAGGGCACAAGCAGTGGGAGCGGCAGGCAAAGGGAGAGAGAGAAGCAGGCTCCCCGATGTGAGGCTCGATCCCAGAACCCTGGGATCATGACCTGAGCCAAAGGCAGATGCTTAACCAACTGACCCACCCAGGTGCCCTTCAGTGGTCTTCTTTATGAATTCTCCAAGTTCTACAAATCAGGGGTTGCTGTTTCATTGAACATCTATACATACAATCTTAAAAATTATGGTAGATAGGATTTTTAAGTGTTACATGAAAAAAAATAGTTGAGATTAGAGAATAAGTATTTTAGTACTACTGAATTTATGTTTAGAAAATCATAGTTCATTTTCTTTGAGATTCTTTTTTTTTTTTGACTTTGGACAGGGCAATAAACTTTTAACTCCCAAACCCTGGAGATACTTTGCTTGAATGGAAGCCATCGCTAGGAAGCTAACATTCAGCTAGTATTATGAACCATTCTACTGGCCCCAAACCGAAAGTTTTGTGAAAAGTAAAGATAAATGGCTTTTATTAGACGTTATAAATAGATGTAGCTACTTTAAGACCTTAAGTCAGACATGATCTCGAGTTGCAACTGTGCATCTGAGGGAGATAAATACTGGTACTGACACAGACTAGTGTATGGATGAAGTATTTAATCTTATTTGCGAAATGTGATACTCTTCACATTAAAGAATGGGTTAAGGCCAAATCTAGAACCTAATAAACTAAATAAAATTTGCTAAACAAATTATTTTACCTTTCTGGTTTCCTCATCTGTGAAATGAGGGGATCTTTTTAGATAATTAGGATTTAACGTTCTAATATAGCCTGCAAATTCATATAGGTTTAGGGTCTGAAGTAGATTAGATTGCTTGCAATTGAGAAATGTTATGGGTATTAAAAAGCCTACCTAATTAGTTGTAAACTTTAATCAGATTCTCAGTATTTGAAGGATTCAGAGTATCCCTGACAATTATGTATGGAATGGATCACATGGTCTTAGGTCAGTGACAAATGGGGTTTCTTAATAGACCTATCCTCCTGGGTATCATTAGGGATGGAGAAACTTCCTCCCATTCGACAGTTCTCCTTTTATAACCTCAGGAAGAGTGAGCCAGATGCAGTGGAAGGGCTCAATCAGGCTTTGCAGCCGGATAGACCAAGATTTGGTTTCTGACTCTCTAAACGACCAGTAACTTGACTTTGGGCAGGTTAACCTCTGAACCTCATTTTCCCATTTTTAATAGTAGCGTTACTAACTACTTCACAGGATTCTTGTGAGAATTAACCAAGACAGGGGTAAAGCATTGGCATATGTTAAGTGCTCAATAAATGGGTTTTCTTGCTTTTAGAGGAAACAGGGGAGAGTCATTTTCATTTGTTAAAATCCATGTTAACAGAAGTGTGTTTAGTGATGACTAAAAACCCCTTGTTTCTTTATTCTTTTAATAGGTATTTGAATCTCTTACCTTGGGCAGGGTACTGTGCTAGAGTGGGAAAGTGATGCCCCTTAGGGCTGGGATTATATATTTTACAGGCAGCTACCTGCCTCTTGTTGTCTTTGAGGTAAGGGTTGAAGCAGCTGAGATGACAACTCAAGAAAGACTGAACTTTCAGGGACAACAAACAACATCAGCTACTTGCTAGTTTACAGCCTACATTCACTGCAGGGAGACTGTCAATGAGATACGGAGGCAGGCTTGGAACAGCTGTTCAAAAGGACAAGTAGCCCTAAGTTCCACTGCCTCCCAAAGTCTCAAAAAAGCCTGTGAAAATCTCTCTGGAGAAGCTGCACCTACAAACCTGCTAGTGAGCCTTTAGCTCTTGCTTCATTATTCTAAGTTCTAAAAATAATGCAATGGGTATAAGAAGTGAAATAGTTTTTTTTATGGTACATTATACTGTGTCACATGAAATACAGTTGTTAAAGTGTTTTCCTGTTTCTTTTAAATCATTTTAGAAAACTGAAGGTATATATTATTGTCATTCTGACATAACATTGGCAGAAATACATACCTTCCCATTATATATCATATATATCATTTTTTAAAACATGTATTTATTTACTTGAGAAAGAGAGTGAGAGAACAAGTGTGGGTGGGTCAGAGAGAGGGGGAGAGAGAATCTCAAGCAGACTCCCTACTGAGTGCAGAACCCGACTTGGAGCTCAGTCTCATGACTCTGAGGTCATGGCCCGAGCCAAAATCAAGAGTTGGCTGCTTAACCAACTGAGCCACCCGGTCACCCCTCATTATTTTTATGGAGAAGAATTATTTGAAGGTCTTTTTCTGGAAAAATAACCCACGGTTAGTAAAAAGGTGACAAAAACACAGGTCAAAGGAGTGAAGAACTGTATACATTATAACAGAGAGACAAAACATTTGTCTTTACGAGGACACTGACAGGGTGCCTGGGTGGCTCAGATGGTTAAGCATCTGCCTTTGGCTTAGATCATGATCCCGGGATTCTGGGATCAAGTCCGCATCGGGCTCCCTGCAGTTTGGGGAGCCTGCTTCTCCCTCTGCCTCGGTCTCTCATGAATAAATAAAATCTTAAAAAAAAAAAAAAAAGGACACTGACATTTCTAAAGACTACTGAGATTCTTAAAAACAGTGGAAATTAATAAGTTCTTATTTTTTTACTTCAGTTTTTAAATTCTAATTGACTATATGGTAAAACTGGTTTTAGGTGTAGAGTTGATTAATTCATCACTTACATATAACACCCACTGCTCATCACAAGTGTCCTCCTTTAATCCCCATTACCTATTTAGCCCATTTTCCACCCACATTCCTCCATCAACCCTCAGTTTGTTCTTTATAGTTGAGTCTCTTATGGTTTGCCTCCCTCTTTTTTTCTTCCCTTCCCCATGTAATCTGTTTTGTTTCTTAAATTCCACATATGAGTGAAATCATATGGTATTTGTCTTTCTGACTTCTTTCGCTTAGCATAATACCCTCTAGTTCCATCCACGTCATTGCAAATGGCAAGATTTCATTCTTTTTGATGGCTGAGTAATACTCCAGTGGATATATATACCACATCTTCTTTATCCAGTCATCAGCTGATAGACATCTGGGCTCTTTCCATAATTTGGCTATTGTTGATAATGCTGCTATAAACATTGGGGCGCATGTGCCCCTTCGAATCACTATGTTTGTATCCTTTGGATAAATACCTAGTAGTGCAATTGCTGGGTTGTAGAGTAGCTCTATTTTTTTAACTTGTCACAGAACCTCCATGCTGTTTTCCAGAATGGCTGCACCAGCTTGCATTCCCACCAGCAGTGTAAGAGGGTTCCCCTTTCTCCGCATCCTTGCCAACATCTGTTGTTTCCTGAGTTAATTTTAGCCATTCTGATAGGTGTGAGGTGGTAACTCACTGTGGTTTTGATTTGTATTGTAAGTTCTTATTTTAACCAAGAAAAAAATGTGTAACAAATTTTTTAAATAATATATTGGTGATCTGCGCATTTTAGCTGGGGTAAGGAGGAAAGGATTCTCTGTCCCTGGGCCTCACCTATTTTCAGAGCTCTAGGAATAACTACATCTGTGGGAACAGACTCTACTCCTCCAGATGAGCAGTGACTTCTCTTGGAAGCTAAAATGAAAGTTCTTTTCCCTACTCCCACTTTGTGAGATACTACATAAGTCACTTTCCTTAGTGGCTCTTAGTTTCCTCATCTCTAAAATTGGGATGGATTACATTATATGAAGGTCTCTTCACTCTGAAGTTCCATGATGCAAAAATGATGGATGAGAAGACATTTTGGTAAAGTATAAAGCAAAACACAGATGGTCAGTGGCACCAAGCTTGCCTGTCTATGGATCACTGTGGGAGGCTCTGTGCTAGAACCTTGCTGTTTCTTTCCAAGTCAGACCATTCCTCTCCAAAAGAGTAGCACAATCAATCATACAGAGGTGGGCAGAAATAGTGGGTGTGTACAGCATGAAAAAGGGAGATGGGACTCACCTCTAAACATTTTCTGCTACCTGTGGTTAACACACAAGTATTACATTATGTGTCCCCTCACTCACAGCCCCCAAAGCTGCCTTTTCTAATTGGAGATAATCTCACTGCTTCAGCTGTCATTGTGCTGTGCAGATGTCTCCCATATCAACATCTTGCCACTTAACATTTCTAACCACCTAGAGGCACATAGCATTACAGCTGAAGACTTGGTTTCTCCTAAGCCAAACTCATCTTTGTTCTTTACTCCTCCCTTCAAGCCTAGGCCTGTTTCCTAACATGTCACAGGCACCAGTTCTAGCCTGCTCTCTGCTTCAGAACCTTTACCCATTTCCTTTGCATTTTATAACCGCCATGGAATATACCTCATTTAGTCTTTTTAATTTGTTCTCCATCCCACCTTTGTAGTCCTACCTAGGGCCTCATTCCAGCCACTCTCCCCACCAAAAAGACAAAACAAAACCATTATTGAAGTCATTTTATTTCAGTTTATTTCGTATCCTCATCCCAGATTAATATTCCCAAAATATGTTACCATGTGGCTATGCCACTGTTTGCTACAAACTTTTCTATTTCTTTTGAGGTTTTCTGTGACTTCCAGTCTTATCAGCTTTGTATCTTCTATTGCTCACTAGAGCCTTCTCCATTCTTCATTCATTCACTCCATATATATATGGCCTGGTCTCCCCTCACTGGAATGCTTTTCCCTGTGCTCTGTGCCATGTGCAGGATTCAGATTTTCAAAGTCTTGGTCCTGCCATTTATGAGGAGCTTTCCCTAACCCTTCCAGTCTATATCTTTGCTCTGAGTTCTTTGCCACACCTTTTTGACACATGACCATTCTACTCTGCCTTACTCACCAATCTAGTAATGTTCCCAACATGTAGTTTCATCTTTTGACTAGAATATAATTTAAGTTTTGTGGTACGGAAACTTGTCACTAGAGAGGGCTTTAACATTTGCAAATCTGCTCGTCATAAGAAAAACTTTAACACTGCAAAGACTGAACACATAGCTCACAAAATAAAAAGAAATGTTCAGTCTCAACACTTAAGATACTTAAGAGATTTGAGATGCAATATTTCATCTATTAGGTTAGTAAAGATAAAGAACCACAACATAGAATTGTGAGGGTGCAGAGAAATAAGCAGTCTTCTGGTGGGAATAGCAGTTGATTGCTACCACCTTCTGGAGGATCAAGTTGGGAAAAGTGTAAGAAACTGTTTATATTTTTAGTCCATCAATTCCACTTTTAGGAATGCATTCAAACCCTGCTCCCAAACCAAACATGCACAAAGCTGTATATTTAAGGAGGTCATCACAGTGTTAAGTAATAGGGCAGTAGGTAAGTTATGATCCAGTTGTACAATGGAATATCATGCAGTCATTAAAAGTAATAGATGTAGGGTATATCTTTTCTGACTGCTCTTGGCCCCCTTCTGGGATCAGCATCCGGTTTTCCTTTGGGGAACCACTCTTCCCTTACCCCCCTCAGTCCATGTAGTTTGGGTATCTTAGCTTGGGTTCCTCAGAGAAACAGACTCTAAGAGATTTTCATGCAGAAAGTTTACTGGGGAGAGTGTCAAAATCAACCCCTGTGGGAGAGGCTAGGGAGTGAGGATTGGGCAGAGGGAGGAGTTGAACTGTGAAGTAGTTGCCATAAAGGCCTCAGATGATCCCAGCAAGGAGCTGTAGAGGTGGGATCTTTCAGTGTTGTTCTGACTCGAGGCAAGGGGGTTAGGGTTCGGGTCTTATACATCCCACATCAATTTGGATGAGTGCTGACACTGGGAGGGATGGCTATCGGCTAAGGGCAGTTTCCAGAGAGGGACTTAGCTGAGACATCAGTTGCAGCTACTCCCAGCTGCTGGGGGAATGAGTGCCTCAGTCCTAAATGGGGAAGTTGGGTGGTGCATCCCTCATCCTCCTCCTGGCTAGGCACAGCTAATCTGGGCATTCCAACTCTACATAATGCTTGCTTTCAAATAATGATTGGTTCAGGGTGGGCACATGACTGAATAAGGTTGGTAAGATCCAGTATAGGGGTTTTTTTGGAACAATGAGAAAGAAAAGAGGCGCTCTTGCTCCTAAGTTTGCTAGGTTGGGACAATGAAAGCATGGAATGGACCGTCCTTCACAGTACCTCTTAGAGAAAGTCTATTTGTCACTGAAGAAAATGAGGCCAACACCCAAAAAAAAGCAGAGCCAAAAGGTAGAGAGCCCCAAAGCTAGTATTTGGGCAATTAAATCCACTACTTTAAAGTCCCTGGGCTTTGCAGTTATGTAAGCCAATATATTACCTTTTTGCATTACTCAATTTAAACGAGTTCTGACATATACAGCTGACCTTTGAACAATGGGGGAATAGGGGCACTGACCCCATGCAGTCAAAAATCCACATATAAATTTTGACTCCCCCAAAACTTAACTACTAATAGCCTACTGTTGACTGGAAGCCTTACCAATAACAAATAGTTGATTAACACCTATTTTGTATGCTGTATGTAATTTTTACTGTACTCTTCCAATAAAGCTAGAGAAAAGAAAATGTTAAGAAAATCATAAGGAAGGGGCACCTGGGTGGCTCAGCTGGTTGAGCTACTGATTCTTGGTTTTGGCTCTCATCATGATCTCAGGGTGCTGAGATCCAGCCCCGAGTTGGGCTCCATGCTCTGCAGGAAATCTCTTTCTTTCCTTCTCCCTCTGCCCCTCCACTCTCTCTCTCTCTCTCTCTCTCAAATAAATAAGTAAATAAATAAATCTTAAAAAAAAAAAAGAAAATTATAAGGAAGAGAAAATATTTTCAGTACTGTACTGAAAAAAAAAAGTATAAGTGGACTCGCACAGTTCAAACCTGTGTTGCTCAAGGATCTACTACTGTACAATGGTGTACAATGATAAAGGCAATATGCACAATACATTAAGTGAAAAAATTTAACACAAAACATACATTTTACATATAGTAATGATGCCGGTTTTGTAAAACAAACTAATGTACACAATTTAAAAAAAAAGAGGGGTGCCCGGGTGGCTCAGTCAGTTCAGAGTTGCCTTCGGGTCAGGTGAGCCCCCCTCCTGGTGGAGTCTGCTTGAGATTCTCTCCCTCTCCCCTCCCCCTGCTCTCTTTCTCCGATAAAATAAATAAAATCTTAAAAAAAAAAAAAAAAAGAATGCAGCACAACAGAAACAATGTCATAGTTAAATGGTGAGATGGGACGGGGGGTGGGGGAAGCTGAAGTTAGTTTTCTTCTATAGGTTCTGGAAAGATGTCAAGGCCTGGGATTTGAGCCCTGCTTACCCTACTTACCTACCGAGTCAACTGACGGGGTTCCCACGGAACAGTAACAGGTGACTCACAGACCTGTTACCGTTTCAGGGGCTCCTACCAACCGCCCTCCCTCTCCCCCCAGCCCCGTTACAGCAAGGCACCGAAGCCTTCACGAGCTTATTTCAACTCCTTTGCCACCTGGGCTCCAGCCCCACGGAGTCACAGTTCCGACTTCTCAGGAGTGCGTCTCCACCTTCCCGAGCCCCAAAGCCCCCAACCCCTCCGGAAGACCCGCGGCGCTGAGGAGATGCGCCCACCGCGCCGCTCCGCGTCCAGGCGCAGCTGCGGTACTAACCACGTTTAGAGATCAGGGGCGACTCGGGGCCCGACGCCATCGCTTACCTGCGGCTCCTGTCGCGCGGGGGACGGCCACCGGGAGAGGCGGGGCAGCGGGCGGGCGCAGCGGCTTCCCCGCCCCGGGGCGGTGCTCGCGCTCCGGGCCTCGCGGCTCCCGCAGCCCGGCTCCCCCGCCTTCGGAGCCCAGTGCCGCCGCCATGTCTTCCGGGGCCAGCGTGAACGCCCTGCAGCGCCTGGTGGAGCAGCTCAAGCTGGAGGCCGGCGTGGAGAGAATCAAGGTGAGGCGGGCGGCGGCGCCCTTTCCTCAGGGCGCGGTGACGGCGCGCTCCCGCCGTCGCCCGGGAGACGTGAGGGGAGAGGCCGGCTGCCCCTCGCCGCGGCTAGGTCGTGGTGGGCGGCCGTGAGGACGGCGGCCCGGTCCCGGCCAGCTGCCCGGCCTCGGCGGGGATGCGGCCGGTAGGCGGAGGCCGGGCCTGGTGGGCCGGGGGAGCAGGGCGAGTCCTCCGGAGCGTGGCCCGGGCCGAGTGCCCTGGGGGCGTTTCCCAGGCGGCGGTGCGGACCCGAACTCGGGGTGGGGGCGGGGTGGGGGCTGCGGAGCGGGGCGCACGCGCGCAGGCCAGGGATGCGGGCGACGCGGGGCCGGCCTGCTTGGGCTGTTTCGGGAGGATGCGGTCCGGGCCTGCGGAGGCGACGAGGACCGGCCTTAGTGAAGGATTGATGGGACGAGAGCGAGAGCTCGGCGGAAGACGGGGCTCGGGTTTCTGGCGTGGTGACCGGGTGTAGGGCGCTGCCCTTCGCCCCAGCAGAGAGGAGGAGGGAGAGCGGGTTCGCGGAATGAGGAGTTCAGTGTTGGACACGTGGACTTTGCCGAGATATCCAAGTAGGGCTGGAGGCTCAGAGAACAAGGCCGAAAGAAGTCATGAGAATGTATGGGAGTAAAAATTTATTAACGAAAAAACCAGAGTGTGGAACCCAGGACCAGCCACAAGATGGCTGAGAGGAGAGGAGAACCAAGGGAAAGCAAGGAAGGAGGGGTTTTCAAAAATGTGGGGCTTAGTCAGTTGATTGAAAAGCATCTGTTGTGTACTGTGTTGAGCAGCCAGGGTAGCATTATTTATAGAATGTATGTTCGTGTGTATGAATGAACACTGCTGTGATATTCCATGTACCTCCATAGTGCCTTTTCTCTGTAGTTGGCACTATTCTAGGTACTGAGAATATGGTGATAATAGTGGCGAAGATCATCAATAAACACATTAGCCAATAAGTAAAATAATTTCAGACCATAGTGAAGATTATAAAACAAGGTAAAGAGAGTTATGGAATGCAGAAGAGGTTTTAGTAACATATGTAGTAGTAGAAGCAGAATCTAGATTGTAAAAGGGTAGACAGGCCTTTTTAAAAAAGAAATCTGGTTTTAAAGAGGAAACAACTTTTTTTTTAATTTAGGAAATGAAAAGCTTTATTTCGAGGTTGAGGGAAAGGAACAAACTATTTTTAGATTGAGGGGGACCAAATAGAGAAGGAGAATTGGAGGTAGAGGAGACAGGCAGTCTGCCTGTGGGGACATGGCTTGGAGGGGCACCTTCTGAGATAGGAGGAAAGGAGATCAGGACGTGTGTGAAGATAGATGTTTCTAGACATATGGACTTAAGGACTTGTATGATGACAGTTTTCTTTGTGAAATAGGCCAAGTTTTCTTCTAGGGCAAAAGGGAGGGAGCTAATGGAGTCACAAGAGTGAGGGTGGAAGAGAGTGCTGATGGGAATGGGAGAGGAGCCCCTACCAGGCACATCCATAGACACCTTGTGACTCTGAAGACCCAGCTCCTTTGAGATTGGAGACTGATTGCCCTACTTGTGGATTTTTTTTTTTCTCCACTAGCACTTAGCCACCCAGGAATCTGAGTGTCCAGGGTGAATGGTAGTTGATCCAAGTAGTGGGTTAGCAGAGGCGGTATACCAGAAAGATGGAAGTGAGGGCAAAGGGCAAGGAGCTTGAGGGGTTGGCCAGAAGGAGGCTAAACATAGGCCGGATAGAGAAGGAACTGAGCCAGCCTCCTGGTGATGGGCGGGGCAAAAGGGGAAGAGGAGTTCTCCTTGAGGTCAAAGAAGGGATGTAGTGAGAAGGAAGTAGCTTTCTGGATGGGTGGGAGAGATTGTGATCAGAAAGTAGGAAGTTGAAGTGTAAAATTTCAGATGTGGAGCAGTTATACGTGTTGGCTGTAACTGTTGGCATTGAGGAGAAGGCTGTCTGAGGAAAGGAGGTCAGGGAACTGAAACTAGGGTTGTTGAATATGGTCAGGATGATGTTGGCACCTGAGAGGAAAAGGAGAGCTGTGGGCCAGATGCCTGCCTACCTTGTGGAGTAGCTGGGCAAGATATTTTCTACATTTAAAAAATAATTTTGGGTGATGAAACAGACCCAGAGAATTCAAGTGAATTGCTCAAGGTTACACAGATAATAACCTTATTTGTGAGGTGTTCTCATGGTAGTATGGTTTCAGGTGTTTGGTGGGCTTATCTCAGGCAGTAGGAGTCACAACATTCCAGGGTCTAGTTTGCCTCATTGCAGGGCTCAATAATGAATGAGTGCGCTCAGCACACCCACAGATGTCTTCTCTTTAGCAGACTTGCTAACTAGTAAATAAACCAGGACACCAGTTTTCTAGCATATAATGGAGGGCATCCCTTCCCAGTGATTGGAATGCTTGATATCCTTCCAAGGGCCCCTTCTCTGTTTTGGAGAAATCTCTGAGAAGTTGCTGGGTGAGCATGGACTCAAACCAAGGAAAGCCATATAATTTGGGTATCCTACCTCCCATGGCAAATGACAGCTTCTAAGTGTTTGGGCTTGTACTCCACCCTCTCCCCACCCCCAGAGTCTTTTTCCTGTAAAAGTGCTAGAGAAATGCTGACCACTTTTATTCTTCTCTTATTTTCTCTGCATATCCACTCGTCTTAACTTTTTGACCATGTTCTTTAGGCCAGGGTCCAGTTAGTCCCATTTCTCCAGGGATCTTGGAGGATAGTCTCCTTCTACCCATCATGTGTGAGTTCATCTGTTCCCTCTGTTGGAGAGATAGTAAGCATGAGCATAATTGGTTCTAAATTCCGGTGAATTAAAAACTGCTATATATAACCATTAATTCCAGTTATAATTAACATGAAAATGTCAGGACTTCTTTTGAGGGAAAAGGAAGCTTAACCATTAGTTTGACAATATTATTTTGTTTTTATATTTATATAATAAAAACTTACTACATTAATGAAACCAGAATTCCTAAAGCATTCTAGAAACTTAGATGGTAACCATAACATAAGGGGCTGATTTTCCAGTTATTTAGAAGCTTGGAAAATTAACACAAACTAGTAGTAATACTTGAACAGCAACTGGAACCATTTTAGTATGATAGGAGTGAGATTTTATACAAAACACCTTCTCAGTGCACATAAAATGGAACATGAGGAAAGCCTCGATGTACAAATCTGCATCAGATGGAGGCTAAGAAGAAAGGTAGAATAATATTTATCAGTGCTGCCTAATAAACTTCTCCAAAACTTAGTGATTTAAAGCAACATTCATTAATTCGCAGTTCTTAAGTCAACAGTTTGAGCTGGGCCCAACTGTGTACTTTTGCTGATCTTTGCTGGGCTCTTCCCACGCATCTGCAGTCAAATGGAGGGTTGGTTGGTAGCTGGATGATCTTCTCCACAAGATCTCCAGTAGGCTAGCCTGAACTCATTAGATGGTCTTAGAGTCCCAATTACAACAAGAGAGGTAGCAGCAAGGGCTCTTGAGACCTACAGCTTAGAACTTGCCCATTATTTCTGCCACATTTTCCTGGTCAAAGCAGGTCACAAGGCCAACCCAGATTCAAGGAGTCTTAGGTAAAGACTCTACTTCTTGGGGCATCTGGGTGGCTCAGTCGGTTGAGCGTCTGCCTTCGACTCGGGTCCTGATCATGGGGTCCTGGGATTGAGTCCTGCATCGGGCTCCCTGCTCAGCGGGGAGTCTGCTTCTCCCTTTCCCTCAGCCTGCCGCTCCCCCTGCTTGTGCTCTATCTCTTTCTGTCAAATAAATAAAATATTAAAAAAAAAAAGACTCGTGCTCGCTTCGGCAGCACATATACTAAAAAAAAAGACTCTACTTCTTGGTGAGAGGAGCTGCAAAATATTGTGACTGTTTTTGTAGTCTGCAACAACTGTATTGCTGACCATGTGTCAACACTATTCTAAGTGTTTTACATGCATTTAGCTCATTTAATTGTCTCATCAACTCACTGAGTCAGGTACTATTACAAAATACATTTCACAGATGAGAAAACAAAAACTGAGAAATTAAGTTAACTTGCCCAAGATCATACAGGTAATGTTGGAGCTAAATAGGAGTCCAGGCATTCTGGTTCCAGAGGCTGCACTCTTAACCAAAAAGCTATCCTGCCTCAAAAGCTTGGTGGAGAAAACTTGTCACTTGTTTTGGGCAGACTGGATAAGGCTCCAGCCTTGTAAACATTAAAACAGTTTGCTCACATGGCAAACCTGACTATATAGTGCACGCTTTGTAAGTGAAAATTTGTAAAGGAAGTACTAGAATGAGCTCTTTCTTTCTTTTTTTTTTTTTTTTTTTTGAGCTCTTTCTTTACCAATTCAGTCTCAAAACTAGGATTCTAACTGGATAAAGATACATCTTTATTTTTCCTTTATTGAGGAAGCAACTGAATAAAAAAATACCCTTAATCATGGAAATTATAACATTCCCTCTTTCAAGTTCAGTTATTAGAACTTTCAGCAAAAAAGAGACTTTGGAGATCACAAGATGTGGGACCTTTATCAAGTGGTAGGATCATTTTTTGGAGTATCAAATGGCTCTGGCTGTGAGCAGCACGTCAAGCTGTTGTCCCTTTGTTTCAGGTCTCGCAGGCAGCTGCAGAGCTTCAACAGTACTGCATGCAGAATGCCTGCAAGGATGCCTTGCTGGTAGGTGTTCCAGCTGGAAGCAACCCCTTCCGGGAGCCCAGATCCTGTGCTTTATTCTAAAGGCTGGTGAGTAATGAAACACCATGCTATCTTGGGGCCATGGCATTATCACAGGGCTTCCCAAGGGATCGGGCAACTGAGTTTTGAATATCTACTATAGTTGGGGAAATGAAAATAAGAAACAGCAAAATGCACCTGAAGGGTGACTCTAGTCAACATGCCTGTGGAATACATCTCATTAAGGGAGTCTCAATCCTCTTGGGCACTAACTCATGAGATGTTAATATCCTTATGTGCTTGAGCTCTTTAACTGAGTTGGCTGATAGTAATTTCATGACCTTAATCCTACCATCTCTGTCCTAACACCATCCCGGAGTTGTGATTTGCTGCTTGGTGCTTGGTGCTATCAGCAGACTTGCTGCTCTCTGGACTAAGGACTCCCCAGAGGAGACTTGTTCCTACCACCAGCTATGATTTCTTTCCTGGAGGCTTTCAGAATATATCTGTTTTAATAGAGGAGGAAATGTAGCTAGTAGGGAAAAGCGTGGGTAGAGTTAAAAGAGCTTTACAAATTGATTACTGAAATGAAAACACCTCTTTGGTGGCATATTAGAAATTTCATGGGTCCTAAAGTGTTGTGTTTCATTCATTCACATTTTCTTTTTTTTTTTTTTTCCCTTTTTTTGGAAGAGGTCAGGGCATAGGTTACTGCAGTCTTTTGGGGCCAGCATATTTCAAATTATGTGTTCTGAGGGGTTTTCATACAGTAAGTAATCATCTTAGGTCCTTTTTCACATATTTGCAAAAGGAAATTATTCATATTAACGGAAGGAAATAATCATGCTATCAGGTACTATTGTACCTTTTAATGGAAAATGTCCACATTTATGGTATTAAAATAATAGTCTTATGCTGGCATAGCATTTTCCTTTTTACAAAGCACCTTAATGGGTGTTACTCATTCAACAATGTAGCTTAGATGTTTTTTATATCGTTACTTTCTACTTTGAGAACACTAAAGTGACCTGTAATGATGACTAGTTAATTATGTGTATAAATCTTACTAACGTGAAAACCTACCTAATTCTCTTTCCAGTAAGGAAGAAGTTCACTGAGGAATGCTTTTAAGCGCAAAGTGATGAATAACTAACTGCCTCCAAGTCTCAAGAAAACACTTTTCTCCAGACAAATGACTCTTAGATATTTCAGACCTTTCCTTGGCCAAGTCCTATAGCCAAAATTCTATAGAAATTGATGAGTTTCTACTCAGATAAGGAAACTGGGTGAGGGGGAAGACTTTAGATAATAATGGTCAGACTCTTGGTAAAGTGCTTTTATATTAAACAAAAATGTTACCACCAAATACACCTCTTTCATAAGCGAATTACTGGTGTTTCTATACCTGGAATATTATGTTTGTTTTATTTACTGGATGTTTACATTTTGGGAAGGCAAACATTTTTGTTTGTTAAAAAATTGAATATTTGTAATTTGTTGTTCCTAAGATTTTTATACCATAACAAAACTGTTCTTTTCTCCTGAATTTACAGTTTCTAAATGAAGACGAGCAAGTGTAAAACTGGGGGAAGAATAGGCTTTATTAATAAAATGATGTCTTGATTTTTCTAAATGAGAAGATTGCTTTATTTTTAACACTAAACATGGGAGCTGTTTCTTAGCAAACTTGTTTGGAAAGATTCATGTTGTGTTGTGTATTAGATTGCCCCATCTTGTGTATCTTCGAAGCAGATTTGGTCTTTGTCTTAAGTTCCTCTACCTTATAGTTGTGGTTGTACTTAAAAAACAAAAAAATACACCATTATCTCATGTCTTTAAAAAAATGTTTAAATATGTTACTCAGAACATTGCAAATGATTAAAAACAAAATAATGTGAAAATATTACGACCTAAATAAATTCTTAATGTCACAAGTGTTTTACGTTGATGATGTGCCTTTGATTTAATTTGGGACACTTTTAAAAGGATACTTTGTGTTTGTAATAATCTTTGATGAGCTTGGAAATAAAATTTCTGCTTAATTCATCATTTTCTATGATAGCAACATTTTCTGTCTGATTTTGTTTTAAGGCGTCATGGATTTTTGTTTCCTTGTGAAATTGAGTGCTAGAAGTGGGAAGTGAGATTTTTGCTTGTAAGTCCTTGTAGAACTTTGTAAAAAAAAAAAAAATATATATATATATATGTATAATTTGCAGAAACATCTCAATTTCTGGTGACATTTGCACTTCGAAATAGTTATGTATAAATCCATAAATATATAAATGAAAATATCTTTTAGCATAGTGTTACCGAATAGAGAAAATAGAAGCCATCATCTTATGGAAACTCCCTTAATTTCTGGCCACTAAACTTCCAAATCTAAGTGATCTGAATCTCTCCCTTCAATCAAAATTCAGCTGTCCCTTTTCTAACCCTGCTATTTATTCTCTGGATCTGTTTCACCTTCTCTGAAATCACACTATCCATTATCCTTTCTCCTTTATCTTCAGCTACTTTATTGGATCCTTTCTGTCAACATTTAAACATGTTCCAGTCTCCATTTTAACAACAATAAGCATTTTTAAAAATCTCCATTAAAAAATTCATTTTCATTTATAAAAGATAAGTAAGTCCTAGAGATCTACTCTACAGCATAGTGCCCATGGTTAGTATATTGTATTATATACTGAAAATTTTACTAAGAGTTGATCCTAAGAGTTTACTAAGAGTTGATAATAAGAGGGTGGAAGGAAACTTTTGGATATGATGGATAAGTTTATGGTGTAGATTGTGATAATGGTTTCAGAGGTATATACTTACCTCCAAACTCCTTAAGTTGTATACATTATTATGTACAGCCTTTTGTATGTCAAAAAAAAAAAATATTTTCTTGATTCCAATTTCTCCTTTGGCAAAAAGTTGGTAAGATACAACAAGAAACTATAGGTGTCTCACTTAGGAATATAGATATTTGCCCTAAATATAAGCAAATCAAATTCACTAGTATATCAAGAGAAGATACAACCTGACAAAACTATTTTGATAAAACCTGTCAGTGTAATTCATTACATTAATGGTTTAAAGTGTAATTCATTATATGAATGGTTAAAGAATCTATGCCAACAAGTCATTTGACAAAATTCAAGGACTGTTCTGAGTAAGAACTAAATGGCTTAGGGAAATTGGAAGAGATGATAAAGACTATCAAAAGCAACAGCAAATTTCATACTACATAGTGGAATGTGGAAGTATTCAGCATGTTAGGAACAAAACAAGCATACTTTTTATCACTATTATTGTTCAGCTTGCTTTCTTTTTTTCCCTTTTTAAAAAAGATTTATTTACTTGAGAGACAGAGAGTGAGCTGGGGGAGGGGAAGAGGTAGAGAAGCAGACTGCCTGCTGAGTGCGGAGCCTGACAAGGGGCGCCATCCCAGGACCCTGAGAGCATGACCTGAGCTGAAATCAAGTCGGATGCTTAAACAACTCAGCGACCCAGGCGCCCCTATTCAGCATTGCTTTAGAGGTGTTAGCTAATGCAGTAAGATGAAAAAAACAAAAGGGGGTAAACATTTTAGAAGCAGTATCTACTTACGGATTATATAATTGTACACTTTGAAAACTGATGAGAATATAGGAAAAGAAATACTCAAATTTGTAATAGAATTTAAGGGGCTGGCTGGATATAAGTATGTGTAGAAAAATGAAAAGTATTTTCTCCACTGGCAATAGCTAGTTAAAAATGGAAATGGAGGGGCGCCTGGGTGGCTCAGTCAGTTAAGCGTCCGCCTTCAGCTCTGGTCATGATCTCAGGGTCCTGGGATCTAGCCCCACATCGGGCTCCCTGCTTGGTGGGGGGCCTGCTTCTCACTCTCCCTCTGCCTGCCACTCCCCCTGCTTGTGCTCGCCCTCTCTCTATCTCAAATAAATAAATGAATAAAAACATTCTCATTAAAAAAATGGAAATGGAAATTATATACCATTTCTGCTTTAATGACATAAAAAATTCTTAAGAATACATTTAGGTGCCCCCCCTGCAAGAATAATTTTTAAAACTGTGTGTGTGTGTATAAAACATGGGAGGGTGAAACCTGTCTTACTGGATATTAAAACTTACTTTGAATATGGGGCACCTGGGTGGCTCAGTTGGTTAAGCGTCTGACTTGGTTTCAACTCAGGCCGATCTCAGGGTCATGAGATTGGCCCCGTGGGCTCCATGCCCAGCGAAGCACCTGCCTGAGATTCTCTCCCTATCCCTCCCCCTCTGCCCCTCCCCAAGGCTCATACTCGAGCACTCTCTCTCTCAAAATCTTTAAAAAAAACCCTTATTTTGAACATGCTGAATCAAAACTATGATTTTTTATTTTAAGATTTTATTTATTTGAGAAAGCAGGGGGAGGGGCAGAGGGAGAAGCAGGCTCCCTGCTCAGTAGGGAGCCCGACGGGGGACTCACTCCCAGGACTCAGGATCATGACCTGAGTTGAAGGCAGACACTGACGGAGCCACTCAGGTGCCCCTTTGTTTTTTTTTTTTAAGATTTTATTTATTTCTTTGACAGCACAAGAGGGGGAGCAGCAGAGGGAGAGGGAGAAGCAGGCTCCCTGCTAAGAAGGGAGCCTGATGCGGGGCTTGATCCCAGGACTCTAGGATCATGACCGGAGCCGAAGGCAGACGCTTCACACCAACTGAGCCATCCAGGAGCCCCTAAAACTATGATTTTTTAAAAAATTAAAAAGAGGGGCGCCTGGGTGGCTCAGTTGGTGTGAAGCGTCTGCCTTCGGCTCCAGTCATGATCCCAGGGTCCTGGGATCGAGCCCGGCATCGGGCTCCTCCCTGCTGGGCAGGGAAGCCTTCTTCTCCCTCTCCCACCCCCCCACTTGTGTTCCCCCTCTTGCTGTCTCTCTCTCTGTCAAATAAATAAAATCTTAAAAAAAAAACTAAAAAGAAAACAAAAAATTATTGTGATATAGGAATACGCAAATAAATGATTGGATCATAACAGTTCAGAAATAGACTTGACTTTTCTAGTCAGTAGGAAAGTATGGTTTACTAATAAATGGTGCTGGCATTACTGGCCATCCATTTGGAAGGAAATAAAATCGGGCTTGTATTATGTAATAAAAAAGCCACATGGGTTAAAGAAAAGGGAATACAAAAGCATTAGAAGAAAAATTAAGGGAATAGTTGTGTAACTAAGGTACAAAAGTTAAGAGGTCTTCCTAAGCAAGGCACGAAACCCGGAAATCAAAAAAGAAAAGATGTGTATACTTTACTGTATCAAACTTAATTTAAATAAATAATTCAATTTAAATAAGTATTAAGTTAAAACTGTTGTATGATAAAATCATAAACGGAATAAAAAGGCAAAAGACAGAAAAATATGTACTTTTTCAGTCCTCATTTGGGATTGCTCTTTGCATTCTCCACCCTCTCTAATCCATGCTGCTCTATTTATTAAAATCATTGGATCCCTTGTTTGAGGGTCGGCTTATTATGTGGGGGAAAATAACCAACCTATTACTGTTAGAGGCAAGGGGTGAGATGCCCTGGTGTTGATTCCCATTTATACCCTGTATCTCAGTGGCAAGGGAAGGAGTATCTATGTCCATCCACAGTTGGAGGGAGCAGCTGATGTTCTACGGCTGGACCTAGAAACTTGGAGTAAGATCTCTCAAAAGTTCTCAAAAGTGAGCAGCACTATCACAGCAATGGATCTAAGGGCAAGTAACTCTTTAGAACATGAAAAATCTCACAGGGAAATGCTCTCAGAGGGGGAAAAAAAAAATCAAAGTTCCATTGCAAGAGCCAACCTGAGAAGTTGGGGCTGTTCCAAACAATCCCTTGTGATGGGGTGTTTGGAAGAGGATCTTGGAGGCCGGACTGACACTTTTGGTCCCCTAACAAGGGCCCAACCAGACCCTTCGGGGCTTCTATGATCAGCCCAACCTGACATGTGACAATGGCTTCCAGGGAGTGCTCTACTAAAGCAGAGCTCACTTACTTTATCCATTGTTCCCAGACTCCTAAAACAAGACTTGCTTCCCAATACCTCTGACAGAGGCTGTTCCACGCTCAGGCAGAATGTGTCCTTAAACAGCAAGCGCCATTAAGGAATGCCCACAGGAGGACTCATACTTCCACTCCATTTGGTGAGGAAGCAGGGACATGACTGTTAATAGCCTAGCCTCAAGGCTTGCTGTAGTTGATGGCCTATAAAGAAACTCCTCTCCTCTGGAAGCTGATTAAAGGCAGAATAACGGAGATCTGCAAGCTGAGAAGCCTTAGCCTTACCTTAGTTTAGAAGCTATCCTGACAAAATTTTAAGAAAGTAGAACAGGGCGCCTGGGTGGCTCATCGTTGAGCATCTGCCTTCAGCTCAGGTCATGATCCTGGGGTCCTGGGATCAAGCCCCGCATCGGGCTCCCTGCTCAGCGGGAAGCCTGCTTCTCCCTCTCCCACTCCCCCTGCTTGTGTTCCCTCTCTCGCTGTGTCTCTCTGTCAAATAAATAAAATCTTAAAAAAAAAAAGTAGAACAGAAATTCCAATTAGATGTCCAGAAATAGTTTCTCTTTAAAGTCTCCACCCCCACATACCCAAGCAAAACCAAACATCCTATAAATAAAAGTATAATAGCAAGAGGAGAGTAGGAGGAGGAAAGGAAGAGGTGGTGTGAAGCCTGTTTCAAAAAGGACATGATTAACAGTATCAAACGTTGAAGAGAGGTCAAGTAAGGTGATGTCTGCATGTCTCCTGGATCTAAGAAGGTAGAGGTCAATTTTGGTAGTAATAGGGTGATAATTTCAGAAGCCAGGAAAGAGTATGCCTGTGGTCTTCAAACATTTCTGCTGGTGTACCACCTATAATAATGTCAAAAACCCATTACCTCCATTTGAGATGACATATAAAAGTTTTGTTAATAACCGAATAGTTGTAAAGAATATAACTTTATTAGGAATTCTGACATTTTAAAATAAAATTATTACATCTTTAAAAAAATACTCAATGGAATATAAATACCAGAGTAATTAGAAACCTACAATCATCCATTAAAAAATATACAAACTATCCTCCAAAAATGTTGTACCAACAGTATAGGAAAGTGTTCTTTCTCCAATATGCTGACACTGAATATTACTAATTTTCAAAAATTTTGCAGATCTGATAGGTGATCTGTTTTCCTTTGCATTTGCCTGATGAGTAATGAAGCTACATATAATTTCAAATGTTTATTGGCTATTTTTGTTTCTTCAGTGTAATATCTATTCATATATTTTGTCCACTCTTCTATTAGGTTGTCTTCCTATCAATTTGTAGGATTCTTTGTATATTAGGAATGTAAATTTTTTTTATTATGTAGGTTGCAAATATTTTCTTAGTTTTAAATTTTTATTTATGAAGGCAACACTTTATTTTTTTTAAGTATTTATTTATTTATTTAAGTAATCTCTACACCCAGTGTGGGGCTCAAACTAATGGCCCCGGGATCAAGAGTTGCACAGTCCTCCGACTGAGCCAGTCAGGCATCCCTGAAGGCAACACTTTAAATGGGAAGTTCTCTCTCTGGTGCCTGGGTGGCTCAGTCGGCTAAGGCTCAGGTCATGATCTCAGGATCCTGGGATCAAGTCTCACATCCAGCTCTCTGATCAGCGAGGAGTTGGCTTCTCCCTCTCCCTCTCCCTTTGTGCGCTCTCTCTCTCAAATAAATAAATAAAATCTTTAGGAAAAAAAAAAGAGAAGTTCTCTAACTTGAACTTTGCCTAGATTTTAACTTTCTTGGTGATGGAGGGTTTACTCTGGTGATCTTCACTTCTTGACTTAAAGGGTCAGACTGAGATGGAGGCTCATTTTAAAAGGCTTGCTGGAGGAAAGATGGGAAGCAGTAAGCCCTTCAGAAGACAACTAAATAACATATATACATTTATATTTATACATATACACACGCACAATACTATATATACTGCTATTGCTCTAAATGTATATATTGTATCTACTGCTTTTAAAAAAAAAGGCTTGCAATGTTCAGGTGAATCTGGAAGATATTTGGATCTTATGACAATTATGCCAATTAGAATATTTTACATACAAAGATGCAAACAATAGGGCAGAATATGTATTTTGAAAATTTAATATGGAAGCACCAAGAACATCTAACAATGTATTTTCTTTAATGAATGAGCAAATCTAAATTATTTTGTTACTAGATTTTCATCAAAAACAAAGGAATGTGGCACAGAACACTATCGTTTCTCTCAAAAAAACCTCAGACGAGTTTGTCCATCAACTCTACCAGGGACTTTTTCATACACTAGACGCCGTTTTTTGAATTGTGGTAGTTGTGAGCACATGAAATCTGTTAAAAGAAGAAAAAGGAAAACCATTTTATTTCTGAGAGTAATAAAATATAGCTATTTTTTCCAGCTATTCTGGTGCATCCTATCTCTTCATCTATCTACAAAGTGTTAAAATTCACAACCTGAGATAAAATGACTATAAAAATTACATTTTTAGCATAAATGCACCTCTACCTAATGGCTCAATACTAATCAGTGTCATGTACACATATTTGTATGGTCTTGCTTTGCACAAATAATTAAATCTCCCTAGATTAAAGACTCTTTCATTTAAGTTTTCCCTCATTACCTCCTATCTGTAATGTTGTGGAATTTATCCTGAGCTCTGATATATGATAGGTGGTGATCATGTATGGACTCACCTTCTATGACTGTATTATATATGACACATTAGCCTGAAATATCCTAGATTTGGATTCTTATAGAGGTTAATTAATTAAATCAGTGAAAAAGGAGGCTAAAGTATTTAAAAATGTTTTAGTAATTATTCCTGGGAATATAATCTCATAATTATAAGAGTTGGATGCCATTATAAGCAAATTTAAAAAGCAGTATAGTAGGTAATTTTTATCATAGAGATCACAAATACACATCTATAGGACAAATGGAAAATTATCTTGAGATTATGCCAATGGCTTTGGATAAATTGTCTAGGCCTGCATTAATATGAATTCTAAAAGTGTTACATCTTAAACAATGAAGGTAATGATGTGCTTTGGGAAAGCACAGTAAAAAAGTCAAAAGTTTCCATAGTGATAATGATACTAGTATCAAAGATTCATGTGAACTGTTTGAATAAAATTATTTTATGGAGGAAGTTTGAAAGCAGAAAAAAGCAATATTTCTAAATGAACATTATCCAATCTATGATTTAAAAATATATTTATACTTAATTAATTAAAATGTAAACAGACATTTGACTATTCCATCCCTACCCCCAAGAGCTTAAATATTAAAAGTTATTAGAAATAATTTCTGAGATCTTCTCGGAAGATTATCTTATATATTGGGATGCCCTATGTTCAAGAACATATAGTAATTCACATGCTTGATTTGGTTCAAGATGGAAAAAAAATGGAATTTTTAATTCAGTTCATTTATGAAGCTGGAATAAACTTCATGGCAAAATGTGACAGAGCACAAGTAAAGAACACAATAGATTAATTGCATTATGAATATAGATATGAAAATCATAAATAAATATTAGTAACCATATTCAACAGCAAATTAAAAGAATCACTTTTTTTTTAAATTTTTTAATTTTTAATTTAACAGAGATAGACAGCGTAAGTAGGCAGAGTGGCAGACAGAGGGAGAGGGAGAAGCAGGCTCTCCACCAAGCAGGGAGCCCGATGTAGGGCTCGATCCCAGGACCCTGGGATCATGACCTGAGCCGAAGGCAGCCGCTTAACCGACTGAGCCACCCAGGCGCCCCAAAAGAATCACTCTTCAAAAGCCAATTAAGTTTATTATGGAATAATAAGAATGATTTAATATTAGTAAACATGTTAATATAATCCTTGACATCAATGGATCAATGGAGAAAACATGTTTGATTTTCCCCAATAGGCGCCAAAAAAAATGTGTATAAAATTTGGCATCTATTCCTCACAAATGTTCTTACAAAACTAGGGATAGAATACTTCCCATTAAGATCAGGAACAAAATAAATTATGACTATTAAGCAGGACCAAATCCAAGTTTTGTGAGTCCTGGGGTTTATACAGTTGATCCTTGAACAATGAGGGTGTTAGGGATGCCGACTCTCTCCTTACTCAAAAATCCATATATAACTTTTAAAACATAATCTCTGCATCCAACATGGGGCTGAAACTCATGACCTTGAGATCAAGAGTCACATGCTGAGTGAGCCAGCCAGGCACCCCAAAATTCTATATATAACTTTTGATTTCTCTAATACTTAACTACTAAGAGCCTACTGTGGATTGGAAGCCTTACTGATAACATAAACAGTCAATTAACACATATTTTGTATGTTATATGTACTATATACTGTATTCTTACAAAGAAGCTAGAAAAAAGAAATGTTATTAAGAAATCATAAGAGAAAATACATTTATAGTACCATATTGTATTTATCAAAAACTCTGTGTGTAAGTGGACCCATGCAGTTCAAACCTGTGTTGTTCAAGGGTCAACTGTACAAGTTGGGAGGTCCTCTTTTATTTTATTCTTTATTTATTATTATTTAATCCCAGTATACCTAACATACAGTGTTATATTAGTTACAGGTGTACAATATAGTGATTCAACAAATCTATATATTACTCAGTGCTCGTCATGGCAAGTGCACTCTTTAATCCCTGTCCCCTATTTCACCCATCCCCCACCCACCTCCTCTCTGGTGACCATCAGTTTGTTCTCTATAGTTAAGGGTATGTTTCTTGGTTTGTCTTTCTTTTTCTTTGTTCATTTGTTTTGTTTCTTAAATTCCACATATGGGTGAGGTCATATGGTATTTGGGGAGGTTCTCTTTTAACAAAACAAAGAATACAAGATTTTCTGGGAGCCTCTCAAGCCTCACAAAAGGGCCTATGCAAAAAAGGAGCTTTGAAGCTTAAGCTTCTCCCCTTTTTATTATTTTTTTCCCCTATCATGGTAAGGCTACGTTTGTATGGCCATTAGAACTTAATGTTTTGTTCTAGATGTTCAAGCCAAGGTAATAAGAAATGACGTAGAAAATAAAGGTACAAGAGGTATCATTACCAGAAAAGAGAAAATAAAATTGTCCTTTTAAAAACTGATATGATTAAATGTTCAGAAACATCAATTGTAAAGTAGAGCTAATAGTAATATCTATTTAATAATATTGTCAGAATTCAATAATCCACATAAAGGGCCTAAAAGGGTACCTGGCCTATAATAAGCTCTTAATAAATGTTAGCCCATTAAATATTCCTGCCCAACAAAGAAGTTAGTTCTTCTAATTCACTGATTTCTCTGTTTAATCTTTGCTAATTTTAGTCTTCAGCTTTACTTAGACTTGTTCTGAGGTTTTATTTTTAACTTCTTAAGTTGAACGCTTAGTTCATCTAAAGCTACAAGAATTTGACATATTTTGTTTGCATTTATTTTCTTAGATATCTATAATTAGAATTTTGATTTTTTTTTACTCCAAAGTTATTGAAGATTCTTTAAGTACAGTAATTAAAACAAACTTTTTTTTTTTTTTAATTTAGAGATGGTTCTATCTTTTAAAATTACATCTGCAAGGGGTGTCTGGCTGGCTCATGTTGGAAGGGCATGTGACTCTTGATCTTGGGGTCGCGAGTTTGAGCCCCACACTGGGTGTAGAGATTGCTAAAAGAATAAATAAACTTAAAAAAATTATACCTGTGAGTAGTTTTATTAACGTTAGATAGTGTTACCTGGTAATGATTTCTTGTCTCCTGAGTTAGATGAGGATTCAGAGTGCCTTTTCTGTCCTAAACATTTTCCAGCTCTTTGGTGGAAATAAAGACTGCTGAATTCTTTTTTATTTACATTAGGATCAGAAGCACAAAATAAATCCAAACTGGAGACAGATGGTAATTCTTTCCAGAAAGTCTTTTTAGTCCCAGCATTTGAACTTTCACATATGAAGCCTTCTAACTCATCTGATAGACATTTTTGCTGATTAGTGAATAAATTATCTTTCTGAGAGTACCATTTGTCACATGTAGTCTGCTGTACATCATATTCTAAGTTGAATGAGTGATTCTGTTGTTCCCATACATTTTTCTTAAAGTTCCAGGGAAGAGAAGATTGGGAGCCTTCTAGTGAAAAGCTAGGGGCAGACACTTCTTTATTTATAGGTCCTTTTGCATCATGTGTTCCCTTTTTCTGGTAATTTATAAAATTAGGGGCAACTCTCTTCTGAGTGTCAATTGGTGATATGTTTTCACAGTTCATTTGTGTTAGATCCAAATAAAAGACATCTGACTCTGAATCATTTTGGTTTCGAAAGGAGTTACCAGCCACATTCCTTGATTCTGTATTAACCAGGAAAGGATTGTGCACTGTGTTAGGGTTACAACTGGAGTCCTTCCAGTAGCTGGCCTGATTGTAAGAAGTCACAGGTGGTAAAATGCATGGCATTTCTCTTAGTTCCATAAGGGAAGAGTTATAGTTTGAAGTGCTGTTTGTATCTCTGTGCACTGTCTCTCCTATATCTGAATAGTGGTAATATTCATTATGTTCTTGAAAGACAGAGTTTGAAGAGCCAGAAGCTGAACTCTGGGAGGTAAAGGTACTAGTCTGATTCCCATTTTCCTGAGGTAATGGACTTGGAGGTGAATTTGTTATGGAAGAAGAACTAATCTTGAATAAGGAAGTGATGCTACAAAAATGCTAAAAAATTTTAAAAATTAATTAATATAATACAAATACAATATAAACATCAGTCAAGTAATATAAACAAATACAATATAAACATCAGTCAAGTAAATATAAATAACAATGCTTATCTATATGTAAAGAAAGCAAGATATAAATAAGTAGGGTATGATAGTGATCCATGTCATAAGAAACATAACATAATTAGGCTCTATTAAAAGAAAAACTTATTATAAAATCCATTTTCTAATCACTTGTAATAGAATTTTTAGTTACACAAGTTATACATGAATACCATCTGCTTGATAAAAATGTAAAATTTTTACCAATAAGGCTAAAGTTTTCTTTATTACTATAAGGAAGGGCATCAGGATTGTAAGCACATATGAATAGAGTGTGTGATCACATACTTGTGGGCACAATAACATTTCAAAATAATTTGAAGTGTGATAAGCTGACTGTACTGAATTATCTATACAAGATAGCTTTAAAATGTATAATGTGATTGACATCCAATGAGAGTTCTATGTGAAATTTAGTTCAAGTAAATTATTTCTTTGCTACAGAAAGTCCAAAACAATTTAACTTGGATACCTTCATTTTGAAAACCGTTATGGTAAAAATCAGTACTCAAATGGGAAGGAAATAAACTCATATAAGACTATGGAGTTCAAAAAACTAACCTTTAACACCTTTTCTGGAACTTCAGGTAAAAGCTCCTGAAGTTGACACAGAGTTGCTAATAATATCCAGTGCAGTGAAGGTCCTTTGTTTAACATGAGCTGAGCCACCAATGGGTTAATACATGGAAAGTCAAGTAAGTACATTTCTTCCTAGAAAAGAGTTTAAAGGAATAATCAGCCACTGGTCCTTTGAAAATGATCCATTTTATTCTGCTCAATCTAGCGGATTAAAATTTTTGTCATTGTATCTATCACTCAATTTGAGATGCCTAGAAAAAAGTATGGCTAGTAGGGAAAGGAACTTCTTTGGCAGTTAAGATTCATATGCTCTCAGAATTGAGAAAAATCTTAAAGTTCATTCATTTTAATCACTCATCCAAAAATTTTTGTTACAGTTCGCTTCCTTCGAATGACAATTGTTTTACCTAATGGCAGATTTTCTAAAGAGAAACATTTTAGGGGACTTTTATAACTCAAGATTTCTTTAGCTCTCCCTTATACTTCTATTACTATTTGATTAAGATGAACCCTGTTTATGAGAAACCATGTTTATGATACTTTCAGAAAAGCCTTGCTGTGAAGAGTATAAGAAGAACTTCTATCGAACAGAAGTGACCTTGTTGGTCTAAAAATGTGTGTTTTCAGAGAGATCTCATAAAAGTCTAGAAATACAGCAGCCATGTTTTACTATTACTGTATTTCCTTTTCTTTCTGGGTTACGCTGGCTTTTTGCACCCTCTTTGATTTTATCAAATGACAGATATGTGAGTAGATTAGACATGCCTTGGTAAGAGGGAAACTGCACAGACATACATACATCCCATAATGAATTATACCCATGTTCTGTTTAAGCATATAAAAATTCTGTGATTTAATATATATAAATATATGAATGTTTGATGAATGTATATGAATACATTAATATTTTATTTATTTGCTTTATAATTTTATTTTATTTTATTTATTTATTTATTTTTTTAAAAGATTTTATTTATTTATTTGAGAGACAGAATGAGACACAGAGAGAGAACATGAGAGGGGGTAGAATCAGAGGGAGAAGCAGACTCCCTGCTGAGCAGGGAGTCCGATGCGGGACTCGATCCCAAGACTCCAGGATCATGACCTGGGCTGAAGGCAGTCGCTTAACCAACTGAGCCACCCAGGCGCCCCAATTTTATTTTTTAAATAGGTAAAATAGTCACATGGTTCAAAATTCAAAAGGTACTAAAAGGTGTGCAGTAAAAACTCTCATCCTCACCCCATTATCCCAGTTCTCCTCTCTGGAGATAACTAATGTTATCATTTCTTGGTATCCTTCTAGAGATGTTTTATTCATTTACAAACACATATAAATATTAATTTCCTCTTGTTTTACACAAGTGGTAGTACACAAGCTCTATGCTGCAACTTCATTTTTCATGTAATATATCTGAAAGATCATTCCATGTTAGCTTCATTATTCTTTTTTTATGTTTTCATGATTTGAATATGTTAAAAATAAAGGTAACAGAGATACTAGGTTGGTATGAGAACTTGGAAAGATTTATGCTTAAACAAAAGGAATTTCTAAAAATTAACTGTGCAATCTTACAAATATGTTACAACTCTACTTTCAGTTTCAATTATGTAACTGAATTACTGACAAAATGAAATGATGGAATTTTGCTATTCTCACATTTACTACTCTTAAATGTTTAAATTTAGGAACTAGAAAAACATGTTTTGAAAATATTAGGCACTGAAGTCATTATATCACCTAATACACTTGATTTGAAAGTTCATTATAAGATCTTGCCATTTGCAACGACGTGGATGGAACTGGAGGGTATTGTGTTGAGCAAAGTAAGTCAAATAGAGAAAGACATATGACCTCGCTGATATGAGGAATTCTTAATCGCAGGAAACAAACTGAGGGTTGCTGGAGTGGGGTGTGGGGTGGGAGGGATGGGGTGACGGGGTGATAGACACTGGGGAGGGTATGTGCTCTGGTAAGCGCCGTGAATTGTGCAAGACTGTTGACTCTCAGATCTGTACCTCTGAAACAAATAATGCAATATATGTTAAGAAAAAAAAAAAAGAAGAAGAAGGTAGCAGGAGGGGAAGAATGAAGGGGGGGGAAATCGGAGGGGTAGATGAACCATGAGAGACGATGGACTCTGAAAAACAAACTGAGGGTTCTAGAGGGGAGGGGGTGGGAGGATGGGTTAGCCTGGTGGTGGGTATTGAGGAGGGCACATTCTGCATGGAGCACTGGGTGTTATGCACAAACAATGAATCATGGAACACTACATCTAAAACTAATGATGTAATGTATGGGGATTAACATAAGAATAAAAAAATTAAAAACAAAAAGAAAGTTCATTATAAGAGATCTCATTAAAATACTTCTGTGAAGTTGAAAAATACCCATGATTCTGGAAAATGATCTAAATAAATATTGTACATTATAGTTACTGCTATATATGCTCATGCAAACATTATAGGACAAAAAAATGCTACCAAAAAGAGAATTCAAACACATGTATTTATATTTGCTTTGCAAATACCTAATTTACATAATTTAGGAAATGGACCTTAGATGGTGAAACTTCAAGCCAGGATTTATCCAACCATTCATGAGGTTCTCTCTTCGAGGTCATTAAATTGTGATCAGCAATTTGCCGAATTATCAGTGCAGCCTCTTCCACTCCTGGGGCAATTATAAGCTAAAATATATTTTTTATATGTTAGAATACAGGAAATTTTAGGAAGCAAAATATATCATTCAAAAATTGTTTGTAATTAGAAGAAAAAAACCCCAGCAGATTTTAATCTTTGAATATAATTTTAGATATAATTTATTAAATTGTCTATGTGAAATCCAGCATATTTTGTGAGGATAAGCAATTTTCTTTTCTTCTTTAAATATGATATCCTTATAGTTTTCCAATTTTGGGGGCTAAATTTCTTTACTTCCATTTTGTATTTACTAATAAATTTATTTGCAATTTGGATGTCATTAATATTTAATATTTTGGTTTTTCCAAGTTAAATTTAGTAGTTCTCAAAAATAAGAATTTAAGGGGTGCCTGGTGGCTCTGTCGGTTAGGCGTCTGCCTTCAGCTCAGGTCATGATCATGGCATGACCATGACCCCATGGCATTGGTCCCTTGATCCGTGGGGAGCCTGCTTCTCCCTCTCCCTCTGCCTGCCGCTCCCCCCTGCTTGTGCTAGTTCTCTCTGTCAAATAAATAAATAAAATCTTCAAAAAAAAAAATAAGAATTTAAAAATACAGTGCAAGATTTTTCAAAATGACATTAAAAGATAAAGGATATTTACAGACGAATTTGATGCTGTATTTAAAAAGAAAAAAGTTGGGGCGCCTGGATGGCTCAGTCAAGCGTCTGCCTTCGTCTCAGGTCGTGATCCCAGTGTCCTGGGATCGAGCCCCGCATCGCGCTCCCCGCTCCACGGGGAAGCCTGCTTCTCCCTCTCCCACTCCGCCTGCTTGTGTTGTCTCTCTCTGCCAAATAAATAAATGGAATCTTTATTTATTTATTTACTTTTAAAGATTTTATTTATTTGACAGAGGCTTCCTGCTGAGCATGGAGCCCGATGCGGGGCTCGATCCCAGGACTCTGGGATCATGACCTGAGCTGAAGGCAGACGCTTAATGACTGAGCCACCCAGGTGCCCCATAATTGGAATCTTTAAAAAAAAAAAAAAAAAAAAAGTTTTGTTTTTCAGATTTTATTTATTTATTTGACAGAGAGCACAAGCAGGGGGAGCGGCAGGCAGAGGGAGAGGGAGAAGTAGGCTCCCTGCCCCACAGGGCTCTATCCCAGGATGCTGTCCTAAAAAATCATATCTTAGAAATATAAACATCCTGTCCTGTAGTGAAAATTCAAGAAACAAAGACTGCATAAACCTCATAAAATAATTATGACAATTTTTTCTTTCACAAGATAACAAATACACAACCATTAGTACATACCTGGGGAGTACATGTATTCTAAAGGAGGATTTTCTTTAAATTATATTAAATATGTACAAAAATTTTTTTTTGAGAGAGAGTGAGCAGTGGGGGGGAGGGGCAGAGTGAGAGGGAAAGAGAGACTCTTTTTTTTTTTTTTTTTAAAGATTTTATTTATTTATTTGACAGAGAAATACACAGCGAGAGAGGGAACACAAATGGGGAGTGGGAGAGGGAGAAGCAGACTCCCCGCCGAGCAGGGAGCCCGATGCGGGACTCGATCCCGGGACTCCAGGATCATGACCTGAGCCGAAGGCAGTCGCCTAACCAACTGAGCCACCCAGGCGCCCCGGAAAGAGAGACTCTTAAGCAGGCTCCATCCCCAATGGAGTGGGGAGCTTGACTGGGGGGCTTAACTCAGGCTCAATCTCAGGACCCTGAGATCATGACCTGAGCTGAAATCAAGTCGTTGCTTAACTGACTGAGTCACCCAGGCACCCCAAATACGTATAGAGTGCACAGAAATAACACTGTTTGATTCCAAATTAATTTTATTGCAGTTCTGGATTTTTTTTTTTTTTAAGATTTTATTTATTTATTAGAGAGCAAGAGAGAGAGAAACAGCATGAGAGTGGAGAGGATCAGAGGCAGACTCCCTGCTAAGCTGGGAGCCCGATGCGGGACTCGATCCCGGACTCCAGGATCATGACCTGAGCCGAAGGCAGTCGTTTAACCAACTGAGCCACCCAGGTACCCCAGTTCTGGATGTTTTAAGAAGATCTGACCGTTTTATTTATTTATTTATTTATTTATTTATTTATTTATTTATTTATTTATTTTAAAGATTATTTATTTATTTGACAGAGAGAGACACAGCGAGAGAGGGAACACAAGCAGGGGGAGTGGGAGAGGGAGAAGCATGCTTCCTGCGGAGCAGGGAGCCCGATGTGGGGCTCGATCCCAGGACCCTGGGATTATGACCTGAGCTGAAGCAGATGCTTTACGACTGAGCTACCCAGGCACCCCAAAAGATCTGACAGTTTTATTTAAATATAAAACGGCACAATTTTATGGTGATGGTAATGAATATTACCTTAATTTATTAGGGCAAGGATTCTGGAGTCATGGTTAGATTTGGGGAGATTCAGGAACCCCCTAACATTATTTTCAAAGCTTTGCATATATGTTTATCTATGCATTTTTCTACAAAAGGAGTTTATAAAAAATTTATAGAACTGTTTTTGACATTAGAATAAAATATAACACTACTAGCAGTATTTTCTTTTAGTTTAAGAAAATGTACTTAAACTTCCTAATGCTTCCTTTATGGCTAGGCTCTTCAGATGCCTGAAAAATTTTTTTAAAAATCCATACTGATGTGCTCTAACAGGCCAAAAGCCATATTACTAAATAAGTAAGTAAGTAAAGCAACAATATACTCTAAAATAATATGAGTTTAGGGAACCCCCTTTAATGTGGTAATGTCATCAAGTCAGGAGAATAGGAGGCTTGAGTACTGGTGACATCGATAACAGAGCAAATTGGTATTTGTTTCTCAGATTCTATGGAAAAACTGACCTACTTTTAAGATTATTATGTATAACTTGAAAAGCTTTTGGAATAGTTTGATCCAGGTGGGAGCAGACTTTTGTTTGGAATGGATTGTTCCTAGGCATACTTCCTGTGTCATCCCTAAATGCCTTCCTTGGAACATGTCCTCTATGGGCCATATCACTGTCTCTAGAGAGACTCTGCAGCTACTAATTAGGTTACAGTAGTAATGCCGTAAACTAAGTGTGGGGAGGATGAGAAGTTGTGTTTTAGACACGCAGAGTTTGAGGCACCTGTGGGATATTCATGTGGAGATTTCCAGTAGAATGCTAGAATTATAGGTGCAGATCTTAAGAAAAGTCAGGAAAATTTTAAGGATTATACTCAGAAATGAAAGCCAAATTTGTGGGAATTCTGAATTTATTTTTATTTTCTTAAAGATTTATTTATTTATTTATTTGCCAGAGAGAGAGGGAACACAAGCAGGGGGAGTGGGAAAGGCAGAAGCAGGCTTCCCGTGGAGCAGGGAGCCTGATGCGGAGCTCAATCCCAGGGCCCTGGGATCATGACCTGAGCCGAAGGCAGATGCTTAACAACTGAGCCACCCAGGCGCCCTGGGAATTCTGAATTTATTAAGGAAAGAGTATAAAGTGGTAACAGAAGAGGACTGAGCCCTGAATTTGGAGGAGTGTCTAAATTTCATAGTAGGACATTGAAAAAAGAACCAAGAAAGGACACTGGTTAGAGATCACTACAGCAGATAAAAAGAGTGTATGTTTCTTAAGTGAACATTTTTGATCAATGGATATTTACTTTTGTTCATATCCTGCCAAGTAGTAATTAAGAGATAAAATATGACTTTAAATTTATTAAAGGCTTTTAATTTTTCTTAAATTTATTTATTTGAGAGAGAGAGAGAGCACAAGCAGGGGGAGCAATAGAGGGAGAAGAAGAAGCAGGCTCCCCACTGAGCAGGGAGCCTGATACAGGGCTCAATCCCAGGACCCCGGGATCATAACCTGAGCCAAAGGCAGACACTTAACCAACTGAGCCACCCAGGCACCTTTCTTTTATTTTTTATTTTTATTATTTTTTAAAGATTTTATTTATTTATTTGACACACAGAGAGAGGAGCACAAGCAGGGGGAGTGGCAGAGGGAGAGGGAGAAGCAGGCTCCCCACTGAGCAAGGAGCCATACACAGGGCCTGATCCCAGGACCCAGATCATGAGCAGAGCCAAAGGCAGATTCTCAACCAACTGAGCCACCCAGGTGCCCCAAGGCACCCTTCTTTTAGAACAGAAGTTGAAGTAGAAAGGATATTTATTAATTTGAAAACTGTTCTTTAAAAGGCTTTTAAGCATTTTTTAGTTTACTAATTTAATGTTTCTTTGCACTGGGCACTTGAGTTTGAGTATAATTTTGGTTTATGAAAAATACTTATAAACAAACATTTAAGGGCGCCTGGGTGGCTCAGTTGGTTAAGCGACTGCCTTCAGCTCAGGTCATGATCCCAGGGTCCTGGGATCGAGTCCCGCATCGGGCTCCCTGCTCTGCAGGGAGCCTGCTTCTCCCTCTCCCACTCCCCCTGCTTGTGTTCCCTCTCTCGCTGTGTCTCTCTCTGTCAAATAAATAAATAAAATCTTTAAAAAAAAAACACAAAAAAACAAACATTTAAGAAAAGAATACCTTTACATCCAGTTCTTCTGATTTTAGCCCAAATGATATCAAAGCTGCATAAATCAGTGCTAGATGATGAAGTGTTTTTTCTGTAAGATGGTACCTAAAAAAAATTATATTATTATACTGTACTCATTTGATATCTGATTGTACCTATTAGAAGTTCATTTCATTTTCCACATTTCATGTTATGAGAATAATCTGGCTAAGATAAAGCTGTGTGGCAGACTCAGCACTCTTTTAAGAAGATGGTTCCACCTCCATTCTTTAACAATCCAGTTGAATCTAGGGGATGCTGAGAGTGTGTTTGAGGGGAGAAGTTTAATTCATCCCCTTACTGGCTCCAGGGATGGCTATCTAACTGATCCAACTATAATACTCTATCCCCCTGGTCAAAGTAACAAGTTCCGATATGAACACGTGACCAGAGCCAGGATAACTAGACTCCTCCCTGGTCTTTTTCTTGAACTGTTAGAAAAAACACTTTTTAAAATGATCATTATGTGATGTGATAGGGGTGTTAGCTAACCTTACAGTGGTAATCATACTGCAACATATAAATGTATCAAATCAGCATGTTGTAGACCTTAAACACAAAATCTTGTATGTCAATTACATCTCAATTAAAAGAACACTCTTTTTTTCCCCCTATGGTAATTAAGCAGATCAGATGTGAGTCTTGAGCTATGGGTATATACTTCTACTGCCTTTATCCACTTTAAGTACCCTAAGCAGCAAAAAGGAAATTTATTGGCTCATATTACTAAGAAGTCCAGGAGAGGACATTATTGGATCCAGGGACTCAAACCATGTCATTGAGACAAGGGCTCCTTAATTTCTTGGCTCTCCTTTCCCTTGCTAGTTTTTTTCTCAGGCAAGCTCTTTCTGTAAGAGTGGCTAACAAGAGTGGCTTATTGTGCCTACACTGCTTGTATAAACATGTGGTTTCTGCTTAACACCTGCTTTTCTTCTTGGGAGTCTAGAATTTTGATATGTGCTAGGCAGAGGGTGCCTACACAGCCAATCCTTACTGAAAGCCCTGGGCATTGAGTCTCTAGTGAGTTTCCCTCGTATACAACATTTTAACAAGTGTTGTCACAACTCTTCCCTGTGGAAATTAAGCACATTCTGTGTGATTCTACTAGGAGAAGATTCCTGGAAGCTTCCTTCTAGATTCCTCTGGATTTTGTTCCATGCACTTTTTCCCTTTGCTGATTTTGCTTGGTAACCATTTACTATAATAAATCATAATCATGAGTACAAGTATATGCCGAGTCCAGTGACTCCTCTTATCAAATCATCAAACCTGGGGGTAGTCTTGGGACTCCTAACACATTTTCTTAAACAGGAACTAAGGTAATTCAAGCAATTTTATTTTCTATGTTGAATTTTCCTCATTTGGCCAGTTGATTAAGAGACTTCTTAAATGTTTTATACATCTAAAAGTATAAAACTGAGATACCTAGAAGTCTGAAAATAACTACATTTTATAATAATATCTTATTGTGAATAAATAACTCTTCATATCCTGAACATAAAACTATCTCAGATTATTACATAATTGGTTTTTCTTTTTTTAATGAAAATCTGGGTAAAAATAAGTGTGAATCCCCTCTTTTTTGCTGTACTTCAATTACACCTCGGAACATAGGTGAATAGCAATCTAAAAACAACTTAAAATTTTTTTCCAAAACAGTTTTATCTATAGGATACTTCCAAGATCTTGATAAAGCTTAAATGCTTTACAAGCAAGTTCCAAGCTTAAAATGCTATACAGCCTTTACTATATCAAAAATGAAGATTTTATACCTAAATTATTATTTTTATTTTTCAATTTTGGTAGAAAGGGAAAAAAAGGTTAAATGACTTGCTAGAGGTTACTGTTAATAGAAAAAGAAATAAGAACCAAGGTGTTTGGACTCTTAAATTTTAACTTATACTTACCCCACATAATAATAATTGTATACAAAGAGCTTGGTACAGTAGGTAAACAAAAATGTAATCAAACTGGAAAGTCAGTAAAGAAAAAAATCACATATGCAATGTCAAATAAGGAAAGATCTCTATACCTTCTCTAATAACTAAATAATGTATTTTTAAAAATTTTATTTATTTGAGAGAGTGAGAGAAAGCACGAGCAGGAGGAGGGGCAGAGGGAGAGGGAGAAGCAAACTCCATGCTGGGAAGGAAGCCTGACACAGGGCTCGATCCCAGGACCTCAGGGTGGTGACCTGAAGGAAGACACTTAACCAACTGAGCCACCCAAGGCACCCCAGACTAAATAATATTTTAAGAACTTCTACTATGAGTGATTTGGTATGTGTTATGTGAAACTGTAGAGATTAAAAAAAAAAAAAGGAGACTAGTTTGAAATTTAGTAGGAAAGATTCATTCATTCAATCAAGGAATATTTACCAAGCATCTATCATATGAAACAATGTGCAGTGCCATGGGGCAAGTACTCCAAATGATAATACATGGCCAAATGTGGTAAATATCAAAGATGAGGAAAAGATAGAGAGCTAAGGAGTTCAAAGGATGGAGAGGTCACAATTAACTTTTGTGTGCATGAGATGGGGGTATTAAGGAAAGATAGAATAGAAAAAGTGATATTTGGATATAGGTTTTGAAAAATAGGCACAATTTCACCAGATCAAATAGTTGGAGGAAACAGAGAATATTGTAGAAAGAGAGAAATGTATCAGCAGAAGTAGAAGTGGCAAAGTAAGGACCATGTTTGTGAACCAATGAGCAATCCTTCTGACTGAAATGAAAAACAGTGAAAATTAAGCCTGAAAATATAGGTCAGGATTATATTCTAAAGACTTTGAATATTAGGGTGAATAGTATGTATGTATTCAATAGATAATAGGGAAGTCAGTGGGCTTTTTAACAGAGTGAAACAGTAAGAGCCTGGTTTTTGGAATATTAATCGAAGGTATGACAGATTATGGAGAGTAACATGGAGAGCCATGAGGTGGGAAAACGGTAGTTAACAGTCCACATAAGATCTGAACTAAGATGTTGGTAATATAAATGGAGAGAGGGGATAGATAAAAAAGAGACTAGTGGTTACATCCATAAGATATGTTTTCTAATTTCGGTGACTAAAAGAAAGGCAATGGTCATAAATAGTCAAAGGGCAGAAAAGAGGAGATATTGCTTTGGAGGGGATAGAGAATACAATGAATTCACCCTGGAACATGTTAAGTTTGAGAGCCTATAAAATATCAGGGTGGAAATATTTAATAGAAAATTAGAGATACATGTCAGGAATTTCAAAAAGCGACTCCAGCTGCAGATATAATTATAATCATTATAGGCAGAAAGATGCTGATTGAAGCTATGGCAGTGAGTAAGGTTTCTAATGGATTGAATAGAAGAAAGAAAAGAATTCAAATGTATCTGGAGACTGGGACAAGGAAGAAGAGGTAAAGAGAGAGAAAGAGTAGTTAGAGAGAAGATCAAAACTGTGAAGTGTCATGGGACTGAAGAGCTTCAAGTAAGGAAGCACTGACAACAGTCTTCAATACTTTAGAGCAGAGAAAGATAAAAATACTTTTGGAGGTGGAAGTGATCCTGAGAGACAGATTAGTACAGATGTAGGAGAAAAGCCAGACTGCAGAGAATTAAAAAAAGGAGGTGGAAGCTGTGGGTTCGTAAAATTTTAAGATGAAGGAAAGAAGGGACATATAATGATAATTTGAGCCAGTATCTTGGCATGGATTTTTTGTATTTTTTAAGTTAAGCACGTCAATGAAAGAATAGCAAGGTGCTATTTAGTTGGTAAATTTAATAAGCTTTTAGAGAGAAGTGATTTAAGAATGGCATCTTTTAACAGACAGGTCCAGAACTAAAAAGTAATAAAAAGTGAAACACTTAAAGCAGCGACTCTTAGTGAACTAGAGGAGGATGATTTGCACAGAATGCCCAGTGGAAATATATCATCTCCAAAATTCTGATTTGTTTTCCTGTGGGCATGCCTCCACCTCGAAGATCCCCACTCAAAGCAAACTAGATGAACAAGTAGAAAATTTGCATAGCTACTTTTATTCAAAGAAGAGAACCAAATAAGGAATATAAACGTAACTTTGGATGAAGAAATGTTTACTTACTCTGAGTTTAATGTTTTTTTTGTATATAAGATTATCCAACAATAGCTGTACTGGAGTGATAATGCCATCAGTCTCATAATGATATTGTCTGATGCCTTCTCACAATTCAATTCTTCTAGGTCCTACCAGAAAAAAAATAAAAAGATTCACTAGGTTGAATAGTTGTTATGAAATTATTATTACCATATTTTAATAATCTATTTTATTTTTTTTTAAGATTTTATTTATTTATTTGAGAGAGAGAGAATGAGAGAGAGCAAGCACATGAGGGGGGGAGGGTCAGAGGGAGAAGCAGACTCCCTGCCGAGCAGGGAGCCCGATGCGGGACTCGATCCCGGGACTCCAGGATCATGGCCTGAGCCGAAAGCAGTCGCTTAACCAACTGAGCCACCCAGGCGCCCAATAATCTATTTTATATTATATCTATATTAATATATGTAATAACTTGAGAAGAGTCATGGGTATGGGCTTCCATTTTGTGGAAAAATTAAAATCACACTGGAAGTAATAGGGGAAAAGCTACAGTAGATATCAACCAGCAAATGATAGCTTCAGCAAGGAAGGCTCATGAATCTCCCAAAGTCCTAGATATGAAGAAAGCAGCCTATAGAATGCCCCTATTTGGGCAAAGTCCTTTATAGACAGGGATTTGCCTACTCATAAGGGCAATATAAAATATGTTTAAAAACTCATGGGATAATCTGCACTGAATGCTTATTTAAGGAAGATGATAAAGAAGCCATCAATGGACTTCCAGGAATTGCTCTCTAATAGTCTAGAATCTTCTTTTTCCTTTAATGCAATTATTTTTTTTTCAAAGTTACATTCTATTTTATTATGTTCTATTTAATTTTATTTAATTTTATTTTATTTTAGAGAGAGAGCACACACAAGTGGGGTTTGGCTGGGGCAGAGGGAGAGGGAAAGAATCTTAGAGAATCTTAAGCAGGCTACATGGAGCCCAACTTGGGTCTACAGTTAATTTTTGATAGAGTGAATGACTCAGGAAGTGTCTTACTCTAACAATAAGTTATGTAACTATGAATTAAATTTAAAAGTCTCCCAAATGGTATTTCTCCCTAAATAATTGTTTTTTAAAAAAACTTTAGGGGCACCTGGGTGGCTCAGTCAGTTAAGCATCTGCCTTTGGCTCAGGTCATGATCCCAGGGTCCTGGGATAGGGCCCCACATCAGGCTCCCTGCTCAGCTGGGCATCTGCTTCTCCCTCTCCCTCTGCTGCTCTCCCTGCCTGTGCTCTCTCGTTCATGCATGCTCTCTCTCTCAAATAAATAAATAAAATCTTTTTAAAAAGCTTTAAATATGTAAGACATGGTAACTCTTAAGAAACCCTCTAACAGAGCTTTGTGTTTCCATTATATAATTCTTACACTGTTAACATTTGCTCACAATCAGACTTCTACCTTACTATATTTGCCATTAATTTATATTCCATACCATTCAAACTTAGTTTCTGCTCCCCACTTCCACCCTAGTGAATTAATTTCTTTGTAATTTGTACTCCAATCAAGCAAACTTATCAGGGAGATTCAGTCAAGAATTTGTACATCTTAAATTTCAACTACAGGGATTTTTTTTTTTTTTTAAAGATTTTATTTATTTATTTATTTTGAGAGAGAGAATGAGAGACAGAGAGCATGAGAGGGAGGAGGGTCAGAGGGAGAAGCAGACTCCCTGCCGAGCAGGGAGCCCGATGCGGGACTCGATCCCGGGACTCCAGGATCATGACCTGAGCCGAAGGCAGTCGCTTAACCAACTGAGCCACCCAGGCGCCCTACAGGGATTTTTTTTTGAGAGAATTTTTTTTCTTGTTTTTTTAACTGGCTTACTTACAGGCAATCCCCACTTACCTCAGAGGAAATCCCGTATTACTAATCATGGATTAAAATACTACCACCTTTTAAGAAACATAGTGACTAAGATTTGATTTTTAAGGTTTTCAACACTGTAATTATTCTATAAATATATTTTAAAATAGGTCAATATTAACATTAAAGATTCCATACTTGCTTTGTCTTCTTAAAGTATGTTAAAAATTATAAGGCATTAAAGAAGCTTGGTAAAAGTCATTTTCCACAGTGATGATTTTAATACTTGTTATCTATTTGCAAAGTTTTGGAAGAAAACACTAATGGGTTATAGTTAAGCTCTCTATAGTAAAGCTAATAATAAATTACATGGTTATATATATTGTACTATATTTATTTATTTATTTATTTAAAAGATTTTTATTTATTTATTTATTTGACAGAGAGAGACACAGCAAGAGAGGCAACACAAGCAGGGGGAGTGGGAGAGGGAGAAGCAGGCCTCCCGCCGAGCAGGGAGCCCGATGTGGGGCTCGATCCCAGGACCCTGGGATCATGACCTGAGCTGAAGGCAGACGCTTAACGACTGAGCCACCCAGGCGCCCCTGTACTATATTTAATTTATATTCTTTACTATATAATTTTACCTGCAAAATTATGGCAGTGTGTTCATCAACTGTCACCACCACGTAACACTCTGTACATCCAAAGAGTTTCAACGACTCACTGCAGCATCTCTCCACTAGTGTGATATTGTACCTGTAAAATACCATATTTTGGGGTGACATAATGAAATGCTAAGAAAAATTCCTTAAGAAAAGCTGTATTGTCCTCTTGCATATTAAATTATTTGAACTACTGTGCTTTTTCTTTCATACATCAATTTATTCTACTTTATAAATTTGAGGAATGAAATTATGATTTATTCAGTATATATGACAAATTAGTTGAGATGTGCATTGCCTTAGGTATTTCACTTAAAGCTTTGTAGTCCTATTTCCCATGCAATATTTAAAGCCCTTTAATTAAGAATACTCATTCTCAATATTATCAATGACCCAAAGATAGGACTATAAAATTCGCAGGAAAAAAAAGACAGATAGTGTTCATATTTGCTGGTAACAAGAGAAACGAAATTAAGATATAAATTTAGACAATAATGAAATATTTTTTCTTCACATGATTGATATATATTGCCAAAAAAGATAATATTCAGTAATTATGGTGGTGTACTATAGGGAGAGAAGTGTAACTTGACTTAAACTCTCTGGAAAACTATTTCTATGTGATATAATTGCACGCTTCAATCAGAGAGAAATATGCCACGTATATAGCACAATGTTTAGCCATTTAGGATATATATACCTTTGCTAAAGTTATGAAATCAATAACTTACTTGGATTCCAGCAACTGAAGTATTTCTGGAGTATTAAGAAGTCCTTCAGATGCAAAAAACACATATGGAACCTGAATTTCCAAAAGAAATCCACCAAAACTATCCAGCAAGGTGCTTCCTAAATAAGAGAAAGTTTATAAATATTTCTCTTTTTTCTTATCCTTCAGCTCTTTCTCTTTCTTACTAAACATGAGAATAGCAAGTGTATGTTCAAGGAGTAGTACAAAAATAAAACATAGTCATTGTAAAAAATCAGAAATCAGAATAAAGAAAGGTCTGAAGAATAAAATAAAAACCATATGTTATCCTACTACCTAAAAATAAGACAGCATTAACAGAATTTACTAAAACTAATATGATACGTTAATAGGAAAATAATAAATACATCAATAGATAAATGGACAAAGAACATTAATAGGCAATTTACAAAAGAATGGCTATACAAGATCAATTCACATCTGAAAAGATATGGATAATCTAAGACATTATCTGTAATTAACTAACTATAATATAACTATAAAATATTTTATGCCTATAATTCTGTCAAAGATTTAAAAGAATAATAATACCTACTTACAGTAAAGATATTGGGGAAAAGATTTTCTTTACTTTCTGCACAAATATGAATTGAGATAGCATTTCTGGAAGGATATTTGGCAATATATAAATGTATGTATACCTTTGACCCAGCAACTCATTTTACTTCTTAGAACAAGTATACAAAAATAAATAAGACATATAAGCTACTATAAATCTTATATTACAATAGTGGAAAATTGAAGCATTGTAAATGCTCCAAATAAGGAATTGGTTGAATCAATTAAGTTCATCTTTTTTTTTTTTTTAAGATTTTATTTATTTGTCAGAGAGAGAGACAGAGCATAAGCAGGAGGAGTGGCAGGCAGAGGGAGAAGCAGGGAGCCCAATGCAGGACTCGATCCCAGGACCCTGGGATCATGACCTGAGCCGAAGGCAGTTGCTTAACCAACTGAGCCATCCAGGCGCCCCAATTAAGTTCATCTTTGAGAGAATGGAAGGAGCCTCTACATATAAACTGGGATATTTATCTTTTATCTTTTGGGGGGCCCTTATTTAATCAATTTAACATTTAATTTCATATATCAAAGATTCCAAAGTAATCATTATGGTGACTGTATTTTTAGAATTGAATTGGAATATCTCAGAATTCAAAACTTCCCACTCAGACTTGAGGTGGACAGAAAATAACTTAAGGCAAGTATTGAAAGGGATGCACTGGGACTAAAAGTGTACAGGCTTTTTAATTTAATGGATGTGAGAATTCACAACCTGAGTCATGTGAAGTGTTGCTGAGAAATACAAAGAAACTGAATGATATACAAAGTGGTTTTAAACTCTCTTTGAAGTGTTTATGTATAATTTTTTTTGGCACATTAAGTTTTCTGAATCAGTCAACATACTACGACAGAATTTTCCCCTAAAATTCAATAAAAAATACTACTGCATAGAAGTATCAGGTGAAGATTCGATATAATTGTAATAGATTGTGCTATTATAAGTAAAATTTAGAAGGTAAAGGGATGAAGACAAATATAACCAGTAAACCTTACTTTACAAACGAGGAATGAGAGGTAAGGGGTAAAGAACTGGCCCAAGGTCACATGGAGTGCTGAGGTTAGAGTTTGAACTCAAGTCCTCTAATGCCATTGCTCATTCTCTTTCCACAGATCAGAAGCAGAAAACAATTTCCATTCTACTACAACAAAAGGATTTAGTTTATATCCTTACTCTTTAAAACTGTGTCTGGAAGAATCACTTTGAAGACCTTGTGAGGAATATTCAATTTCTCGCAGTGTTTAGTCCAACAAGAGTTTTCTACAAAATTGTATTCCACCACAAATGAGAAGTTACTCCAGGGGAAATCTGATCCAATATATTGATTATGTACAACTACACAGGAACTTGTACTGAAGACAAAATAAAGCCAAGAAAATAGAATTATATTTGTGTCATTATTTACTTGGGAGGCCAAAAGATGACTGTCTTTGGCTATTTTATTCTTCTCTAGTCTGTGCCTACTTATCTTGGAAAGGCACTCATGTATTTTCTGTTGATTTGTTCTCCAATTGTGCTAATTCCTTTTTATCTTTCTTTTTGATGGTCATCCATTTTTTAAAAATTTTTAAAGATTTTTAAAAAAGATTTTATTTATTTATTCTAGAGAGAGAGCCAGCCCAAAAGGGAAAGGGGCAGAGGGAGAAGCAGGCTCCCCACTGAGCAGGGAGCCCTACGATGAGGGATGAGGAGGATGATGACGATGACAATGATGACGATGATGACGATGATGACATGGGGCTTGATCCCAGGACCCTGGGATCATGACCTGAGCCAAAGGCAGACGTTTAACCGACTGAGCCACCCAGGTGCCCCTTTTAAGATTTTATTTTTAAGTCATCTCTACATCCAATGTGGGGCTCAAACTCACAATCCCAAGATCAAGAGTTGTGTGCTCTTCCAACTGAGCCAGCCAGGTGCCCCTATGGTCATGTATTTTTTAAAAAAACAGGATCTAAAAAACTGTGGACTACTTCACATTCTCAAATGCAAGGGACCCTAATTTTATTAACTGAGTCCTATCAATAACAGACAAGTCACTGTGAGAATTCATTTTTTTACACATGTGAGGTTTCATCTTTGAGGATCTACATAAGAGAATATTATCTGACAACTTTGAAATGATTTTTCTTTTTCTCAATGAGCTTCATAGGTGATTTAGCAACAACAAAAAACGGATACTTAAATATCATAAGTTTATCTTTCCTATCTTCAAATTCCATATAATAGCACTTATTGTAATGAAAATTCTCTACTGCTGTTTTCTATTTAGAGCAATCTAGATAGATAATAGACATATGTTAAATGCTTTTATGGGCTTCTATTTGATTTACAACTTCTCTTTTTATTATCTGGATCCCAATATTAGAAATAAAAATTTCTACATAAAATAAGGCAAAATAAAAACATTTTTAGACAAGTCAACACTAAATTTTATTATTAGCATGCTTGCACCAAAAGAATTTCTAAAGAATGTACTTCAGGAAGAAGGAAAGAAAGAAGATATAAGAAACAATGCTGAGCAAAAAAACCCCAAAACTGGTATAAACAAGGGTAAATCTAAATGGGTACTTCCTGTCCTAACAGTAACACTGATAATGATAAGTTGGGGATATTAAAGCAAGACTGAACTAAAATTCTGGACAACAATAATAGATAATACACAAGGCAATGTGAGTTCAAGTATTCTAATGTAAAACACTTTTCAGGAAGAGGAGAGATACATTGATTCATTTCAGGTTTTATTAAACCTTTTAAAAAGTTAAATTCCAGGAGAAATTGTGCTTTTCCTGTGGAACTGGTATGCTTATTCCCCATAGGTGAAGAAATACATTTTTACCCATTTAAAACACCTTCAGATTCCACAAAATCTTTCCTTCTGTTTGAATGTAAGACAGTCAATGTTAAACCTGTTGGGAAAAAAAAAAGAGTAATACAAAAAGTGTTTTTCAGGGTTTTGTTCATATATAGTTTTTAGGTGTTCATATATTTCACTATCATAAAAAATGAACTGGAAGACCTTGAACAAGGAAACTGCTTAAAATACAATTTGCTGGATTATTTTTCTGTCTGTGGGTGTCCGAAAGTTTGAAGCATGGGCAATATTTCTGTTGTGTGTATATGTTTTATATGTATAAGCATGGAAATTCTGAATTTATTATGTAAAATAATAAAATGTATCAAAATCTTAATTTTAAAGTAGCCAAATTAAACACTCATCAATTCTGTGCATTTAATTTTACTTTGCTAAAAATCATGGTTGATTTTACCTTTTTTCTCTAGTCAAAAATTTAAGTACATAACTAAATAGCAAGTGACTACATTTTGATGTTGTTTTTTCCCTTCTACTGGCTGTATAAGAAGTAGAAGACCTACTGGGTGCCATCTGCTCCTCAGAGTCACTTCTGCTTCTTAACTGTAATTTAAGTTTCTTATGTTACCGATTTTTTAACAAAATAGATTTCAAAAAAAATTCTGTAGCCACACATATAGTTTATTTTTGGTAGACATCATTGGTTTAAGAATAACTGATTCTAGTTAAAATAAATTTTACTCTCGATTGGTGTATGTTTGTCAGTTGTAAAGTTGACAAAGGCATGATGTGATAATGACAGAGTAATGCTTAATAATTTAATGTTTACTTGGCTTGATATGACAATAGTTTTGGTAGCAATAAGAAGAGGATGAGTAGTATTTCTCTTTTGTATATAAATTTATAAAGTCATATTATTATTATTATTTTAAAAGATTTTATTTTTAAGCAATCTCTACACCCAACGTGGGGTTCAAACTCACAATGCTCAGATCAAGAGTCGCATGGCCCACCGACTGAACCAGTCAGGTACCCCAAGCTCATACTATTTAAAACCTAATCTCTTTAGCTGATTTGTTTTAGCTGTAATCTCAAAGCAGATTACTTGCTAAATGCATTACTAGGATCTTGCAAGCAGAGAAGATGAAACCACATTTCTACTTTCTAACCCTAGACAGAAAAAAAAGGGCTCACTCCTAGACACAGAGGATAGCTGCTTGTTAAAAGATAGGAAACACATTTTTTTTTCAGCTTAGAGAGTCAAATATTTTTGTGTCAGTTTCAACCTTGTTGAAATAAAATAGCAGAGTAGTGATGATATAATCCCCAAAGCCAAAAGAAATAGAATGTTCAGCATGAAGCCTATATAAGAAGTAATATATACAATAATAATTTGTCCATGTGTCTTAAGCACATCAAAGGAAAAGATGCCCCATTAAGTAGGGCTAAGTATTCTTCTCTGTGGGGCAGGCATATTTCCTCAGCCTCTTCACAAAAGTATTACCTCAGTTACCCAAATCCCTTTGTTTCTTAATGCTACATTGCTCAGCACTTTCCTAATTAAAAAAAAAAAAAGTTTTCAGTTACCCTGATTCCAGACAGGTGTGGCAAGTACAGCCTCACAATTGTTAACTACTACTTTAACATTTTGGTACTAGTAAAATCTTGTGAATTTGGTGGATAAAACCTCATCTTCCCAGGCCCAGAAAACTGGATGAAATAATAAGATCCAGGCTGGCAAATCTGGACTCTAGACACATGATAATGTCTAGAAATAGCACCTTATAAAGTTTGACTGCAAAAAGTCTTCCATTCTCACATTGCTATAATTTAATAGTTAATTTTGCTAAGTGCACTGATAAGCAGACGTTTGTAATATTTGTATATAGTTCAGTTCAATCTTTTTCACTAGTCTCATTCTACTAGGTATACAGAGAGGCATTCATTAGTTCAGTTATTCAATTCATTTACATAAAGTTCCTTCTATATTCCAGGCATTTTTGTGGATGCTGGTAATACAAATTAGGGCATGGTCCTTACCCTCCAGAAAGTGACATGCTAGTGAGGAAAACAGACAATAGAATCTCAGTTGTTATAGCCTAGGATGGTAAGTAGGGCCTTAGAAGTATGCACATAATACACTAAGAGCACAAGGGAAAGCATTTATTTATTTATTTATTTATTCATTCATTCATTCATTCATTTTTTTTAAAGATTTTATTTATTTATTTATTTGAGAGAGAGAAACAGCATGGGAGGGGAGAGGGTCAGAGGGAGAAGCAGGCTCCCCGCTGAGCTGGGAGCCCAATGTGCGACTCGATCCCAGGACTCCGGGACCATGACCTGAGCCAAAGGCAGTTGCTTAACCAACTGAGCCACCCAGGTGCCCTAGGGAAAGCATTTAAATCAAGGCTTCCTGAACAAATGCGAAGCCAGAGGAAACTCTGGTGGAGGTCCGAAGTGGTCCTGTTTTAACTAATTTTTAAAGGATGTGTAGGAGTTAGCTGCTAAAGAAGGGAGAAGAGCACTATGTAGCAGAAACAGGAGGTGTAAAGGCATGGAGATGAGAAATAGCATGATAAACAGTTTGGTAGGGTTACAGCAAAGATATATTTGGAGATGGCCAAAGATGCAATTTATGGAGGGAAGAGAAATAGTAAACAAAGGGTGACATAGGTTGAGGATGGATTTTATTTTTAATACTGGAGTGCTTAAAGATTAAGGGAGAGTCACTGGAGAGGAAGGTTGGGTGAGGAAATAACTGATGGGAACACACTGATGCGGGAAGAGATGGGATCTAAAGCAGAAGTGAGAAATTGTTTTTCGAAGGGAGGAGGTTCACCTCCCTTATAAAGAAAGGAGGAAAAGATAAAAGAATAAAAGAAATGAAGGTAAGTTTGTAGATGGTAAGGTTGTAATATGAAAGGTTGTTAAGAGGTATTGAGAGCTGGGGCGCCTGGGTGGCTCAGATGGTTCTGGGATTGAGTCCCGCATTGGGCTCCCTGCTAGGCGGGGAGCCTGCTTCTCCCTCTGCCTCTGCCTCTCTCTCTCTCTCTCTGACTTTCATGAATAAATAAATAAAACATTAAAAAAAAAAAAGAGGTATTGAGAGCCCATACAAGGTCAGAGAAGTTAAGTTTGTAGTGGTACTAAACTATCTGATTTTCTCTAATAATGCTCAGGAGCTCAGGTATAGGAACAGAGAGGTTAAACGTCTTGATGGATTCAGAGCTGAGATTTAAATGGAAGGTACAGTAGAAGGACAAGACTGATTAAAGTCATGGGCACATCACCAAGCCTGGAAAGAGAAAAATGTGAAACAAAAAAGGAGTTGATTGATTACAGATCTCTAAGTTGTTGAACATCATGGACGAGGTAAGATAGCTGTGGACAGAGAGCAGTGTGTCAGAGTTTAAAGTTCAGAAGTAGCACAGCTCTGCATTATTACAAGGTTAATGGCATAGCCAAGGAGTGAATATCATTTCTCCTGTGGAGGCCAATGAAACTATAAGGTCAGGGTATTGAATGAGCCATTCACATTAAAGACACCTAGGATAATGGCAGGACTAGGAGTGAAAAGAATACCATGAACCAGGTGCACAACTGTCCATGGATGATGGGGAATGTTTGAGTGGCTACTACGTGATGGCAATATGGAGTCGTAGCGAATGGTGTAGCAATATGGCCTAGCCTCAGAGGATAGAGAAATAATAGTATTTTGGAAAGGATAATGAAAAGCAAGAAATGGCCCTTTCAATCCTATGATATATATATCATATATAAGAGGAAGAGAATTATCAGCTTCTATATGAAAGGGATACAGGGGAAGCTGTATCATCTGCGAAAAGCTGGGTTCACTTAAGACAAGGAGATAAAAAAAGGAAAATAGTTTACATATAAGCAAGGGGTTCCATGGCACAGGGTGGAAAGGGTTGGCAGAGGGGGCAATAGTTGGTAGAAGAGTTGAAGAATGACACTAGAACAAGACAGACCTTGGTTCAAATCCTGAGTCCCTCACTTACCACCTGTGAGGTGCGGCATGTTACAACACCTTTATGAACTTTAGTTTCTTTATTTGTAAAACTGATTTATAGAGTTGTTGTAAGTATACAGAATCATTTAGCAACTAGTAGTCAATCAATAAAACGTGTCAATTGATAATAATAATATACACAAAAGTACATATAATGTACATATAAGTACATTATAGGATATTTATATTGCACACTTAAAGTCCAGATTTATTTAAAAACTGGTTAGATTCCACTGAGTTATATACTTTTAAAGAATGAATTTTATTATTATATCTTAATTTAAAAACTTAGATCACTACATTTTTATATGTTCCAAACATCTGTTATCAAATGAAGCATAATTTAAAACTCCCTACCTTCCATTTTGTTAAGGATTTTAATGAGTAAATGTTTTTCACCATCTGAGTCCATTCTTACTATAATCAGCACCTGATCAAAAATAAGAATTTCATATATCTCTGAATAATTATTCTTTTTCATAGTTTTGCTACTGTGACAAAATAACAAGCTTGATTGGTTACATGAAACTATTGGCAAAAAGATTACCAAGTAAATATTTGTGCTATAAAAGATGTCAGTGCTTAAACACAAAGGAATAAATTCTGGTAAGATCAAATATCAATGAGGAAAATATTCTGAAGTGGGGCATTCTTAGCATCCGTGTACTCCCATATGGGTGACTGTATACATAAATTGTCTCTACCTGCATTGTTAGCATAAATTCAACCCAGACAAGTTTGAATTGATTGGGAAAAAAACCAATGATTTGTTGCTATACTTTCCTAGTTATCATTATAGCTTTTTTTGGTGGTGGGGGGGAGAGGACAACAAATAAATTCCAATTCTTAAATTTCTTACTATTTTACTTTATTTTAATGACAAGCAAGTTATCTAAGTAACCACAGAGTTGGAGATAAAGACACAGGAGGGACAAAGAAAAAAAGAAGAAAAAGGCCAAATTTATATCCAGATTTAGCGTAAAGCACTTGAAAAGTTTTCTGGTTTGAAAACATTTAAGAAAGTATTTCCTCTTAAGTCTTTATCAATGTAACCTTCATACGCTTGAGGTAGGGTGGACAAAAATTTCCAATATAATCCAAAGCATAAGCTAATTGCTTTTTTTTTAAAAATAGAATCATATAAGATGAGATTCTGGCTTAATATTAAAAATAAATTATTGTAGTTCTGTTATTTGGTATATGTTCATGAACTTAGATGTACCAGACAACAGTTTTGAAATTTGGAGAGCCAATCCATAGAAAACTGCATATAATAAAAATTAAAGTATTTTTAAATTCAAGATACATGAACAATGATGCAAATCATCCTTTCTCTGTGTCTGATTCTGTTTTGTTAACTTACTTAAGGAGAAAACCATCAAGGGACCAAATAGTCTAGACTATTTCATAATTTCTGAGTTAAATGCAAAAATTTCTTACATACAATTCTTGTTTAAGCTGATTACCGTTATCTGCTTTATTCCAGCACTTACCTTAATCTGTTGCTCACTTTGCATCCAATTTAGTATCTGACATTGCAGTTCTTGTATCTTGTAGTTGGTTTCAGGCTTTTTTTCCCTAATAAACTGTACAATCTCCAGCTGTCTCCAAATGTCATCCAAATAGGAGCCTAAAATGCTTCTGTAGATATCTTTTGCATTTGACAAATATCCTGTTAAAAACAAAAGCAGGGGGAAAAGGCATATCTTTTTGTTCTTTGAGAAACTCCATGAGTCATAACAGAGTTAATCGTCTTCCAATTTTGATCAAAGATATTGACTAATGAAAACCTTTAAACTGAGTGAAGCTGAAAAATATGTACCAAATGTCTTCTTTTAAGCTACATAATGACATACTCTATATATCCTCTGAATATATCCCATCTTTTCCTGCCTTCTGGCTTGGTCTACACTTACATGCAAGTCGTATGGAAATGCCACTTCACTGGAATTTTCTTGGTATTTTATCTATAAAGCTTTTGTACTTGATCTCTTATTTATGTATATGACAATCTCATTAGTCTATAAACTCTTGGGATATAATCCATGATATTTATGCATAAATCACTTATATAGCTGCTAAAACAGCAGAGCCTAAATTCAGACTCACTAAAGCAGTTTCTAAACACAGAATCCTGAGACCAATCCCTGAAAGTTCATATTCAATAAATCTAGACTCTTTCCCAGGGATTTCTGCCTAAAAGCTCTTCCTGATTCTCTAGACCTAATCTTCTGAAAGAGAAGCCTAATCCAGTAGCATCCCTGTTTCAATGGCTCCTTATCATCTACCCAGAATAAGGTCTGAACTCTTTTGTGCAGTTTAAAAGGCTATTCATGATTTGTCTCTTTGTTATGTTTTCAGGCTTAGTTCCTATACCTTTCTACCTTATACTCTTCGATTTAGCTCTATGCAGCACACCCACTGGGTCATTCTTCTGGGCTCTCAATTCTGCCTATAAGACCCTTTTACACTTTATTTATTTGGCAAACTCCTACTTGTTTTTAAACAAATATTCAGCTTTAAGTTAACAGTCTCCATCCTTTGTGCCATAGTACATATTGTTGCTATAATATCCATTACACAATACTGAATTTATTTCTGGGTTAAAGCTCAGAAGTGAAACTCTATACCTTTAATCTTGAAACTCATTAACTTGCTAGCTTGGGAGAGGTAGCAAACTAGAAACTGGGAGAAAAATAGAGAATTCTGGAAGGCAGCAGGGCAGACAGCCAGACCCCCATGGATCTTTCTTTCTCTGACACTATGCAGAGAAAAAGAAAAGAGGACAAACTAACTAACTCTTTGATTTTGAGAGGTTTAGAGGAGTGAGAAATCTCTCCACTAAAAATGTCCAAGGTGGCTAGGTTATTCCTTATGGCTTGGTACGTAGGGCTTAAGAAGTTCGTTTTCCAACGAGGATTTTACTTTCATAGTATTCCTCAAGGTAGCCAAATAGCAATGTCCAAGTTTGATTTGGTGAAAGTACTTCTTTGAGGAGTAAAAATTATTCAGCCCAAGTACATGGTTCTTAATGGTCTCACCTTATCCTAGGGTAGACTGTAAGAGTACTTAAAGGTGAATATATCTCAAGCAATCCTCCATAAATATTATTTCTCTAATTCTAGCTCTCTAATAAGTATTAAGCAGCAGCGAGTCATAATGCACTCTTTTTTTTTTTTTTTTTAAGATTTTATTTATTTATTTGACAGAGAGAGAGAGATAGCAAGGGCAGGAACACAAGCAGGGGGAGTGGGAGAGGGAGAAGCAGGCTTCCCGACAAGCAGGGAGCCCAGCCCGATGCAGGGCTCGATTCCAGGACTCCGGGATCATGACCTGAGCCGAAGGCAGACGCTTAACTGAGCCACACAGGTGCCCCCACAATGTACTCTCTTTACAGCACTGGGAGCTCAGGTAGTCTAGATTCTGACATTCTGCCTTACACTATGCTTTAACAATCAGCTTAGCTTTTGATAGAACTGATGATTTTTTATGGAAGCTGAAAAGACAGGTGACGAAATAGAAGGGCATGTAATACTACACCCTTATACCAATTCCAGGTACTGTAAACTAGGGCGAGAGCCCCCAATCCATACTTGATGGAGATGGAGGTAAAACAACCCAATCAGCATCAACACCCAAGTGGTTTAATTGGAGAGAAAAGGAAAAGCACCATGTTGGGCTTTCTAAAGGTAGCTGTAATTTAGTTATAATACTTGGCCAGATAATACTAATATAATGCTTGGCCAAATATAACTCCCAGTGCCGTAAAGGGAGTACAGTTGTAATTCACTGCTGCTCAGTACTTATCAAAACCTTGGATTAGAGAAATACTTGTCTGGGTCACAGATAAAACAAAACCTCTGGGTCACAGATCAGAGCAAAATTATTTTCACTTTATATTTTAAATAGGTTCTAGAAATTCTAAATTATGAAACAATCCTATAAGCATACCATTACTAAACAAGTCTAAATAATCCTGCAATAAGGAGCCTCAAGCAGTAATGTACTGAGACAGATATTTAAATGATTTTCATAGTTTAGAAAAAATTTCTACAATCTTTAAATTTTCCAATGTATTCAAAATAGTTTGATTTTTATTCCTCCAGTAATTCATATCCTAATTTACAGACAAAACTAAAAAAGAAATTGCAAAATATCTTACTACTAATAATTTGGTTATATTAGTTATGTATATTCACCTAGCAAAGATTCAAAGCCACATTCAATGAAGACCTAAAACGTACATGGCAAAATATCACCTTACATTAAAAAGTCGTGCATGACAATGATTATACAATCAAATCTGTTTAAGGCATTATGACTCTATAATTCAGGCCTAGATTAGAGAATCCTAAACCTATTTTTCTAAGGGATGATATTTGTTACAAATGATTTCTTTTAAAGAATACAGGCAGAATAAAAATATATATTCTATTATAATTATGTCAAAATGTATATAATGTTTAATGCGGAAGTAAAAGAGGCTACATCATTTCTTATAATTTCTTTTTCAGAAAAGTAAAAGTTATTTCAGATGAAATATTTCAATAGGAAGAAAAGGGGAAATAAAAATTTCCCCCACTAACCCAACGCTGTGTCCAAGCTACATGTTAAAAGGACATCTCTAATTGTTACCAGAAGATGTAAGAGAGCAGCATGCTTGAACGTCATTTCTTTTTCATCATTTGTACCTAAGCAAGCAGAAACATATTTAAAAACATAAGATACACATCAGAATTTTTGAATGTGTATCAGAATGCTTAACAATAATAGCTAACATTCATTGTCAGGTGCTTACTATGTGCCAGGCTGTATGTAAGCTGGTTATTTCACTGAATCTATAATGATAACCCTGTCAGACAAGTTTATTATGAGCCTCATTTTTTGGATGAGGAAATAGTCTGAACAAGGTTAAGTAACTGTCCAAGGTCAATATGTGAATAAATGGTGGAGCTGGCATTCAAACCCAGATGGCTAACCTCAGTGTTCATACTCCTGTTGCTTTCCCACTTAGGAAAAAAGATCAGTGATTCCCAGTTATAAAACAAGAAGAAAATTAAACTCATAACTTGCCAACTGGTGAAGATAAAGATGGGTGATCATAACATAAAGCAATACCTTAAAATGAAGGTAGAGACACCTGGGAATAATTGTCCAAAGATATGACTCAAACAAGAGATGTATTCACAGGGACAGGCCAATTGTCTACTTAATGTGTTCCATGTAGTTCTAGAGCTTTTTGAAGATGACAGATTGGATTTTACCATGTGCAAAAGTGAAACCAAGAAGATAGGAATCTAGGCCCATTGTCCCAAATCAACCAGAAAAGCTCTACTTTTCTCTGTTTTATATAGTGGGATCCCATGAAATATTTATTTGTACAAAATGTTCTGCTAAAAAGTTTGAAACTGCTCATCTAATCAATCAGTAAAGATCAAGGCAAATATGAAGTAGTCACTGGGAACCAAGAGGCAACAGGAGAACCATTTCTGGGTAGTATATCCAGCCCCTGTAAGACTTGTGGAAACAAGTCAATCATGACCTGGAAGGGATGAGAGCAGAGCAGAGAAACCAGATTTGGCACCATTTTTCTTCTTTCTTTAGGAGAATATTTCTTGAACATCTCTTATAGATTTATTTATTTGAGAGAGAGAGAGAGTGGGGGGAGGGGTAGAGGGAGAAGGAGAGAGAGAACCCTCAAGCAGACTTCCAGCTGAGTGCAGAGCTAGATGCAGGGCTCAATCCCAGGACCCTGAGATCATGACCTGAGCCGAAATCAAGAGTTGGTTGCTCAACTGACTGAGCCACCCAGGCACCCCTTCTTTCAGTATTTTAAAGATTTTACTCCACTGTCTTTTCACTTGTACAACTTCTGACAAGAAATTACATCATCCTTATCTTTGCTTTCCTTATGCAACATGTTTTCCGTACCCCCTCTGGCTGCTCCTACAATTTTCTCTTTACTACCAGTTTTGAGCAATTTGACTATATGCCTTGATGTAGCTTCATTATGCATCTTATGCTTGGGGTTCACTGAGTTTCTTGGATGTATGGGTTTGTAGTTCTTAACTAAGTTTGGAAACCTTTCAGTCACTATTTCTTCGAATATTTTTTTCTGTTTACCCCCTTTGCCTCTCCTTTGAGAACTCCACTTACTATTACGTCAGGCTATTTGAAGTTGTTTCACAGTGCACTGATGCTCTTTTCTTCTTTTTTTTTTTTTTAATTATTTTATCTGCCTGTGTTTTATTTTGGAATAGTTTCTATTGCTATGGCTTCAAGTTTACTAATCTTTTCTTCTGTAATATTTACTCTGCCATTAATCCAGTGCAGTTTTCATCTCATACACTGTATTCATTTCTAAAAGGCTGATTTGTGTCCTTTTTCTATCTCTAACTTATTGAACATATGGAACATAGTTATAAGAAGTTTCAGTGCCCTTCTCTAATAATGCTAACATCTTTGTCAGTTCTGAGTTTGCTTTGATGGAATATTCTCATTATGGGTTGTGTTTTCCTATCTCTTGTCATGCCTGGTAATCTTTGATTGGATGCCAGACACTGTGAATTTTACCATGTTAGGTGCCCCACAAATTATGAGTTTTTCTAATCTAGCTGATCGGAGCAGGCATTACTCCCTGCCCTGTGTGAGTGCAGAGTACTACTCCCTCTAATCCTTTCAGATGGTTTGCTTCCCCAACCTCAGGTGGTTTCCTCACATATACTCTGATCAGTACTCTGCTCAATACTCTGTGTGAATCTCTCTCTGTCTCTCATATTCTATCCTTTGAACTCTAGCTGCCTTGGTCTCCCTGGACTCTCAGTTCTGTTTCCTCAACACAGATTGTCCACTGGGCTCTGTCCCTACTATCTCTCCCTGTGCTATGGCCTGGCAACTTTTTCAAGGCAGTAAGCTAGGGCAATGGTAGGGCTCACCTTACTTGTTTCCCATCTCTTGGGAATCAGGGTGCTTCACTGCCTGATGTCTAGAGTCTTAAAAACTGGTTTCATGTATTTTGTCTTTGTCTTTTCTTTTTTTTCCTGAAAGGAGTGTAAATTCAATCCCTCTTACTCCATGTTGGCCAGGAGAAAAGTCCAGGGTTGACTTTAATTAATCTATTTTTGACATCCCCCCGACCTTGGGAGGGAACTAGGTGGTTCAGATTTAACAATAGTAGGGTTAATTTGGTTTTTGCACTAGGAATCTGTCAAGTAATATAAGTCAGTTAGGAGCATTATTGAGAAGCAATGCCAGATGTATTTGTTACCTTTTTCTCCTTACTTAGCTGACCCTCCAGTATTAGTTTATGGGTGTCATATTCTGAATTAAAGTTATGTCTTCATCCATGACTAATTTCTATACCTTCTATATTCAATTTTTACTCATTTGATACAACAACCCATAAATTTTTATCCTTTTAAATAATATGACTTTTATTTGTACTTACCTTGCTGAATAGCATCACTTATTACTTTTTCTTGTTCCTTTAAGAGGAACCTTGTTTGGTCAAAAATGACAGTGGCAAATGTCCAATTAGCAGCAGGGAGAGTACAGAGGCATACAAGTTTTTTTAAGATAGGAGTAGCTGCTGCTTCTAGGAGACAGAATGCTTGGCACTGGCTCTCTGTGAAAGTAAAAGCATTAAAGATAGTGTTTGATAAGGATGGCATGTCCTTTTTGACAAACCAATTAAACATGTCACTTCATGGAAAACTGAACTACATCCAAATTATTTTTTTTTCAAGATTTTATTTATTTGACAGAGACACAGTGAGAGAGGGAACATAAGCAGGGGGAGTGGGAGAGGGAGAAGCAGGCTTCCCGTGGAGCAGGGAGCCTGATGCGGGGCTCGATCCCAGGACCCTGGGATCATGACCTGAGCCAAAAGCAGACGCTTAACGACTGAGCCACCCAGGTGCCCCTCCAAATTATTTTCTGAGTTAAAAATCGTAAGATTATATAGAGGTTCATTTTAGGATCTTTATTCTAAATAAACTAGTAACAAAAATAACAAAAAAATAATAAGAAAACAAAACAAAACAAAAACCATCTGTAGAATTTGTGTAGTTTTATGGTTAATTGTATAATTTTATGGTTAATATGTATAATTTTATGGTTATTCTGCTTATTAGAAAATATGTATTCGGTAACTAATATGGCAAGTGTGAAGAGCCATATAAAGAGAATCACATATTTTTTTTTTCCCTCCACAATTAGCTTACAACCTTAAGCTAAATAAATTTACCACAATGACAAACTGTTTCTAGTTTTCACTAGAATAGCAATACTTTAAGATTTGCATTATCATCTAAAGGTCATAAATAAAACTGAACCGAAAAATGAAAAGATATTAAAAACTAGTGTCATATTTCCTTATTGATTTTAATAATGAGCATGATGTTCTTTTAAGTAGGCTATTCTTTAGGAGTCAAAGAATATTCTTCTTCACAGCAGAAGCAAAAATTTTAATCACTATAGGAAACAATAATAGCTTTTTTAACATCACCCTGACAGTGGGCAAGAGAACAGAGGGAGTAAGCCTCAGCAGTTCATTTTTCCTAACTGGGCAGAAGAGTCTGAGCAGCTGCAGTCTGCTGTTCTCTGATGAATGTAGGGAAGCAGCAGTTTATTTATTTTTTTATATTTTTTAAAGGTTTTATTTATTTATTTGAGAGAGAGAGAGCATGAGAGAGAGCGCATGAGAGGGGTAAGGGTCAGAGGGAGAAGCAGACTCCCTGCCAAGCAGGGAGCCCGATGTGGGGCTCAATGTGGGACTCCATCCTGGGACTCCAGGATCATGATCTGAGCCGAAGGCAGTCGCTTAACAAACTGAGCCACCCAGGCGGCCCAGGAAGCAGCAATTTAAATGAAGGAAGAAATAACAGTGAGTGGAGTGGAATAGGGCAATGGAAAGGGGCAGAGGCAGTGAATGGGGTGTTCAGGTGTAGGAATATCTTAAAAGTAGGAATGGAATGAAGAAACATCTGAAACAAATGAAGAAAATTACATGGAAAATCAGGTATGTCCTAGATACTCAGGAAAAGGCTTTCAAATTTACTTAATTTGAATGCATTTTAAAAGCATACAGCATACCTGATGCTTGAATTTCAATGACATTATCCACTCTCCTTTCCTGATTTATTTTCTCTATGGCTTTATTAGTACAAACAGGAGGACTTTCTTCCTGAAGAGTCAAAGAATGTTCTTCTTTATCTTGAAATTCTAATAAAAATTATTAATTTGCATTATTCAGGGAAACTTAATGTTGCTTTACTTAAAATGCTTTCATGTAATATGATCACAGTTGTTAAAGTTCTTCCTTGAAACATGTCAGTGTTAAGTTGAACAACTATTCAGGTCAATGGATGTAACACAGTGCTGAAGGCAATCGTGGACAGAATCTTGACATCGAATCACTGTTTCAATCTCAGTTCTGACACTAGCTTCAGTGTCCTCATATGTAAAATATAGATAAATATACCTATTTTGAATATTGTTATAGGGATTAAACACCAAATACAGTTCCTGACACCTGAAAGGCACAAATGGCTCAATTTCATTTCTCTGTGACTTTCCACATACCCCTCCTTCTGCTACTAATCCTCTCCTATGCCCCAAGCCCTCCCTGGCTTCATCCTTTCTTAATTAGGTCAATTCTTACCACTTACCCTTCAGCTCTCAGGCATTTTCTATAAGCCTACTGTACTATGTTGTAAGCTTCTCAAGGTCAGCAATGGTATCATCTTTATCTCTAATATGTATTTTAGTGCCTGGCATACAACATTCAAATGTCAGTTTTCTTCCTTCTTTCCTAAGTATTGTAGAGGATTACAAATATGTATATAACTAATTAATTTATTTATAGTTACTTATATTAACTAGATAGTAATGTTATCTATTAATAATATGATTACAGGGTAATTTTAGAAACACAATACCATCTTAAAACATTTTAATATATGAGCTTTAAATACATGGTGAAAAATAATGGAGTAAAATATCCTAAACTAGATTATGTTATTATTTTCAAGTATACTTTTAATTAACTATAAATAATTGGAATAGCTAGGGTGCCTGGGTGGCTCAGTTGGTTAAGCGACTGCCTTTGGCTCAGGTCGTGATCCTGGAGTCCCGGGATCGAGTCCCGCATCAGGCTCCCTGCTCAGCAGGGAGTCTGCTTCTCCCTCTGACCTTCCTCCTTCTCATGCTCTCTGTCTCTCATTCTCTCTCTCTCAAATAAATAAATAAAATCTTTAAAAAAAATAAATAATTGGAATAGCTAGGATTAAATAATACAATTACTAGAGTTTTTGAGGGGGCCCAATAAGTTGTAACATTCTTTCTTGCCCCTGAATTAACTATAAAATAAGGCAAGAAGTAAAATATATACCAAAGTATTACCTCTGTTACTAGTAAAAGCTAAGTTGGATAAAGGAGCTTAGTTTGAGAGTCAAATGGCCTTATTAACTAAGCAGCAGAATTTTATGTTAATAATATATGAGACCATAAAACCTAACTATGCTGTAACTCTCATACATAAATTTTTTTTTTTAAGATTTTATTTATTTATTTGACAGAGAGAGACACAGCGAGAGAGGCAACACAAGCAGGGGGAGTGGGAGAGGGAGAAGCAGGCCTTCTGCAGAGCAGGGAACCCAATGCGGGGCTCGATCCCAGGACCCCAGGATCATGACCTGAGCTGAAGGCAGATGCTTAACGACTGAGCCACACAGGCGCCCCTCACACATAAATATTTTTGTACTTAAGGTCAAGTGTGCTCTCATTTTGTAAGTTTTCTCCCTCTCTCTCTCTCTCTTTTCCCCTAAAGGTCAGAGCGGGGGAGCAGTGGGAGATTTATTCATGTAATAAAGTGAAGTTTGTGACAAAAAATATATGTATTTTTGTACTTAATTCTTCTGGGCAATGTATGTCAAACATATTCTAGAATACTTATTATTTCTTTACCAGAAGTGAAATGTATGACACGTACTACCTTTGATATGGTTATAAGCAGTGAATGTAAAACAATTACAACTCACAGAGAAACTCTTTGGTAAATTTAAAAAGAGTAATAAGCAATCAAATTGGCAAAGTGTTCTTAAGTACACATTAAAATGTAATACTGAGAACTGTCAGCTAAAAGAGAAAAAAGAATGGCAGAATGATCAATAAAAGTTAGAAATACTGACTCTGTATGGCCAAGTTGCAAAAGCAAGTTTTACAAATAGTGGTTTTTCTTACAAGTTCAAGTGTACTTTTAAATTTTTTGGAAAATCCATATCTACATCTATATCTAAATAGCCACATCTATCTCCATACTCAATAAGTATCATGAATAAATGACACTTTCTTTGACTTTGAAAAAGAATATATTCTATTTGAAAGAGCTTTAAATTTTCTTACCTTCTGTAATAAATTATACATTTAGACCTTAAAGCTATCATATCTGTGCCAAAATATTACCAAATTACCCACCATCATCTTCTTTACTGTCTGTGACTTCAGTCTTTGAGGTGCAAGTTTTATATTTATTTCGCAGCATAATGAAGTCACTCAAAAGGTCCAAATCATTCTCCCATTTTTTACCATGTTTAAAAGATGCTTTTTCAATTTTTGGAGAGGAAGATGATTCAATAGATGGTACTGTGCAGTCAAGTTCCAAGTAATCTTCATTTTCTTTATTTTGGCTTATTCTATAAACTAGTTCTAGATCATTCTTTGGTTTTTCTTCTTTTGGTCGTTTAACAGAAAAATTGTCATCAGAAAAACACAGGTCTGGTACTTCTTCTGCCGGAGATGAAATCTTTTGTGGAAGTAATAAATGATCATTTGTAGATGTCTCATTAATAAGTACAATAGGTGAGGAACAACTTTCATGTTCTAGCCATGCTAAAAATAGAAAATAAAAATATCCAAATGACTTCCATGCATAAATGAGTGTTCTACTAGGGTATTAGAATAACTTTTATTTGTAAGTTCTTATTGATATAATTTGATCCTTGGAAGTACTTTGTTTATTGCTTTGAAAATCAATTTTGGCCTGAATAATATAAATTTTTAAAAAGGGCAAAAATTCAGACCTCTTTTTCTTAATCCTGGAACTAGGTTACCAAACAAAGAAAGAATTCCAGAAAAGCCCTATTGCCAATAGGCTTGCAATTAAGTCTAAAGGTAAAAACCTTAGGTACCAAGCAATCCACAGACCAGAAGAATATACTTGCAATACATACACTTGAAAAAGGACTGTATTCAATATATCCAAAGAACTCTTATAGCTTAATATTTAAAAAGAAAGCCTATTTAAAATTTGACAAAATATTTGAACAATACTTCACGTAAGATATGTACATGCTACAACATGGATGAATCTTGAAAACATTCTAAATGAAAGAAGCCAATCACAAAAGACCATATATTGTATGACTCCATTTATATGAAACATCCAGAGTCAACAAATCTATAGGGACAGAAAATAGATTAGTGGTTCCGCAGCTGGGGAAAATGGGGAGTGACTGCTAATGGGTACAGGATTTCTTTTGGGAGATGAGAAAAATGTTCTAAAATTGATTGTGGTGATGATTACAACTCTGTGAATATACTAAAACCATTGAATGGCATACTTTAAATGGATAAATTTATGGTATGTGAATTATATTTCAATAAAGCTATAATATATATGTATATTTTAAAGGTGTATTTATTTTAGAGAGAGAGTGCATGTGCAAGTAGGGGGAGGGGCAAAGGGAGAGAATATTCAAGCAGACTCCCTGCTGAGATTGGAGCCAGCTCCTGGGGCTCGATCTCATGACCCATGAGATCATGACCTGAGTTGAAGCCAAGAGTCAGACACTTAACTGACTGAGCCACCCAAGTGCCCCTATAATATATTTTTTAAAGGAAGATATACAAATGGCCAATGACCATGTAAAATGATGTTCACCATCATTAGTCATCAGGAAAATACAAATTAAAACCAAACTGAGATACCACAACACACCCACTGGAATGCTAAAATTAAAGACTGTCAATACCAACTGTTGACAAGGATATAGAGTAACTGGAACTCTTACACATTGCTAGTGTGAATGCACAATGGTGCAACCACTTTGGAAAACAATTTAGTAGTTTCTTTTTTTGTTTTTAAAGATTTTATTTATTTATTTGACAGAGAGAGAGAGACAGCAAGAGAGGGAACACAAGCAGGGGGAGTGGGAGAGGGAGAAGCAGGCTTCCCGTGGAGCAGGGAGCCTGACATGGGGCTCGATCCCAAGACCCTGGGATCATGACCTGAGCTGAAGGCAGACGCTTAACGACTGAGCCACCCAGGCACCCCATCTTTCTTTTTTTTTTTTTAAGATTTTATTTATTTATTTGAGAGAAAGAGAGAGACAGAGATAGCGACAGAGATAATGAGAGAGAGCACAAGCTCTCGGAGCTCCTTCCCAGAGAGGGAGAAGCAGGCTCCCCATTGAGCAGGGAGCCTGATGCAGGGCTTGATCCCAGGACTCTGGGATCATGACCTGAGCTGAAGGCAGACACTTAACTGACTGAGCCACCAAGGCACCCCTTTAGTAGTTTCTTATGAAGTTAAATATATACCTACCATAAGACTCAGTAATTGTATTCATAGATATTCAATCAAGAGAAATGATAACATATGTCCACAAAAAAACTTCTAGAAGTTTTTTTCCTAATAGTAAAAATCTGGGAAATACATCCAGGAGAATTGATAAGCAAACTGGGGTACATCCATATGAAAAATTCCTCAGTAATAAGAAATGAACTAGTCGTACACATAACATCATAAATGAATCTCAAAAGTGTTATGCTGAGTGGAAGAAGTCAGACACAAAATAGTTACTATATGATTCCATAAATGAAATTCTAGAACAAGGGACACTAATACATAGTGACAGAAAGTACACATGGGTCTGACCTGGGATCAGGGGTGAAGGTTAGACGAAGAGAGGAATGTAATGACTACAGAGTATAAAGGGGGAAAGGAAACATTTTGGTGATAGAAATATTCTATATCCTTGGATAAAGAAGAGGTGGTGTATATATAAATACACACACACACACACACAACGGAATATTACACAGCTATCAAAAAATGAAATCTTGCCATTTGCAATGACACGGATGGAACTAGAGGGTATTATGCTAAGCAAAATAAGTCAATCAGAGAAAGACAATTATCATATGATCTCACTGATATGTGGAATTTAAGAAACAAAACAGGTATCATAGGGGAAGAGAGGAAAAAAATAAAACAAGACGAAACCAGAGAGGGAGACAAACCATAAGAGACTCTTAATCATAGGAAACAAACTGAGGGTTGCTGGAGAGGAGGGTGGGTGGAGGGATGGGGTAACTGGGTGATGGACATTAAGGAGGGCATGTGATGTAACGAACACGGGGTGTTATATAAGACTGATGAATCACAGACCTGTACCTCTGAAACTAATAATACATTATATATTAATTAATTGAATTTAAATAAAAACATGTAAAACAAGAAATATTCTGTATCTTAATTGTGGTGGGTTGTTTCATTGGTATGCACATTTGTCAAAATGCATAAAACTGTACAGGTAGAATGGGTGCATTTTATTATATGTAACTTATACCTTATAACGTTTGAGAAAATCTTAAATGTCTATAGGGCCAGAGAAATAAGGTATGTAAATGAATGAACTATATTGCCAGTGCTTAAGGGCACCTGGGTGGCTCAGTTGGTTAAGCAACTGCCTTCGGCTCAGGTCCTGGAATCGAGTCCCACATCGGGCCTCCCTTGCTCTGCGGGGAGCCTGCTTCTCCCTCTCCCTCTGCCTGCCACTCTCCCTGCTTGTGCTCTCTCTCTGTCAAATAAATAAATAAAATCTTAAAAAAAATATTGCCAATGCTTAAATCATAATCTTGAGGAAGATAAATTTTGAATTTTTTCTTCCAAATGCAGTCTGTAATTTTGATTTTGCTTTTATTAGAGATATTGGTTTAAGAAACATTTTACTTTCCTTCTAACTATACTAAATGTAAGACAAAAGTGCAAGAGTAATGCTAAGTGCCAACTAACACCTGGAGTCAATTTATGAGGGCTGGGAACTATGGTGAACTGGAGGTGGGGAGCTATTAACGGCCTGTCTAAAGTGGTGAGCTGCTATTGGTTCCAACCAATTGTTGCCATATAAGAGTATGGGTCTGGTTTTTGGAATTTTTAAAGACAATCTCAAAATACAGATCCTTTATCTGCAACCCTCCAAACTGTAAATGTTGGTAACTAATTAAAACACTATATGGGTCAATAATATATGGGCTGACTAGGATCAGAGGCTACCAATTCGAAACCTCTGAGATATTTTCTAGAGACATCCTGGTATGTTTAGCAAGCAAATATGAACTGTTTATTATTTCCCTTTTCTGATTATTTTCTTCTACTTCTCTCTGTTTAATCACCCGTATCCTGACAACTTGGCAATGAGCTCCTGATAGAGTTCTTGCTTTTATTTATTTTTGTTTTCTTCTCAGTTATTGCTTTTTAAACTTCATAATTAAGCTATCATCGTAACTCTGTTGGATATCAAGGTGAATTATATGTTTTAACTTCAAAATAGTTACATACCATAATAAAGACTTTACATAGTCTTATAGATATAATACATTATTCTGGATATTTGAAGACCCCATAAAATCTTCCTCTCCCTTTTCTTTGTCTAGCAATCTGACTTAATCTCTTTTAAAATTCTTCTGAGTACCCACCTGGGCCTTAGGACAGATAGACTGGTGTACAGATTCTGAAGGTCCTGGATTATTATCACAGCATGGGAATATGCACAAATGTGAAGCCCCATAATGTCATGATTGATCATGAGCACAGAAAGCTACGACTAATAGACTGGGGTTTGGCTGAGTTTTACCCTCCTGGCCAAGAATATAATGTCAGAGTTTCTTCCTGATACTTCAAAGGTCTGTCTTTGAAACATCTCTTGCTGATAACAATTCTTGCCCCACTTCCTATCGCCTTAAAGCAGTCTCCCAACACACACAATAATATCTAAAATGCATTTTTAAATATATTTACTTACTCTATAATAAACTAAAAGTGAACTTTCCCAACTTCTTTAAGATCTAAAGCTGTTGCACAAACTGATTTAAAAACAATCCGTATATACTTCAAAAATGTGTAATTCAGACTAAGTATGTTCCATTTATTATAATGGCATATATAACAACCAAAATAACTCAAAATATAGATACTCAAAAGACATTTTGCTGCCTTAAATTGTATAAGTAAAAAATGTTTACTGAGTAAACGCTTTGGAAACAAAGGAAGATTATCTATTGTTAAAGAGAGGTTATTAGATACTATTGAACACCCAGAGTTCACCTGTCAGATAGAAAAATAACAGTGCTGCTTTGAGTGTAGTCTGATATTAATAAACACTGGGCTAGCAATTAATCATTTATAAAAAGAAAGTCACTTTAATTGAAAATGGCTAGAAATTTTAAAAACTGAGACTATAGAATTTTAGGACAACAAAGGATTTTAAGATGAGCTAGTCAAACTTCCTCATTTTTTTTCAAGGAAGAAAATGGGGCTTAATGGAGCTCAAAGTCATAAATTCTGGCAGAGCCAGGGCTAATACTGAATGCTGGAATTTCGTTTCATTTTCCCAATCACCTGGTAGAAAGCCAGTATCTAACATTTTCTCATTCTGAAAAATTCACACAAGTGATATTTACTATTGCGTACTTATATTCTAACTGAAGCACTTTTGTTGGCAAAAATATCTCCATTTTAGTATCATCAGAAGATAGATCATCATGACACAAATATGTATTCAGATGTTCCAAAGTTTCTGCCTCTTTCAGATTTAGTCCTCCTTTTCCCCACCACTCTGTGCTTACAGGATTAACTACAAGACTTTCTTCTTCAATAGAAAATATCTTTTTCAAATCCATAACTGAATATTGACTGTTGGGCTCTTCACTTCTTGGCACTTAAAAAACAATAACAAACCAAAAACAAATAGAAGCAGTTCATAGGGTAAAAGAAAACACAATAAATAGAACCACACTGAAAATTCCTTATGAAACAGATTTTCACACATTGGTAAAAAAGTGAAACTTGAAGTTATATAGCTAGTATTTTGTCTTCAAGATGGTAATACTTGTAAAAGTCCAGAATATTATAGCAATAGAAGTCACATAAGGGATTTATTTCAATCTATGGAAATATCATAAAGTTAAAATTATTCTACTATTTACTAGGAAATAGAACCATTATTTTGTTTGAACATTTTAGTAATTACTAAATTAATACATTTGATAACATTTTAAAGAATTAAAGTAAGATTTACTAAATTTGAAATTCTATTTTATTATAATGAACCTAAACTAGAAGATATATTTGACCAGATTTTATGATGACTATCCTCTTAGATACTGTGGCACAGAGCTTTCTACCTCATTACTTTTAATCTAAATAATAACAAATCATAATGTATGGAGGAACTGAAGTAGCACAACTACTTTTATCTGCATTATAAGTACCAACCCAAAATTAAGATGAAAAATTCTGAAATCCTAATTTTGGAACTGTGTATTTATGACAGTAACAATAATAAAAAAATAATAAAGCTGACAATGCATTTCTACTAATTATACCTTCTCACCTTTACTTTTTGTTTAGCATTCAAAATCAATTAATCTTTACCTGTAAGCAAAAATGGTTTCAATGAGCTTCTGCAGCTTTCTAACTGCCACACCATCCAGTTTTTGTTAGCTGATTCTTCAGCAGTAAGCAAACTACTGAAAAAGAAGAGTTAAAGCCTAAGATATTAATAATATTGAGACTTTTTGTATAATAAAATTTTATTTTTTCTTCTTTTTTTAAAATTTAAATTCAATTAGCCAACATATAGTAGTATATCATTAGTTTTTTGTTTTTTTTTTTCAGGACTGTAACAAGAGAGTTTATAGTTTTCCCACAATTACAGGTCTACCATTTCAGTTTCACTGGAGATAGAGGCTCTGCTCCTACCTCTCAGATACATTTACAAGACTGAGGGACAGGTCTTCTCACTGGATGGCATGTAAAGGAAGAGGAAGAAAGGAAGAAAAGAAGGCAGAAAGCTTAAGATGAAACTCGGGGTGGCCACATCTTCCATTAGCTCTTAAAGAGTTGCTAGCATGAAACCCATATAGACAATGTTTTTCTTTTGTAAAAAGCAGTAAGTTAAGCCCAGTAACTAACTGAATTCAAAATGGCCAAGTCAAAGAAAACTGAAAAAGACTTTTCCTCCCCCTCCCACCAGCTATAGAGCACATGGGGAGATGAAAGGGGAGAGGACCAAGGTAAGGAGCCTGGGAGGGAAGGTATTATAATCTTAAACTGAACTGAAACTAAAAGTAGAAGTGAGTTGGATTTAGGGTTAGGTCAATAAGACATGATTCCTACTGAACAGAAGTTTTCAGGACCTGTCTGCACTTTGGGTAGATTTTCAGCATCTCAATGAAACTAAGACATATTTCCATGAGATTGACCAGGACAACCCCACTGAAGCACTTGGAGTAAAGTGAGAAAAGTGACAAGCAGTACACTGCTCTTTTAGCTTGGGCCCTCCCTTCCTCCTTCCTTCCCACCTCCCTTGAAGAACCTACATTTCTGTAATCTCTGGAGAAGAGCATGAGATATAAACCCCCCATAGTGTGGGATGGTTGGGGAGCAATGGTGGACATGGGAAGATATCTCCACCCAAATGAAGCAGCCGGGATTGAGGCTGGTTCATCTTTGTCCTTTAGCGATGAGAAACTGAATTTGAAAGGGGGGAAAGATGTTGTCCGTGAAGTATTCCACCTACAGGTAATTTTTCAGGGAATCCCGAGTTATGAAAAGTTCAAGTTAAAAAAAAAAAAGAAAATCAGCGTATTATAATTTTTTTTTTTTTTTAATGACTGAACTACTGCAAATCCACAAGAAACGGTTCAGACACAGTGCTTCTGAAGTATTTCACCCCTCCCCGCCAGGTGCAAGCTGCATCAAGGAAAGTGAGGACTCCCCCACCTCTGCTTAGGCATCAAGAGACAGAAGGGGCCATTACTGCTGAGCACCAGCAGCAGCTGGAATAGGCATCCCAAGGGGGCTGGCAGCAGCAATCACTGGTGAGCCTGCCGGAGGTCCAAGGGGTGAAGGCGTTGGCACTGAAGAAATCCCTGACATCATATTGGTGCTGCGGACAGGTGTACTGCCCCCCGGCATGCTAGACAAGCCCATTAGAGCCTGGTCCTTCACAACAGTATAGAAATAGGGGTGCTCCACGGCCTCTCTTACGGTAAGCCATGACTGGTGGTCGTATCGCAGCAGCTTGTCCAAGAAATCCAAGGCCTCAGGGCTGACCAAGTGCTGGTTTTCACTGTGGACAAAGTGTTCCCATCGCTTACGGGAGTGTCTGCCCAAGATATCGTTGAAACGTGGATCTAATTCAATGTTATATTTGTCAATATAGTCATATAAATCTTCTGTCCCCAGAACCTTGGCTGTCCTCACCAACTGATAATTATCATGGCCATGGAAAAATGGCTCCTTCCGGAAGATCATACTTGCCAGCATACAACCCAAGCTCCACATAGCCAAACTATAATCGTACATCTGATAGTCTACAAGTAGCTCAGGACCTTTGAAGTATCGGGAAGAAACTCTGACATTATATTCTTGACCAGGAGGGTAAAACTCAGCCAAACCCCAGTCTATTAGTCGTAGCTTTCTGTGCTCATGATCAATCATGACATTATGGGGCTTCACATTTGTGCATAATTCCCATGCTGTGATAATAATCCAGGACCTTCAGAATCTCATATATGTAAAATAGAATATCATAGTCTGTTAACGTCTGGTACAATTGCTTGAAGTCTGTGTTGTTTACGTGTTCAAAAACCAAGGCAGGGGTTCGTGACACAGGGTCTTTTACAATGTCTGCCAGTGTGATGATATTGGGACCGCCTCATAAATTCTCCAAAATTTTATTTCACGCTTGATTTTCTTCTTCTTTACTGGCTTGAGAATTTTAACAACTTTGTCATTATTTGTGATGTTGATGGCTTCAAATACTTCACTGTATTTACCCCGGCCTAATTTTCGAAGCAGCTGGTAGTCATCTTGATTACCCCCCTCCACCACGTGTGACTCGTAATTCCAATACGCTCTCTCGGGGTCTGTGCATATTAACATCTGTGTAAACTCTGGCCCTGCTTGGCACGGGTCCCGACATGTCTGACAGGTTGGTGAACGAAGGTGGACTTGATGTTTGGAGATGTGGTGGTCACTGTGTTGGGAAGCAGCTGGGGGTAAGACCTTGTTTCAGACCTGTTTTCTTTAAACTCTGGTGGAAGCGGCAGCGGCGGCTCTCCCCTCTCCTCACACAGACAATATGGCGGTGGCAGAGGAGGAGACACAGCTTGGCTGCCTGCCACAGGGACCAGAGCAAGGCTGCAGCCGCCCATCATTAGTTTTGATGTAGTGTTCAGTGATTCATTAGTTGCGTATAACACCAGTGCTCATCTCACCATGTAATAAAATTTTATTTTAAGAAAATTATTTTTCTAAGTATTTTTTTACACTCAAAAGCAAGTGAAAAATTTACTCTATAAATGTTAAACTGAAGTAGAGTTTCATAGACCAAATTTCATATACTTACTTTTCCTCCCTTTGGAAGTTTTGGCAATTTGTTAGCCTCTTTAATTGCTCCTGCTTGCCTATACCTTAACTCCTACCTCTATCTCCCTCAATGAAACCTGGAGCCAAAGGAGGCTGACTTAGGAGGGTTTTAGCACTTCTTTCCATGAAGTGTGGCAGCACCAACCCTATAAGCCACCCAAATTAAAAATATAATTTAAGTAAAATTACTGTACTTTCCATACAAGACAGTAGCTTTAACACAATTTTTTTCCAAAATTGCTGTCCCCAAGTCCATCCTAAACAAATTCTGGAGCCTCTGCTGGTTGAGGATCAGAATTATGAAAAAGTCCTGTCTGCTCTACCTTCTTAGGAAGGTAAAAGTTTAGTGCTAAAGTTTAGTTCAGGTGCTTCCATCTTGGTGGGTGTGTGAATGAGTGATGTATGTCTGTTTGCATGTTTTGGGGTGCTAGGAAGAGAAAGGAAGATGCATGACAATTAGTGTAAATCACAGCTTATCAGTAGCTATGAAGTTACTAGCCTTGGTAGGGAAGATAACATTAATCCTCAAACCCCTTAATCTATGCCCCCAAACCTCTCACTCCAAGGCAAGAATTGATTGTGTTGTTTCTCTGTTCATATGGAACAAATGTGGGCATGCTAATTATAAGTACTGCTAGTTGAGTTGACAGTCCTGGGCCGCAGAAAGCTGTTTTATGTCTAAGCTATCCAATTTACCTACATAATCTAAAATCTAGGATGAGATGACAAACTGTGAGATTCTAGATAATTCTTGAACCTTACCAAGATCTCTGACAACCAGACACCTCAGATTATAGGCAATTACTTTAAAGCAAAAGGAAAGCAAGCCAAGTCCAACAGAAGGCCATAATATAAACAAATATTCTCACTCTTAATGGAACTTTCTGAAGACATGTCTGAATTTGATATATTGTTTGGTCATATATAAAAATATGTTCAGAATTAAGTAACCAGTATGGAAATAAAGTCCGGTGTTACACAGACTTTTCTTTTTAGCGCCATAAAATCTAGCACAGGGTTTGACATGTGGTAAGCACCCAAAATACTTGTTAACTGGATATATTTCCAGCCAAAATGTTGTATTCTGAAATAAAAGTAATTGGGGCCATAAAAGCAAATTAAGAGTACAGTAACATTACACATTATTTTCCCCTTCTGTTGTTTTTTTTTATTTTAACACTTTTTTCTTTGTTTTTAGATTCACAGATGAGGTGAAAACCCATTTTTAGAATAGGAATTTTAAGGTTTTTTTATATTCATAAACCAAATGGAAGTGATTTACCTCTTGCTAATCAATATAGCAGTGATGAAATGACCTCTTTAAGTTGTTTCAAATGGCCCCAGAACCTTTGGCTAATTTTAAAAAGTCTTTTTTGTTCTAACTTAGGCAAATCATAATACATAGATAAGATATAAATTTCATAAATTCTAATTAGTTGAGTTTCAATAAGTAGATATGTAACTTGTGTGATTAACAGGAATTTTTGATAGTTAAGTAAATGCTTTTAATATCAGATTGAAATTCAAGATTGTACTAATTTCTGCTAGTTTCTCTTTCTGATTGTCAATCTGCCTTAACAGATGAATTAGGGTATGTGGAGTAAAAGAGCACTAAAAAAGACAGTACAGGTCCTGCAAATAAACATCTGCACCTCAGTAAAGGGATAAAAGTATTTAAACAAATTAGAAGTAGGTTCTGTACTTGTTCCATGAGATTTTTTAGAGTTCATATCTGATATGGGCAGTTCTGGTTCATGGTGGAGTTTTGTATATCACAGATTTATCCCCCAAATGACACAATTCTTTGCCAGAAGATAAAGGTAATTGGGGCTCTCAATACCAGGCTCCTCCATCGTGTGCTGTGACACCTTCCTGAGACCATTAATAGAAACCTGAGCAGTTAGTGATGAGTTGTTCCAGTTGCTCCCAAATACGCAATAGAAGTCTCCTTTGACAGATTAGTCAATCATAGCTAAAAAGTCAAAACTCAGTACTCAGCTCCCAAAGCATCCATTCTGGGAACAATTCATTAGAGACTTGTAGACTTTCCTGTAATTTTCCTGATAATGTATTATTTTAGGACACATTTAGTTTCAGGACTACAGTGAAGAAGAAAGAGGCTGTACTGGTTATGCTCCTAGTTTTGTAACTGGTGTAAGAGCAGGGAAATGGAGTGACAATTCCAGGATAGCAGACTAATCAAACTTAGAACACATTAAGTTACATGTATGCCACATGATAAAAGATAGCAACCAAAGCTATCTCAGACTCCACTGGAGGGCAAAGATGCTGGGCCATTAAGCTATACAATTTTGGCTCAAACTAGAATATAATGATCCAGCCCTGCAGTGTCAATTCTGAGATTACAGACCATTCTGTGCAATAACAATGGGGTATTGAGCAGATTTGTGGATCAATACTTGGTTCTACATGTCTAGTTCCCCAACACCAATACCACATCGACAGAGGTAAACAAGGTCAGTGGATGTCCTGTGTTAGAGACGGGATGTGATCCCTAGTACTCCTAGGAAAGTAATTTGATAGACAAATCTATTGATGGACCCCTATCCACACTGCCCTGTGATCCTTGGCTATTCCTGGTCAGAGAGCTATGACAATCTTTTAGAAGACCTCATAACAACCCTGAAAGGTATATACTATTAATATCCCAATATTACAGATAAGGAAACTGAGGCACAGGGCAATTAAGGTCCGAGCTGGTAAGTGATACAGCTGGGAAATCTGGCTGTAGTTCAGGGCTCTTAACTACTTATTATGGGCTAAATTCCAATCATATCGAAACCCTAACTCGCAGTGCCTCAGAATATGACTGTATTTGGATATAGGGCCTTTAAAGAGGTAATTAAGTTAAAATGGGGTGGTTAAGATGGGTGCTAATCCAATATGCACAGGACATTGGGACACAGACATGCATGGAGGATTGTAAGAAGAGAAAGGTAGATGGGGTACCTGGGTAGCTCAGTTGGTTAAGAGGCTGACTCTAGGGCACCTGGGTGGCTCAGTTGGTTAAGTGACTGCCTTCGGCTCAGGTCATGATCCCGGAGTCCCGGGATCGAGTCCCGCATTGGGCTCCCTGCTCGGCGGGGGGGTCTGCTTCCCCCTCTGCCCTCTTCCCTCTCGTGCTCTCTGTCTCTCATTCTCTCTCTCTCAAATAAATAAATAAAATCTTTAAAAAAAAAAAAAAAGAGGCTGACTCTAGCTCAGGTCATGATCTTGGGATCCTGGGATGGGGCCCTGCTTCAGTCCCCACGTTGGGCTCCACGTTTAGCAGGGAGTCTGTTTCTCTCTCTCCCTCTGCCCCTCCCCCTGCTCATGCTCTCTTTCTCTCTCTCAAATAAATAAATAAAATCAGAGATAGTCCAAGATGGCAAAGGAGTAGGAGACCTTAGTTTCATCTAGTCCCAGGAATTCAGCTAGATAGCTATCAAATCATCCTGAACACCTGCAAACTCAAGCGGAGAGCTAAGAAAAGAAAAGCTGCAAATCTACAAATAGAAAAGTGACCACTTTCTGCAAGGTAGGAGGTGCAGAGAAGTGAATCCGAGGTGATATATGGGGAAGATAAACTGCAAGGGGAGGAAGCCTCCATAAGCCGGCACTGGAAAGTGATATAGCAGTGGAGTGCAAAATCAGCACTTTTAGATGTCTGCTCTGGTGAGGGACATCCCTGCCTGAAAGGTGCTCAGGTGGTGAAGTGGGGGTGGAATCCTAGGTGGGACAGTGTGGTCTCAGGATCCCTGGGGTCACAGGAAGACTGGAGGTGCCTGAGTGCAGAAGAGCTCCCAGGCATCAGAGCAGGAAAGCCGGATGCAATCAGCGAGCCCAGAAGTGGGCTCTCAGCTCAGGGTTGCCATATACCATGAACCACCACCCGGTTGGGCTCAGCAAGCAGCGGAACCATAGCGAGACCCCTTCTTTCTCTCCTGGCTTAGAGACTCGAAATGGGGTTGCATGCCTCAGATAGAAACGCTTGGTCACAGGCTGGGTGAGCACTATGTGTGGATGGAGACCAGCAAGACAGGAGTGACTGACTGCTTTTCTCTGAGGGCACTCTGAGGGGGTTTTGGCTCTGGGGCTGGAGATTGGGAGGCCGCCATTTTCATTCTCATCCTCTAAAGTGGCACAGAAAACCTTCAGGGAACAAAAGCCACATAGAGCAATCTGGAGCAGCTTGCTTAGCCTGGCCCCCAGTGCAATTCCACCCAGGGCAAAGACACCTGAGAATCAGTGCAACAGGACCCTCCCCCAGAAGATCAGCAAGAACATCTGGCTAAGACTAAGTTTACCAATCATACAGAACTGCAAAACTCCAGCACTAAGGGATAATAGTATATAGAATTCATGGTTTTTTTCCCCATGATTCTTTAGTCTTTCAAAGTTAATTTTTTTCTCTTTCTTTTTTCAACCAATTTTTTATTTTATCAACTCTTTTAAAAATATTTTTTAATTTTCATTTTTACAGTTACATTCTATACTTTCATTGGATTTAATTTTATTTTTGTATAAGTTATTCTTTCTTTACAATTTTGGGATGCAGTTTCTTCTAACAAATAGACCATAATACACCCAGAATCTAGTGTATGGCTCTGTTCTTTTCACCTGTCTGATCATATTCTCTCTTATTTCTTCTTCTTTTTTTTGTTGAAGTCTTTTTAAATTTTCTTTACAGTTATATTCTATCCTCTCAATGTATTTGATTTTATTTTTGTATATATATAAGTTTTTCTTTCTTTACAATTTTGGGATGTAGTTTCTTTTAACAAACTGACCAAAATACACTCAGGATATAGTGTATTGCTCTGTTCTGTTCACCTGTTTATATTCCTTCTTTTTTTACTTTTCTTTTATCTTTTAATTTTCATTTTTGCAGTTAAATTCTATCCTTTCATTGTATTTAATTTAATTTAATTTTATTTTTTTTTAAAGATTTTATTTATTCATGAGAGACAGAGAGAGAGACAGAGAGAGAGAGGCAGAGGGAGAAGCAGGCTCCCAAGGAGCAGAGAGCCCAATGCGGGACTCGATCCCAGGACGCTGGGATCATGACCCGAGCTGAAGGCAGACGCTTAACCATCTGAGCCACCCAGGCGCCCCTAATTTTATTTTTGTACATATATAAGTTTTTCTTTCTTTACAGTTTTGGGATGGAGTTTCTTCTAACAACAGACCAAAATACACCCAGAATCTAGTGTATGGCTCTGTTCTCTTCACCTGTCTGATCATATTCTCTCTTTTTTCTTCTTCTTCTTTTTTGTTAAAGTCTTTTTAAATTTTCATCTTTACAGTTATATTCTATCCTTTCAATGTATTTGATTTTATTTTTGTACATATATATAAGTTTTTCTTTCTTTACAATTTTGGGATCTAATTTTCTGACAAACAGACCAAAACAAACACAGGATCCAGTGTATTGCTCTGTTCTGTTCACCTGTCTGATTATAGTCTCTCTCTCTTTTTTTAATTTTAATTTTTTTTCTTGGTTTCAGGTCTCTTCTGAATTAGAGAAATTAGAGAATTAAGAGAAAAAAATTTTAATTTTTTTCTTGGTTTCAGTTGATTTGCTTAGTGTATATTTGTCTGGGGTCATTATTGCCATTTTAGTATTTTGTTCTCTCGTTCATTTATTCTTCTCTGGACAGAATGACAAGATGGAAAAACTCACCTCAAAAAAGAGAACAAGAGAGTACTGACTGCCAGGGACCTAATCACTATGGACACAAGTGAGATGTTGGAACTAGAGTTCAGAATAACGATACTAGCTGGCTTGAAAAAAGCATAGAAGACAGTAGGGAATCCCTTTCTGGAGAAATAAAAGAACTAAAATCTAATCAAGTTGAAATCAAAAGGCTATTAATGAATGCAACCAAAAATGGAGGCTCTAACTGCTAGGATAAATGAGGCAAAAGAGAGAATTAGTGATATAGAAGACAACATGATGGAGAATAAAGAAGCAGAGAAAAAGAGAGATAAACAACTACTAGATCACAAGGGGAGAATCTGAGAGATAAGTGATACCATAAAGCAAAACAATATTAGAATAATTGGGATCCCAGAAGAAGAGGAAAGAGAGAAGGGGGGAAGGTATATTGGAGCAAATTATAGCAGAGAACTTCCCTAATCTGGGGAAGGAAATAGGCATTCAAGTCGAGGAGGCAGGAGAACGCCCCTCAAAATCAATAAAAATAAGTCAACATCCCGACATATAATAGTGAAACTCGCAAATCTCACAAAGAGAAAATCCTGAAAGCAGCTCGGGACAAGAGGTCTGTAACCTACAAGAGTACAAACATTAGACTGGCAGCAGACCTAGCCACAGAGACCTGGCAGGCCAGAAAGGCCTGGCATGATATATTCAGGGTGCTAAATGAGAAAAATATGCAGCCAAAAATACTTTATCCAGCTAGGCTGTCATTCAAAATAGAAGGAGAGATAAAGAGCTTCCAGGACAAACAGAAACTATAAAGAATTTGTGATCACTAAACCAGCCCTGCAAGAAATATTAAAAGTGATCTTTTAAGTGAAGAGAGCCCAAAAGTAACATAGACCAGAAAGGAACAAAGACAATAAACAGAAACAGTGACTTTACAGGTAATACAATGGCACTAAATTCACATCTTTCAATAGTTACTCTGAATGTAAATGAGCTAAATGCCTCAATCAAAAGACACAGGGTATCAGATTGGATAAAAAAAGCAAGACCCATCGATATGCTGTCTGCAAGAGACCCATTTTAGACCCAAAGATACTGCCAGATTGAAAGTGAGGGGGTGGAAAACCATTTATCATGTTAATGGACATCAGAAGAAAGCTGGGGTGGCAATCCTTTTATCAGACAAATTAGATTTTAAACCAAAGACTGTAATAAGAGGAGGAAGGACACTATATCATAATTAAAGGGTCTATCCAACAAGAAGATCTAACAATTGTAAATATTTATGCCCCTAACATGGGAGCAGCTAATTACATGAACCAACTAATAACAAAATTAAAGAAACACATTGATAATAATACAATAATCGTAGGGGACTTTAACACCCCTCTCACTGCAATGGACAATCATCTAAGCAGAAGATCAACAGGGAAACAAGGGCTTTGAATGACACTTTGGACCAGATGGGCTTCACAGATACATTCAGAGCATTCCATCTTAAAGCAACAGAATACACATTCTTCTCAAGTGCACATGAAACACTCTCCAGAATAGATCACATCCTGGGTCATAAATCAAGTCTCAACTGGTACCAAAAGATTGGGATCATTCCCTGCATATTTTCAGACCACAATGCTTTGAAACTTGAACTCACTTACAAGAAGAAATTTGGAAAGAACTCAAATACATGGAAGCCAAAGAGCATCCTACTAAAGAAGGAACAGGTCAACTAGGAAATTAAAGAAGAATTTAAAAAATTCATGGGAACATGAAAATGAAAACACAACTGTTCAAAACCTTTAGGATGCAGCAAAGGCAGTCCTAAGAGGGAAGTATGTAGCAATAAAAGACTTTCTCAAGAAACAAGAAAGGTCTCAAATATACAACCTAACCTTACACCCTAAAGGAGCTGGAGAAAGAACAGCAAATAAAGCCTAAACCCAGCAGGAGAAGACAATCAATAAAGATTAAAGCAGAAATCAATGAAATAGAAACCAAAAGAACAGTAGAACAGATCAATGAAACTAGGAGCTGGTTCTTTGAAAGAATTAGTAAGATTAATAAACCCTTGGCCAGACTTATGGAAAGAAAAGAGAAAGGACCCAAATAAATAAAATCATGAATGAAAGAGGAGAGATCACAACCAACACCAAAGAAATACAATTATAAGAACATATTATGAACAACTATATGCCAACAAATTAGGCAATGAATCATTGAGCACTATATCAAAAACTAATGATGTACTATATGTTGGCTAACTGAACATAATAAAAAAAAGAAATGAAAGTAAAAAAAAGAAAAAGAAATAAAATAAACTATGACATCTGAGACAACTGGAAAAAAAAGAAGATATGGTATATATATATACAATGGAATACTACTAAGCCATCAAAAAAATGAAATCTTGCCATTTGCAACACATGGATGGAACTAGAGGGCATTATGCTAAGTGAAATAAGTCAATCAGAAAAAGACAAATATCATATGATCTCACTCCTATGTGGAATTTAAGAAACAAAACAGAGGAGCATGGGGGAAGGGAGGGAAAAATAGAACAAGATGAAATCAGAGAGGGAGACAAACCATAAGAAACTCTTAATCACAGGAAACAAACAGGGTTGCTGGGGGGGAGGGGGTAAGGGAATGGGGTAACTGGGTGATGGACATTAAGGAGGGCATGTGATATAATGAGCATTGTGTAGTGTGTAAGACTGATGAATCACTGACCTCTACCTCTGAAACTAACAATACATTGTATGTTAACTAACTGAATTAAAATTTAAAAATTAAAAAAAGAAAAAAAATAAAGCTCAAATAAATAAATAAAATCTTTAAAGAACAAAAAAAGAAGAGAAATGTAGAAGATAGTTACCTAAGATGAAGCCAAAAAAAGACATTTCATAATGAATCCAACCCTGCTAATATCTTAATCTTAAGACTTCTAGCCTCCAGACTGTGAATAAATAAATTTAAATTTATTTACCATAGACTGGGTGTTTAAGCCATTCAGTCTATGGTATTTGTTAAGGCAGCCTGAGCAAACGAATATACTACTACACTGTCTTTCGTAGCAGTGAGTGCCAATGGAGGCAGTACCCTTGGCAGGTATCCAATGGCAAGATCCTAAGCAAATAGTTGTAGTGCCAGAATCTTCACAATTTTTCAAGTTGTTTATTTTTAATGGTAACATGTTCACATTCAAAATACTAAAACTATAAAAGAACTGGCTCTATCACTTGCTAGCTCCCATATTGCCAGGTCCCAGTTCCCTTCCAGACACAACCAAAGCTACCTGATTCTTGTGTGTCTTTCTAAAGATATTCCATAAATATAAAAACAAGGATGTACAAATGGCCAATAGACACATGAAAAAAATGTTCAACATCACTCAGCATCAGGGAAATACAAATCAAAACCACAATGAGATACCACCTTACACTGGTTAGAATGGCTAAAATTAATTACAACAGATGTTGGCAGGGATGCAGAGAAAGTGGAACCCTCTCACACTGTTGGTGAATGCAGGCTGGTGCAGCCACTCTGGAAAACAGTATAGAGGTTCCTCAAAAAGTTGAAAATAGAGCTACACTATGACCCAGCAATTGCACTACTGGGTATTTACCCCAAAGATACAAATGTAGTGATCCAAAGGGGGACCTGCACCCCAATGTTTATAGCAGCAATGTCCACAATAGCCAAACTATGGAAAGAGCCCAGATGTCCATTGACAGATAAATGGATAAAGAAGATGTGGTATATATATACAATGGAATACTACTCGGCCATCAAAAAAATGAAATCTTATCATTTGCAATGAGATGGATGGAACTAGAGGGTATTATGCTAAGCGAAATAAGTCAATCAGAGAAAGACAATTCTCATATGATTTTACTCCTATGTGGAATTTAAGAAACAAAACAGAGGAGCATGGGGAAAGGGAGGGAAAAATAGAACAAGATGAAATCAGAGAGGGAGACAAACCATAAGAAACAAACTGAGGGTTGCTGGAAGGGAAGGGGAAAAGGGGATGGGGTGGCTGGGTGCTGAACATTAAGGAGGGTACATGATGTAATGAGCACTGTGTATTATATAAGACTGATGAATCACTGACCTCTACCTCTGAAACTAATAATATGCTATATGTTAATTAATTGAATTTAAATTTAAAAAATAGTATTAAAAATTTTTTAAAAGTATGTACATATATATTCATATATTCTATTTGCTTACTATAGACATTGTCCTCTCTTACTTTTTTTTCACAGAGGTATCTTGTAAATTGCCTTTATATGGAGGGATTTAATTAAGGACTAGTTATTCTGAATTGCAATTTGAGTTCTAGCTATAATCTTTACTTACATTTTACAAATAGGAGAAAATGGAAATGTCTGAAGTCCTGTACATAATGAAGTCACGGAAGAATGTTGGTTTGTTAGATGTAGATGAGTTAATGGCATTTCTAACTCTACTAGAATACAAAAAGTTTAAAAAATAATTAATTACATAAACATTGAATAAAATTAAGTATAGTTTAGAACTTTTTGTAAGCAACTATGATGTTGATCATTCTGCTACAACAAAGATTTTCAATAAAAAGACATTTCAGTTACTTGAAATACAAAATAACAGTTTTAAATTTCCATCTAAGGAATTACACATATGTCACATGCTATCTCAACAGTGATAGTGGTGATTTTTAAAAAATACATTGACAACTAAACTTTATTGTTTACTGTATGATATAAATTCTAAGAGTTTTATGTGAAATAATGCTTTCAATTCTGACAACTTATGTTGTCAGTACTTAGGAGACAGTACTATTTTTATCTTCATACTAAATATTGGTGATGTTAAGTAAATAGTATTAATGGAGACTAATTCTTCATCTTAGTAAGTCTGGGTGGCCCAGCACAGAGTTACATATTTATAGAGTGGGCTTGAGAAACTGAAACTAATTTATTCATAAGTAGTGTTTCTATCACTTTCATAAATAAAGCAATAAACTTCCAAATAGATGATAAATGTGATTCGATTATAAATGTAACTAAAGGAGCACCTGGTTGGCTCAGTCGGTTAAGCGTCCGACTCTTGATTTTGGCTCAGGTCATGATCTCAGGGTTGTGAGATTAGGCTCCACACTGGGCGTTGGAGCCTGTTTAAGATTCTCTCTCTCCCTCTCCCTCTGTCTACCTCCCCCTACCACCACTAAAATAAATAAATAAATAAACAAATAAATAAAATACATGTAACTAAATAATAGTATCATCAACATAGTTAAGAAGCAACACAACTTGGCATTACAGTGGAACAAAAGATGATTCAGAGTCCAAATCTGGTATGATAATAACAGTAACAGTAATGATAGGATTGCTTTGGGTGATTAAAAAGTTAAATTTACAGAAGTGTAACAAGGGTCAGCAAGATTACTAATACTGAGATAAAATATAAAATTTTATTTACTGAACTATAATATGATTTCTGATTTTAATATTAATGCTATTTCCTCCATTCCTTTTCCTCAATCTTTTTAACTCTCTGTATATTATTCAGTTTTGATGCTAGAAGGATAATGAGTTACTAATAGTAACAAATGTAAATGGACAGATATGAGAAAAAAATGACAACTTGGATTGCAATAATCAAATTTTAAACATGAAAACTGTCTCATAGTAGACCTTCCATGTGAATGTATTGTACTTTTACATCAGATATGGGTAACCACTGATAAACTCAATGATTTATCCAAAATTTCTACCTGGTTCACTGTACTCTGGTTCACAATAGCTTTGAATGGCCAAAATCTCTGTGAAGCTGCATTTTATATCCTCAATGTCAATTCCATGCTTGGTAGTAAGATCTGAAAAGAAAAGTAAGAAAGTCTACTATCAGCATAAGTACTACTGTATCAGTTTTTTTGTAATGTTGTCCGTTCCTCTGTGGCAATGACTGTTTTATTTAGTATACCATCAGAGTGAACTGAAGGCTGAGAGTGTACCACCACAGTCCTTCAGTAAAGTCAAGTGCCCTTTATATTAGCATTCATGGATCTGTGTCCTGCTAATAAGCCAATGGGTAACCCTGCAGTTTTAAGCTCTGCTATATTTATAAGTTCTGGTATGAATTTGATCAACTTACTCAGGCTGACTTTTCATTCCCTTGCTTTGACTTGTAGGCTAATCAGTAATTCACTTGATTTAGTCTTGTCTATAAGAATTCCTTCAGGTTTGTGGTCTAGTAATGGCAAGCATCCCTCTTCTCAATGGATATCATAAATCTCCCTTCACTCTTCCCTAATATATATCTTTGATGATTTCAATTGGAATTTATAAAAGGATAAATATTTGGGCTTCAATTGTCATTAGAAAGAATTCAACAATATTTACTAAGTCTAACTGGGATAAAAGCTTCTACATTTTAGGTTATGATTCTCCCAGTCATCTGATTCCATGAATCATAACCTCACTCTGAGCTTCTCCATATCTAACTAAAGTCAGCATAGAAGTTGTTAGTGCTTTGTCATTGTTTATAAGAAAACAACTTTAAAAAATTAGTAGTCATAGGTGATTTAGTTTATTTGTATAATTATCTTGAAATGGTTAATTTTAGAGACGTTTTAAGTTTGTAGTTATATATATATACACATATATATGTTAAATTATAAAGAGAAAGACAATGAGAAAAGAGTCTCATCAGTAATAATTCTGAGATTTCAACATGTAACCTGAAGAACACTTCTTTTTTTTAATTAAAAAATTTTTTTAAATTTTATTTTATTTTATTATGTTATGTTAGCCACCATACATCATTAGTTTTTTTTTTTTTAAAGATTTTTATTTATTTATTTGAGAGAGAGAGAGAATGAGAGGGAGAGAGCATGAGGGGGGTAGGGTCAGAGGGAGAAGCAGACTCCCTGCTGAGCAGGGAGCCCGATGTGGGACTCGATCCCGGGACTCCAGGATCATGACCTGAGCTGAAGGCAGTCGCTTAACCAACTGAGCCACCCAGATGCCCCATCATTAGTTTTTGATGTAGTGATCTATGAATTCATTGTTTTCGTATAACACCCAGTGCTCCATGCAGTATGTGCCCTCCTTAATACCCATCACCGGGCTAACCCATCCCCACACCCCTAACTTCTTAAAAAACTGGAGGTTCAGAAAACAGTTTAATCAACATATTTTTATAACAAACATTATTAAGTAGTTTTTACAAGTAATAGATTTTTAAATTTATTCTCACCTATTCTGAAAAGCTTTTCACTTTCATCTGTATAATTTATTATTTCTGGCATTAAGTTTAAGGATTCCTTCAGTTTGGAGAGTGATGGAATATCAACTTCTTGTTTGAGGCTTGTAGGTATTAAGAATTCACACTCAGGCAAAATTGATGGCTGAAATAGTATAAGTAAAAGAAGCTTTTAGGGAAGTTTTCCAGATAAATATTTCTAGACTTATAAACATAGATAATTTGTTTAATTGGTGTATCAAATTTTAAACTAAACATTCAAAATTTTTAATGTTATGAAAACATTTAAAAAAAAACAGAGGTATAGTAGTAAAAAAATATATTACAAGCAATGTTCTGAGTAATGTCCTTTATGGCCACTGATTACACTAGTGATGTACAGTATCCTAGATGCAAAAATATCTTCTTTTGGGCTAATAACAAATTTTTAAACTTCTGAATTAAAAATAATCACTGCAGTAGATAAGAGATGGTTAATGGGGAGAAATAAAAAGGGTAGATGAAATGGAATGGATCTTCACTACACTCCATTAAATATGCTTCTCTTTCATTCCTACAGAACTAGACTCTATGTGCATAATTCTCAGAGCTAATAGGTGAGGGAGAGGGGGACTAGAGAAAAGGGGCCAATAAGTGAATTAATACTGTCACCGTGTGTGTGTGTTGTTTTGTTTTTTTTTACCATGTGTGTTAAAATTTTTATTTGTAAGGAAACCCTTTAAATGCCTTAAGATATCTATATCTGTGTCTGTATCTATATCTATATCTACAACTATATCTATCTCCTTTGAATGTTTTAAGAAAAGCCCCAAATGTGAAATATTTTCAGTTGTCTCAAAAAAATGTTTAAAGTAACTTTGTAAATGCATCTAATCTATGTGGGCCTAGTTTTTCAAGTTTGTTAAACTGCAAAAAGTTATTTGCACTCTCAACTGCTAAAATTCTTTACACACTAATATCATAATAACAATTTTGTGTGCTATTAGAACTGTACGCTAAAAAAGAGGGGCTGCCTTTGAGGAATTTGATCTTTAATATGCAAAGATGCTATCTTCCTTATTAACCACTGGCAGCATCTAAAATGAAGTCTCAGACCATCTTTATTCTTACTACTTCAATGAGATCCCTTCTCTTACATAATGTAAGTGCTGTTTTGTGTATAACTCACAAATAAAAATAAACATTTCTAGCTCTGATTTCCAATTTTTTAACTAGAATATGACCACTTAATGTCCTATACCAGGTAGATTTATTAACATCATTAAGAGACGTTTTTTAATTCACTATACCTGGGCTGCACAACAGACCAGTTCAATCAGAATATATCTGAGTAGGACCCAGGCTTCAGTATTTTATTAAAACTCTCCAAGTAATTCCAATGTGTAGCCAAGGTTTAGAATCACTATCTTAAGGTAAATTTGACTTCATTATTGATATATTCAACCCACTCATTACCAAGTCTTTTTTAACTTGACATTAGTAGATGGTCAATGCATATTACTAAAATTATAAATTACTAACTTTTGTAAAACTATTACTGAAAGCAAGTATTACAGTTTGATTTAAACCTACTGTATCTTCTAGCTTTTCCTGACTAAAGTTCTCTTTATCCATGTAAAAATCTTCTTCCACTAGACCTTTCAAATCTTCTTGAAAAGAGAAACATTCCCTTAACAAAAAAAAAATAAACATTAAATTAGTGTTTATTAAAAGCAAGGTACATACTAAATGTAGCCAAATTAAATAATAATTTAATACAATGATTAAAACTGGAATTGATGTAAAGCAATGATAATATATTATTATTGATAACATCTAGACTTTGGAGCATACAAAGAATATTTTCTTCTTTAAAAATATTTACATTGGGGCGCCTGGGTGGCTCAGTCGTTAATCGTATGCCTTCAGCTCAGATCATGATCCCAGGGTCCTGGGTTTGAGCCTCTCCTCAGGCTCCCTGCTCAGCAGGAAGCCTGCTTCTCCCTCTCCCACTGCCCCTGCTTGTGTTCCTTCTCCCACTTTGTCTCTGTCAAATAAATAAATAAAATATTTAAAAAAAATATTTACATCAGACAATTAAGTACCTGAAGAAATTAGCTTCTGTGAAGATCTGTCCTTTGAAATCTAAAATGGGGTCCTTTACCAAAAATAGTTTTAGCCTACTCAACAAAGTATGCAAAGTTGGTAGCTGACTTTTATAGGCCATCAAGTTATTTAAAAAAATTATTTCTTCATCAATAGACAAATCTGAAAATAAAAGAAATGTAAAGGAATAAGAAAAAAATCTAAAAGTTACACAAAGAGATCTTGATAGTTACTGCAGTCAGCCATTCAGACACACTTTAAATTCTTTAGTTCATTGTGTATATAAAGCATGCAGCATAGGATTAGCATATAGATAAAAGCTCAATAAATTTTAGTATTACTTAGTACACTCACTAGTAACCAAATATCCTGAAAGAGTTGTAATGGTTCATTTTCTTTTCAACAAAGATTAGTTTAATCAATGGAGTAAAATATCTTGCAGCCTTATGCTTCAAAACAACCAGGGGTAGCCTAAGCAAAGTTGTAAAGAAATAAAAGCATTTGACTTTTATGGAACCTAGTCTTTTCTTTGCATCATTGTACCTCTTAAAGTCTCTAATTCATCCCTAGAGACTCTGAGATGTAGGAAAAGGAGATGGTCTACAAAACCTACAAATGAGATCAATCGGGATTCTATCATTGTAATGACAAAAAAAAAATTGTTTCTATTGTAAAATAGTTATATGGCAAAGTATCTACTTGTGAAGTGTGATACATCTTATACATTAGGAAACACTACTGCCAAGAGTTAATTGCTGGAATAAATTTCTCCTGTTTATCCCCACCCTACTATGTTCAGGTTACTTTAGAATCTTAGCCAACAGGCGCCTGGGTGGCTCAGTTGGTTAAGCAACTGCCTTCAGCTCAGGTCATGATCCTGCAGTCCCCGGATCGAGTCCCGCATCGGGCTCCCTGCTCAGCAGGGAGTCTGCTTCTCCCTCTGACCCTCCCCACTCTCATGCTCTATCTCATTCTCTCTCTCAAATAAATAAATAAAATCTTTAAAAAAAAAAAAAAAAAGAATCTTAGCCAACTGTGTCAGTGCTTTAACAGTTTCTGAGCCAAGGGAGAGAACATAAAACCTGCTCCCATTTTTCAATAAGCTCCTGAGTGGAAAGAAGAAAAGGAAAATATAAGTTCAGATGAGGAACTGCTCAGAAAGCCAAACTCCCCAAAGCAAAAGCTACATTGAAGAGGGAGCAACAATTTCTTGTTCTGGGTAGTAACCTTTCAGTTAAGTAAATTTAGAATGGCATGAGAGAGGAATAGCATGAAGTGATGTCTCCCATGACCAATTACATCATTGGTATGCATATGTTTAATAAATATGTGGTGTTAAGCAGGAAGCCAGGAAACACCCCTTTGCCTGGTGTTACCTTGAAATGCCAACAGAGAACTTGCTCCGTAAGCTAGCCTCCTAAGAGATTACTTATCTGAACCTGCTAAGTTCCTGATAATTTTGTGGCCAAGAGCTTCCCATGACAAATTTGGCATAGTTCTTTTATATACCAAAGAGAGCTAGCCAATCAATTCCATATCTAAACAGGGCTTATGTGAGACAATTAAAGATGGTTCATTTGTACATCCACTCTGAAAGTATTAATGAAGTCATATTAATAGTAAAAACCCAAACAGCATTTATTTATATCCCTGTTTCCACCTTCCACTTCCAAACACAGGTCCTCTAGCCATCTTCCCTTCCTACAGGCTCATCCTAGTATTTCTGCAAGTCCAAGGAAACAAACATCTATCAGTTATGAGAACTTGTTTTCCAACCACCCATTTTTGATAGAGCCGCTTGAGGGCAGCATTGTAACTACACAAAAGTTGTTTTATGAAGGGTGCTAATTCCTTATATTCTTAAGGTTATACAACACTTTCTGGAGTTCTCTTTATTACAGCTCTTCTATTACCAACACAGATATGAGGAGATTGTTCTCTATTGTAAAGAAGTGTTAAATTGTTACAAAGAAGCAAAATTTTACCTATGAAGAGAAACAGAAAATAGAGGTCTACTGACAGGAAAGACAAGTTTATTCTTGGCAGAAGATTCCTATGTCTACCTAGAAAACCCAAGGTAACTAAGTGAAAACAAATAAAGGAGTTCACTAGGTGTCTGATAAAAAATTTATAAAATCTCTGGTTTTCAAACACACATAAACACCCCCAAAATTAATGGAAAAATTCATTCATAATGGTAACAAGTATACAAACATCAAGGAATCAACATAACAAAAATGTACAGATAGCATATGCAGGAAACTACAAAACTTTAATGAGGACCATTTTAAAAAGCTGAATAAAAGGCAAGATAAACCATCCTGGCTAGTAAGACTGACTATAGTAAAAAAAAAAAAAAAAAAAAGTAAAAAAACACAATGACATTTCAATTTCTCAAGAGATCTGTTTTGGAACTTGAAAAACTGATTTGCTGAAAGTAAATCTAGAAGAATAAAAATGTGAGACTAGGGGAAAAAATTTAATAACAAAAAAGGAGAGACTATTTATAAATGTTATAATTACAGGTATGATACAATAATAGACAAATCAATAGAACAAAACAGAAACTCCAGAAACACTCTAACGTGGGTAAGGATTTAGCATATTTTCTAAGTGGCTTTTCTAATCAGTAGAGAAAGGAAAGACTATTCCATAAATGATATTGAGATGACTGCCAAAACATTTGGAAAAAATATTTTTTATCCTTACTTTTAAACATATATCAAAGTCTTAAGGAAAAACTTAAAGAAAATGTGAATAAATATTTATCTAATTTAAAGAAGAATTTTCTAAGTATAAAAGCAATGAAAGAAACCTTAAAGGAAAACATTGATGGTACTGGTTAGTTTTAAATTAAAGATTAAATATATCTTTGACATATACAGATAAAATATAAGAATAGAAAAATAGATAAAAGAATCATTTCACAAAATAAAAATATGCAAATGGCCAGTAAGCATGAATAATTTTTAAAAAGATTTCATTTATTTATTATTTATTGAGAGACAGAGAGAGTGTGAGAGGACACACCATGTGAGAGGACACACCAGTGCGAGGGGGCGTGGAGGGCAGAGGAAGAGGGAGAGTAAGAGAAGCTCTTGCAGACTCCCTGCCCAGGGTGGAGCCCCATTCAGGGCTTGGTCCCACAACCCTGAGATCATGACCCGAGCCAAAATCAAGAGTTGGATGTTCAACCAAAGAGCCACCCAGGCACCCCAAACATGAATAATTTTTAAAATCCAAGTAAAAACATAATTTTTGCCCAACATATCGGGCAAAATGTATTAACACAATAGCAGTAGTAATATATCCAATGATGATAAGGCTGGTGTGAACAGGATATTCTCATATCATGCTAGTGGACGTATATATAGTTAAAAGAAATATCAAATAATTCCATTTCCATGAATTTAGTCTATGGAAAGAACTGGAAATGGAAGCATACAAATTTATGTCCATATTTGCAATTAAAAACATTAGTGTTCTCAAATTGGGAAATGTATGATACATACATAAGATTTAAAACTGCAGTCATTAAAAGCCATGCTTTTGAAGACAAGCATATGGTGAGATGTTCCCAAGATAATGTTAACATTTAAAAATAAGATAATGCAGGGGCACCTGGGTGGCTCAGTCATTAAGTGTCTGCCTTCAGCTCAGGTCATGATCCCAGGGTCCTGGGATCGAGCCCCGCATCGGGCTCCCTGCTCCACGGGAAGCCTGCTTCTCCCTCTCCCATTCCCCCTGCTTGTATTCCCTCTCTCACTGTGTCTCTCTCTGTCAAATAAATAAATAACATCTTTAAAAAAAATAAAAATAAAAATAAGATAATGCAGACACAATATGATCCCAATAGTAAAATGATTTATGTTTAGATTATAGGCTTGGAAGTTTTTAATAAAGGGACATCCTACATATTTAGGATGTATATATCTTAATAGATGTAGAAAACATTAATAAAATTCAGTTCTCATTCATGATCAAAAGCTCTTAGCAAACTCAGAACAGAAAGAGCTTCCTCAACCCAATAAAGGAAATTCTTCCAACACTTAACCCTTGAAACTGACGTAAACATTATAAATGATTCACCACTGAAATGATATTTACATCATTTTTAATAATGAAAGTTAAAGTATTTCCTTTACTGTCAAGAACAAGACGAGAATGGCAACATAATTGCTTCTATTAAACAATGTACTGTAGGTCCTAGTCAGCACACACACACACACAAAGACATAAATGTTGTAAAGGAAGAAACAGATGGCCAACAAAATCACTGTCTTAAAGAGATATCTGTACTCCCACTGCAGCATTATTCACAACAGCCAAGGTGTGGAAACCATGTAAGTGTCTGTCCACAGATAAATGGATAAAAACCGTGTTGTAAGGAAAAGATATGTTATACACACAGACACAAGAAAATATTGTTCAATGTTTAAAAAGAAGGAAATCCTGCCATTTGCAATATGGATGAACATGGAGGACATTTTGCTAAGTGAAATAAACCAGGCAGAGAACAACAAATATTGCATGGTATCACTTGTATGTGGAATCTAAGGGGGAAAAAAGTGGAACTCATGAAAACAGAGAATAGAATGGTGGTTGCCAGGGACTGGGGCTGGGCTGTGGGGAAATAGGGAGAGGTTGGTAAAACGGTACAAACTTGCAGTTATAAGATGAATAAGGTGTGAGGCTCTGATGTATAAAATGGTGACTATAGTTGATACTACTGCAGTGTATAACTGAAATTTGCTAAGAAAATAGAACTTAAGTGTTTTTACCAAAAAAAAAAAAAAAGGTAAATATGTGAAGTGATGGATGTGTTAATTCAATGATGTGAATCTTTTACGATGAATATGTATATTAAATCACCACATTGTACACCTTAAATATATTTAAAAAAAGGAAAAAACATGTGGGTGGTTAAAGTCAAAGGACTGCTGCTTTTTATTATAAATTTTGAGTAACTATTTGATTCTCTAAACTGCATGTACAATTTTTTTTTTTAAAGATTTTATTTATTTATTTGAGAGAGAGAGAATGAGAGACAGAGAGCATGAGAGGGAAGAGGGTCAGAGGGAGAAGCAGACCCCCCGCTGAGCAGGGAGCCCGACATGGGACTCGATCCTAGGACTCCAGGATCATGACCTGAGCCGAAGGCAGTTGCTTAACCAACTGAGCCACCCAGGCGCCCCTACAATTTTCTTTTAATTAAAAATAAAGGGATGCCTGAGTGACACAGTCAGTTAAACATCTGACTCATTTCGGCTCAGGTGGTCATCTCAGAGTGGTGGGATCGAGCCTTGTGATGGGCTCTGTGCTCAGCTTGGAGTCTGCCTAAGACTCTCTCTGCCCCTCTCCTCTCTCTCTCAAACAAATTAATAAATCTTAAAAAAAATAATAAAAGTTAAATTAAAAATAAAGCTACATTTGCATTTGCTTATATATTCCTTGGAATCTGAATGGATATTCATAAAATAATTACATTTATTGACAAATATGTGAATGTTGTAGAAATATTAGTACATATCAACAAACCAATAAATAAAAGAAAAAAAATTTTTACAGATTTGATTGATTTATTTGAGAGAGAGTGAGCAAAAGAGAGAGAGAGCATGAGCACTGGGGGAGGAGCAGAGGGAGAGGGAGAAGCAGAGTCCCTGCTGAGCAGGGAGCCTGACACTGGGCTTGATCCCAGGACTACAGGATCATGACCTGAGCTGAAGACAGACACTCAACCAACTGAGCCACCCAGATGCCCCACAATAAAAGAAAATTACCCACTGTTTTTATATCTTAAAGAAATATGTTTTGAAATTAACTTATAATTTAGTAATTAACTACATTTAAGACAGAAAATTTATAGTATCAATTGAATTTCAAAACATAATGCATTCCTTTGGATATAGACACTGAGACCAAAGTATCTATAAATCTGTCAGCAATCAATATAGCTGCAAATACAATAAATGAAATTGCAAATCTAAATGTATAAAATGATGTCTAATGACACAGGACCCCTAAGGCAATACAGGATACAGACAATTTATATGTATTTAGGAAACTCAAGCATATTCAGTGAATAGTAGTTAAGGAAGCTTCTGACTCTGGTTGATGGTAGATATTATGAGGTTTGCCAATAACGGCTCCTGGTTTTCCACATTAATAATAATAGCTATGTTTGGATATCTGTTATTTTTTATAAACTATCTCATTACATGCACAAATATATTAGTTGATCCCCACAAACATTTTTATAAGAAATTAGAAGTTAAAAGAAATTCTAGAAGAAAATTGAAAACCATAAAATTGTTAATAACTGTCCTCAAATTGCACCACTGTTTCAGAGTAGATTTGGACTATGATCAAATTTTCATTTGGACTATGATCAAATTCAGATTATTCCTAATATATCATGTTCTCAAGTTTAGTCTTTATTCTTTCTTAAATATTTTATTTATTTATTTTTAGAGAGAGAGAGTGCATGAGCGAGCGGGAGTAGGGGCAGAGGGAGAGAAAGAGGGAGAGAAGCGAATCCTCGCTGAGCGCAAAGCCAGGCCTGGGGCTCCATCTCACAACCCCAAGATCATGACCTGAGGCGAAATCAAGAGACAGATATACTCAACAAACTGAGCTCTCCAGGTGCCCTTCAAGTTTAGCCTTTATTTATTTTTTAAATTTATTTTTATTTTTTTTAAAGATTTTATTTATTTATTTGACAGAGAGAGACACAGCGAGAGAGGGAACACAAGCAGGGGGAGTGGGAGAGGGAGAAGCAGGCTTCCCGCTGAGCAGGGAGCCCGATGTGGGGCTCAATCCCCGGACCCCGTGATCATGACCCAAGCCGAAGGCAGATGCTTAACAACTGAGCCACCCAGGCGCCCCTGAAGTTTAGTCTTTAATGCAATCTCTCACTTTTTCATCTCAAGCTAAGAGGGATTTAACTCTATGTCATCACACACCTATATGCTAACACAAAAAATTTTATACACAATTTGTATATTTACATAAAAACAGCTGTAAAAGAACCAAATTCTTATATATTCTATTAGATTATCATAGCTGAAGCTATAGCGTATCTTAAACTTTTTTTTAATAAACATATAATGTATTATTTGTTTCAGGGGTACAGGTCTGTGATTCATCAGTCTTACACAATTCACAGCGCTCACCATAGCACATACCCTCCCCAGTGTCCATCACCCAGCCACCCTATCCCACCCACCCCCCTCCACTCCAGCAACCCTCAGTTTGTTTCCTGAGATTAAGAATCTCTTATGGTGGGGCGCCTGGGTGGCTCAGTCATTAAGCGTCTGCCTTCGGCTCAGGTCATGATCCCAGGGTCCTGGGATCGAGCCCCGCATCAGGCTCTCTGCTCTGCCGGGAGCCTGCTTCTCCCTCTCCCACTCCCCCTGCTTGTGTTCCCTCTCTCTCTGTGTCTCTCTCTGTCAAATAGATAAATAAAATCTTAAAAAAAAAAAAAAAAATCTCTTATGGTTTGTCTCCCTCTCCGGTTTAGTTTTGTTTCATTTTTCCCTCCCTTCCCCTATGATCCTCTGTCTTGTTTCTCAAATTCCTCATATCAGTGAGATCATATGATAATTGTCTTTCTCTGATTGACTTATTTCGCTTAGCATAATACCCTCTAGTTCCATCCACATCGTTGCAAATGGCAAGATTTCACTTTTTGATGGCTGCATAATATTCCAAAATGTACTTTAATTATTAATTATGGTAAATTTGTAAAAATGAGGTGAATTTCCTGATCTAATACTGCAACTATTCCATCTCTACTTTGAATTATGGTTTCACATCAATAAGATGAGATTGAAAATCTTGAGCATATTTTGAAAATAAAATACAGCCATCATTTAGTGATCTACTATTTTAATGTTATACAAGATTGCTATGTCATCAGATCTGGTTACAGTAATATGGTGTGAGCGGACAATGATCAAATCCCTGAGGCTTTTTTGATGCCCAGCACGCACAAACTCCAAAAACAACCAAATTCACAAAAAGGGAATTAATATGAAAAAGAAAGTATTTCCCTAATGTGGCAAAGCTTAGAATTATAATTTTGCAGGTGGATACCTTTAATAAAATAGAAAAATTAAAAATCCAATAAAACAGAAAAACACTCACAAAAATGACAATCTGTTTGTTAGTAAGAAATGTTTTATAATAATAGAAACAATAAATGTTTTACCTTCGTCCTGTGTTTGAAGTGCTGGACATTTTTCTAAACCGCTGACAAGTGTAAAGACTTCAGTGTAGTCCTTATGGGTATATAAACTGGCTTCTTCTACTTCAGTTTGGGAGTTTGGGTTTGAACTTGGAACAACTTCCTCAAACCCACAGTCAATCTGAGTCACCATTCCTGTAATTGTTTTTCTATGACATTATAAAATTACTGTTTTATGTATGTCCTATTTTAAAACATCTTTATTAACAAATAATGTTCATTGTAGAAAAATTACAAAATTCCAACAGATACAAAGTTACCCATAGCCCCAACACTCAAGAAATGAATTCAAAAATTATATATTTTCTCAATTACTTTTGGACATTTTTTAACAAAAGTGGATTCATGTACATAGTATTATGAAACCTGCCTTTTCTGATAAACAATAAAACATGAGTACAATTATACGTCAGTCAATGTACATTCACTTCATTTTGGATGAACAGGATCCCATTGTATTGGTAGGCCATAATATATTCAAACAGTTCCCTATTGTTGGCAATTTAAATTTGTTGTAATCCTTTGCTATTAGAATGCAAGGAATATCTTTGTGCACTTGCCTGTTTTCTTAAAATAGGTTTCCTAAAAACCGAAGCAATGAGGTTAAAGGTATACAGATTTTTTTTTTTAAGATTTTATTTATTTATTTGAGAGAGAGAGAATGAGAGAGAGCGAGTACATGAGGGGGGGAGGGTCAGAGGGAGAAGCAGACTCCCTGCCGAGCAGGGAGCCCGATGCGGGACTCAATCCAGGGACTCCAGGATCATGACCTGAGCCGAAGGCAGTCGCTTAACCAACTGAGCCACCCAGGCGCCCAAAGGTATACAGATTTTTACACTTTTCCATGCATTGCCAAGTTGCCGTTGTATTGGATATTCAGTGTTTGCTTTTCCACATCATTAGCCAACCTTTTATATTGTTTTTCAACCTGAGAGGCTCATCTCTATGACTGAACTAAGCTCCCTTGCTCTCTGGTTTCTGGTTGGGTTTAGCCAATAGGAAGCATTGGCAGATCAAAGGTGGGAAGAGAGACAAGTTGAGATATTATTGTTCCCAAATCCCTCTCCTGGGCCACAGTTTGGAAGTGGCTGCATTTTTCTACCAACAGTTACATCTCTTGTCAGACAGCCCCTCTCCTACAGCTAGCCGTAGTTCTTACTGGGTTGATTACTGTTCAGTCCCCTTGCTCCTACAAGCTTAGAGCGTTAACAACTTCCTGCTGTTTTGGGGCCCTTTTTTTTCTTGGGGGGCTCCCTTGACCTTGCGCATACCTTGCCTGTTGCCTGATTCATCCAGGTAATCTGCCACTGTCTGTAACATTGGGAGAGTTTAGATTTCTAAGAGATCTTTTTAATGAATTTTCTGACAAATAAATATATTATTGGCAATTTAACTACACATTCTAATATATCTTTTCCCCCCTGATATCCTAAAATATTTTAGCCTCAATAATTCCCTACACAGACTGAGAACCAAAATAATATAACCCCCTAATGTAATTGGAGAAAAATGAATATGCCATATCTTCAAGTCATAGAAAAATCTCTAAAGTTTCTCCTTTACTAAGAAAATACAAGGCACAAGAAAAAATATTTCAACTTACCCAGGTCCATATTACTCTTAAGACCATTGATTCCTATGTGAATCTTTACAGACTTCTAAATTTAGCATTTATATTGCAATTCTCTCTTTTGTTTTAAATGTTACTAATAGGGTCAGCACTTTGTAATAATCCTTGGTACTACAGTTTTGAGAAAAATCAGTCAATTCTCTTTCCCTAGATATAAATGTTCTATGAAGAAAAGTATTTCCTGGATCTCCTCCTACCTCCGTGTCCAATATTATCTCTTCTTTGTTCACTGGTGTCTCCTCCTCCACCTAACCTGTGGTACTGGTATTTCCCAGGATTCCAATCTAGATGGTGTTTGCCTTCTTTCCACATCATTCTATCTGGGTAAGTTCGTCCACTCCAATTCACTAATTCCTTAACTTAAAAGAAATATTTATTGAGTGTCTACAGTGTGCTAACACCATTTTAGGCACTGAGAATGGAGTGGTAGAGCAAAACAAAGTTCTTACCCTCGTGAAGCTTACCTATTAATGGGATGATAGACAAACAAACAAACAACATAATGTCAGGTGGCAAAAAATTGTTTTGAATAAAATAAAATATTAGGACATCAAGTAACAGCCTGAGAGTTGATAAGAGGTCTGTTTTAGAGAGTGGCCAGGTGAGGAGCTGATAATTCCACAGTTACCTGAATAATGGTAGGGAGTGACCTATACAAAGGCCTAAAGTGGGGTAACAAGTTTGGCATAATCTAAGAAAAGCAGAAAGGTCAGGGTGACTGGAACAGAGTAAGGTTAGATAGGAAGGAAGGGACCAGATCATGTTGGGCATTACAACACCTGGTAAGAACTTTGGATTTTATTCTATGTGCAATGGGATACTGTCAGTAAGTTATAACAGAGACAGTTCGTGATCTGATTTGTGTCTTAAAAAAAAAAAATTCCAGGCAAACTCTTAGAAGAAAATAGAGGAGTAAATCCTCATGACTTTGGATTAGGCAAAGCCTTCTTGGATATGATGCCAAAAGCCCAAGTGACTAAAGAAAAAAAACAGATAAATTGGACTTCATTAAAAATTTTCAAAAACTGTGCTTCAAAGGATACCACCAAGAAAGCGGAAGGATAATCCACAGAAGAAAATATTCGCAAATCATGTGTCTGATAAGGGACTTGTATCTAGACTATATAACAAACTCTTAAAATTCAGTTATAAAAAGACACATAAACCAACTGGAAAGGGGCAAAGGACTTAAATAAACATTTTCTTGAAGAAGATAAACTAAAGGCCAATAATTACACAAAAAGATGCTGAACATCATTAGCCATGAGGGAAATGCAAATCAAAACTACTAGGACATAAAATAAGCGAACCATTAGGATGGCTATAATCAAAAAGACAGATAATAACAAGTGTTGGCAAGGATGTAAATAAATTGTAACCTTCATCCACTGCTGGTGGAAATGCAAGATGGTACAACTGCTTGGAAGATAATTTGGCAATTCTTCAAACAGGTAAATAATGAGTTACCATATGATCTAGTAATTCTACTACTAGAGAAATGAAATCATATGTATGCACAAAAACTTTTCCACAAATATTTATAGCAGCATTACTCATACTAGCTAAAAACTGAAAACAACCTAAATGCCCATCAACTAATGAATGGATAAATAAAATGTGCCATGTCCACACAATGGATTACTATCTGGCCATTAAGAAAAAAGGTAAGTGCTGAAACATGCTACAACACAGATGAACCTTGAATACATTATGCTAAATGAAAGAAGCCAGCCACAAAAGATCCCATATTGTATATGTCATATTGTGTTTTAAATAAGAAATGTATATTTGGTCTTCATCCCCATTCCTGGCAAGGAAATCCCAAAGCCCTTGGAATTTCCTAAGTGTTTAGAGTGATAAAGGTATATTTGGTTATGTTAATGAGGTGACTTTTGGAAAAACCTCTCTGTTGCCCAGAGAAACAACCATGTGATCAGAGGGCTGGAATTTCAGCCCCATCCCTCTGACCTCCAGGGAGAAGGGCTAGAGGTTGAATCAATTGCCAATGGCCTATGATCAAGTCAATCACATGTATGAAATGAAGCCTTCATAAGAACCCAAAGGGTGGGATTCAGAGAGCTTCTGGGTTGGTGAACACAAGGAAACGTTGGGAAAGTGGTGTGAAGGTACAATGTATGGAAACTCTGTGCCCCTTTCCCATACCTTGCCCTATGCATATCTTCCATCTAGCTGTTCCTGAGTTATATCCTTTTATAATATTCTGGTAATCCAGTAAGTAAAATGTTTCTGTGAATTCTGTGAGTCTGTCTAGCAAATAGATCAAATCCAAGGAGGAGGTTGCTGGAACCTCCAATCTATAGCCAGTGGGTCAGAAGCACAGGTTATTACCTGGACTTGCAAGTGGAGTCTGAAATGGCAGGAGAGGGGAGATAGTCTTCTAGGACTGAGTCCTTAACAGGTGGTATCTGACACTATCTCTGGGTAGATAGTGTCAGAATTGAGTTGAATTGTAGGATACCCAGCTGGTATCAGAGCATTGCTTGTTGGTCTGGGGAAACTACATCCCCTCCCTATGCTGGAATTGGTGTATGATTTTACTTTGATTCCATTTATATGAAATGTCCAGAATAGCAAGTCTATAGAGGCAGAAAGTAGACTAGTAGTTGCCTGTCTGGAGGAGGGGGAAAAACAGGGAGTGAATGCTAATAAGTATAAGATTTCTTTTTGTGTTGATGAAAATGCACTAAAATTGATTGTGGTGATAACTGCACAACTCTGTGAATATACTAAAATCCACTGAATTGGACATTTTAAATGGGTGAATTATATGGATATGAATCATATTTCAATAAAGCTGTAATATAAACCAAACCAAACCAAAGAGTATATAGGGTTTGAAGTCAGACAGACTAGGATTTGAATATTTGAATAGCTCCAACTCTTGACTGTGGACAAGTTATTTAATCTGAGTCTCAGTTTCTCATATATAATATCGGGATAGTAATATCCACCTCACATAATAGTTATGAGGTATATGGGAAATAAATATATGTGCAATGCCCTGAATTCAACTGCATTCATCAGAATATAGCAAGCCACAGAGGAACAGGGGATATTGTTATACATTCTTCCTCTTATTCTACTTGTTCATGTGCTCTCTCCTGGAAGCTAGAAGTTTATTGCATGGTTCTCCCTGATGTTTTTGCATTTTGCCCTTGTCTCCATGATTTGATAGCCTCAACCCCTTCTTTATTCTGTCCATCAAGCTAAAATAAGTGCTATATTTACTCTAATATGTATATATTTATTAGGAGCTTAATATGTCTTTTAAACTATGCTGGGGGTTTTTTTGCTGGTGGTTTTCTAAAAATTAGAATAGTTATTATTTTTGTTAGTGCTCTGTCACAAGTTGTAGCTTTGACTACAGAAGCCAATTTTCTTGTATGTCCTGTTATTTTTAGTGTGTAATTTTGCAGAACATAAGATTTCTTAGGAACACACGGCAGAAAATACCCACATATGTTAAAACACAGCACACCAACACGTTAGTAAAAGAATTGAAGTCTTAGAATCAATATTAAGAAGTAACAAAAATAGAAACAAGGAACAAAGAAAGGGGAGAAAGAGAGGAAAAGCAAGATTTAGGGACTCTATGTAGTGCTAATGATCAGAATGCTTATTCCTAAAATCCATTAGGTAACAAAACTGCAGTAACAGAATTATTTAAAATTAAATTTTAACACGGAAAATCTCTATACTTTCTGCTCAGTTTTGCTTGAACCAAAACTTCTCTAAAAATAAAGTCTATTAAAAATTAAATCTTACTGTATGAGACAAAATTGAAGTTAATAATAGCTTAAACACATATAAAAAGTGGACTTTAGAAGTTCATGGTTAGTAAAGCAGCTTGCAATGTGTCAGAGACTAAAGCTCTTTTTGTTCCACTCTTTCACTTCCACATTTAGTTCTTGTCAGTATAGTCCAAGCTGGTTGCTGGAGCCAGTCATTACATCTCTATTCCAGCACTGGGAAGGAGAAAAGTGAAGGAGAAAAACATGCTGCTTCCTTTTAAGGACATTCCCCGGAAGTTGCATAAGCCTCTTTTGCTTAATATCCCATTAGGAAGAACTTAGTTGCATGGCTATATGTAGTTACAGAGAGGCTGAGAAATGTAAAAGTGATTCTAGGTGGTGCCACAGGTCCACCTTCTTTGCCATGGACTCTATCTTGGTACTGCAAAATGACTGGAAGGTCAGATAAGATCGCGCATCCATTCCTTCAGGGCCTCCCATTTCTCCCACACATGAATCTTGTTTGAGTCAAAGTAGCTAGATCATTGCCTTCACTGAGGACTTACTGAGTATTCTTGCTCTATGCCTTCAGACTTGCTGTTCCCTTTGCCTGAAAAATTTTCTCTCAAGTTAGTTTTTCCTTCAATGTCCAGCTCAAGCTCAATTCCTACTTCTTTGTGAAGCTGATCTCTCCTGCTTATAAATGCACAGCCTTACCAATCTAACTCATAAAGTGAAAAGATCTTAGAGATCATCTTGTTTCTTGTTACTTTAGGTAGGTTCTTGGGCCAGCAGTATCAGCATACCTAAGAGCACATTAGAAGGGCAGAATCTGGGGTGCCTGGTTGGCTCAGTCAGTTAAGCATCTAACTCTTGATCTCAGCTCAGGTCTTTATCTCAGGGTCATGAGTTCAAGCCCTGTGTTGGGCTCCATGCCGGGCATGGAGCCTACTTAAAAAAAAAAAAAAGTGCAGAATCACAGGCCCAGACACAGACCAACTGAATCAGGATCTCCATTTTTAATAAGATTGTCAGGTGATTCACATGCACATTAAAGTTTGAGAAGCACTGATCCAGTATCATTGTACTGATAGAGAGTGAGGGTCAGAGAGAGAAGATGACTTGTCAAGTAGATAGTACTTGACTTTTCAAATCACGACTTGAAATTCACATTTTTTTTTTTAATTCATGGAGCAGAGCTCTTTTAACTACACCTTCCTGCTTCCTCAGTGCTGTTTAGTCATGCAATAGGCACTTTGTATTTTGGCCTTATGCCTTGTGATAAACTTTATGATGGTCATCTGATATTATCATTTAATTCTTACATGGTTAATTTTTTTATGTCTATATATTATCTTCCTAACCTGACTTTTAAATTCCTAGATGATGGAAATGGTATATTGGGTTTCTTTGCATTTTGAGTCTGGACACATTTAAATTGGTTATTTGTTTCTTTCCAGCACAATTAAGGAAAACTTAAATTACTAAAACCTGAAAATGTGAATAATAACTAAATCCTTCCTGGGTCTTAGCACTCTTTGTACAGAGTGAAGCAACATAGTAAATTATTTACCTTTGCACTGAAATCTCTAATTTATGTCTATATTAACAATGTAGACTGGGTTAGATGTTCTTCCTTGTATTATGTACGCTCTGTGTTCCTATCTTTGTCATTACACTTCCCATATTGTATTGTAATTATTTATTTATAAATCTGTACTCCCTTGTGTTCTTTGAAAGTAGAGACTGTTTTCTTGTGTTCGTTTAAAGTAGAGACTGTGTCTTATTCATTTGTGTATCCTGTATCCAGCACACAGGATTGTATATAATAAATATTTGATGAATGACTGAACTAGTAATAAATAATGTTTTGACAAAGTTATGTTAGAAAATACCCTTAAATCTGCATTTATACTATAAGAAAAAAGACCAGTTTTAATATAAAGTGTCCTATAGACACATTCTACAAGAAGTTTACTTATTGATTAAAAGCATAATAACATATTTGCTTTATTTCTCTGTGTGTTTTATAACACAAATGCATAGAGAACAGTTAATATGTGATAAATTAGGCCAAAATAAAAAGGGTATAAATCACTTCTATTAACCTCTCTTTTGTGGCTCAGATTAGGGCTTTTTCTTCAGATAAAAGAATAAAATCTCTGAGGATACAAAGGAAAGGATCTTGTCTCTGCAGAGGTCTGGAGAACTTACTATTTCTCTTTTAGATGTAAAGGGGAAATTGAGGTTAAGGACACATACTTCTCTAGGAACTCCTCCACAAAGAGACTTGCTTTCCATTGATCCAAGACTGAAATATCATCTGTCATTCCCCACACTGAAACAGCTGAAACTAGAAAGGAGAATGGTAAACATTAGCTTCTAGAATTTTCTTTTGCACTTACTACAAGCCAAACATGAACATTTTATATTATGGTGTTATTTGTTCACAAATGTAATTTTTCCCAAAATTTTATCAAATTCCAAACATTTAAGTAATCTTTCTCATTATTACAATTCACTCCCCCAAAACCCTTCAACTAGTCAGAACAATATCACCTGAACATACCATCCTCATTTTTACAACCTCTCTTTTGCTAATACAGCACTACCATCCTAGATAGTCCTGTTCAACAGCTCATATTAGTCCTCATGAAGTTTTATTATTAACCATTTCAGCTTGTTCTGATATATTCTCCTTGAAGGGCCATAACTGTCAGTAGCACTCACTCTGGCACATGATCATACACAGCCATATTTAAAAATTGTAGGTATCTATAGCTTGTCTCTCAAATTAGACCACCGGTTCCTTAAAAGAGAGATCATGTCATATACTAATGTCAGAAGAAGCAACTGAGTGAAGTCAAAGGACCTGTATTCTACCACCAATGTTATGTCTTACTAGTTTTGTTATCTTGAACAAATCACTTAACATCTGAGTCTGTGTGTCATTGAAAAAAATACAAAAGTTTAGTGGTTACGAATATAGGTTCTGGAATCACCCTGACTAGATTTTATTTAATACTTGTAGTGCTACTTAGTAAGTGTATGAGCTCGGGTAAACCTCTTAATCCCTTTGTATCTTTATTCCTTATCTACAAATTAGGGATAATAATAATGGTCTTTTCCTAGTGTTGTTAAGATTAAATGCGATGAGACATATAAATTGCTTAGAACAGTGCCTTACATATTGTAAACAAATTTTGGCTGTTAATGGGGACGCCTGGGTGGCTCAGTCCATTAAACGTCTGCCTTTAGCTCTGGTCATGATCCCAGGGTCCTGGGATGAGTCCCACATTGGGCTCCTTGCTCAGCGGGGAGCCTGCTTCTCCCTCTGCCTGCCACTCCCCTTGCTTGTTCTCTCTCTCTCTCTCTGGCAAATAAATAAATAAAATCTTTTAAAAAAATTTTGGCTGTTAATGTTATTATTGTTTTTAAAAAGAGAAAAAGAAATAGGAAAAAATGATGAACTCATTTTTCCTTCTGTACATTTATTTATTTCCTTCTGTACTTTTAGATAAGCAGATTAATGAAAGCTATTCTTTATCTTACTTCCAACCTGATTGAGATTCACTGCCTTTTTACAATATTCATTGTAAAATGAAGACTTTCCTCCCTCATGTCCTTACTTCCTTTCTTACACACTTCAGTTTCCATAGCCAGTCACATAACCACTACCTTACAAAGACCCTTGATTCCTTTGCCTCTCTTTCCCTTGTACTAACTCAGGAAAACCCCTACTCTCCACCTTGTGTACATACACTAGAACAGCTGAAAATTATTGGAAAAAGATCATCCAGTCATGCTGAATGAACTCATTTCAGATTATGACCATAAATTTCAAATGGTCATCCAATATTGACAGATGATAATAGTACACCTTCCTAACCAAACTGGTTTTCCTGTTCTTTTTTTAAATATATTTTTTAAATTTTTATTTTTAAAAGATTTTATTTATTTGGCAGAGAGCAAGACACAGCGAGAGAGAGAACACAAGCAGGGGGGGTGGGAGAAGGAGAAGCAAAGCAGGCTTCTCCCTGAGCAGGGAGCCCGATGCGGGGCTCGATCCCCTGGGATCATGACCTGAGCTGAAGGCAGATGCTTAACAACTGAGCCACCCAGGCGCCCCTATTTATTTTAGAGGGAGGGAGAAAGTGAGCATGAGGGCAGGAAAGGGCAGAGGGAGAAGGAGAGAATCTCAAGCAGACTCTTTGTTGAGTGTAGGGCTTGATCCCAGGACCCTGAGATCATTACCTGAGCTGAAGGCAGACACTTAATGGACTGAGCTCCGTGGGTGTCCCTATCTCACTTGTTTTCTTACCTGGTTCTGCCTTTAACTGTTGGAGTGTTCTAGGGCTTTGTCCTAGGCTCTCTGCTCTATATATACTCATGCTCACAGTGACTTCATCCGCTTCCATAAGTTTATGTGCAATCCATATATGATTACTCCAGTTTGAAACTCCAGCAGTGCTCAAGATTTATATAATAAATTGCCTCCTTGATGTCTTCATTTAGATACCTAAATAGGCATTTTAACCTGGCCAAAGCAGAGTTTTGACTCTAGCCACAAACTGGCTTCCCCATGAGCCTTTCCTTATCTTGGGAAATAGCACTGCCATCCACCCAGTTGCTCAGGTCAAAAACCCTAGAAGACATTCTTTATTGTTCTATTTCTTCTTTAACCCTCTCACTGTTAGCTGGATCTCTAAAATAATCTCAATTCAACCACTCCTCACACCTCCCATTAATATAAGCCTAGTTCAAGCCACTATCATCTTTTATGTAGAGTGTAGATTCACTAAGCAATCTAGATTCTGAACTAATATGATAGCTTTCTGATTGAATTTATCATTTCTACTCTTTCCCAATCCCTACCCCTTCCATACTCCAGACAACCAGAATGATTTTTCTAAAGCACATATCAGATTATGTCACTCCCTTTTTAAAAACCGTCCAATGATTTGTTACATTAGCCATAATATAAACAAGCAAATAAACTCCATATTATGGCCTAGAATGCCTTGTATCTTTCAGAAGCTGCCTACTTCTTCGATATCCCCTTTTCATCAACCTGTCACAGTGGCTTAATTTTCTGGTCCTAAAACTCATCAAGTTTATTCCTGAGTCAGGAACTCTGCATTTGCTTGAAAGGTTTCTCCCCCATATCTTTTCATTGTTGTTGCCTTCTCATCATTCAGATCTCAACTCAAATGTCCACTTCCTTCCCTAAGCATCTTAGGAAATAGTGCTCCCCACTAAATCTTGTATCACATTACCCTATTGTGTCTTTTCTGCATATTTATTAATACCAGACATTAGCTTATATATTTAATGGTTTTATTGCTGCATACTTCTTACCAATCTGAAAACCCACTGAGGGAAGGAACTACTTCTGTCTTATTAGTAACTGTCCTTAGCACCTATAACAGTACCTGGTACATAATACATGCTAAATAAATGTTGTTAACTGACTTGACTCCTCAATGGAAGCTACCTCTTTCTTAAATCCATGACATGATAAGAGCAAAAGATAGTATTTTGTACTTATACATTTAAAAATAGTTTTATATGCGGTATATCATAACATTTTAAAGTAGCCCTCCTATAGTTGAGCAAGACCCTATTACAATACAACAAATGTTTACAATGCTAGAATATTTTAAGACTTCATCACCTATGTATCTTTTATTTGTTCTATTCATATCTAGTATAAGCTTCCCAATTCCCTACTTTGTCACCTAAATTCTGTCATAAAAATATTAATTTGTAACCTTGAGTTCTTTTTTTTTAAGGATTTTATTTATTTATTTGAGAGATAGAGCATGAGAGGGGGGAGGGTCAGAGGAAGAAGCAGACTCCCCGCTGAGCAGGGAGCCCAATGTGGGGCTCAATCCTGGTACTCCGGGATCATGACCTGAGCCGAAGGCAGATGCTTAACTGACTGAACCACCCAGGCACCCCTTGGAGTTCTGATATGAATAAATGCAATGCAGTTTTATTAGGGCGCCTGGGTGGCTCAGTTGGTTAAGCGACTGCGTTCGGCTCAGGTCATGATCCTGGAGTCCCGGGATCGAGTCCCACATCGGGCTCCCTGCTCAGCGGGGAGTCTGCTTCTCCCTCTGACCCTCCCCCCTCTCATGCTCTCTCTCTATCTCATTCTCTCTCAAATAAATAAATAAAATCTTAAAAAAAATAATAAATGCAATGCAGTTTTATTAATAAGAAAAGCATGCTTTCTTAATAATTTATGGTGCTAAACTCTGACATTACTTTTAAAACAGATTTTTGAGAAATAAAAATAAAACATACCTCTCATCCATGGCCTCCTAAACTTATTATCAATAACTCCTGCATAATTTCCATCTTGATATAAACATGAAGGGACTTGAAGCAATAAAGCATCTCTGCAAAACTTCTTTCTAACTATATTCTATGTAAGAAAGTAAGATTATAAAATCTTTTAATATATTTATCAGATGCAACTATCAATATTCAGAATATTAAAATTTTTTATTCTTTTAAATTCATATTATTTTTATTTAAAGGTAATACCTGCTCATTATAAAATATAAAATAACACAGAACACATAACTGAGAAAGTCAAGGTCCCTAGTAATATAAGTAATACTTTGGCATGTTTTCCACAGACTTCCTTTTCTAGGCTAGGCTAAAATGTGTGTGTGTGTGTGTGTGTGTCTATGTGTTTGGACAAAAAGGAGATCACATCATTTATACAGAATGCCATTTAGCAATGTGCTTTTTTTTGCTTAACAGTATAATATGGCTGTCTTAATTTTGTTTTCTATGTCTTTGCATTATTAAACTTGTGACAACCAGCAAATAAGTTTCTAACTTAAAAAAAATCAACAAATAAAACTATTTCTGGGGCGCCTGGGTGGCTCAGTCGGTTAGGCGGCTGCCTTCGGTTCAGGTCATGATCCTGGAGTCCCGGGATCGAGTCCCGCATCAGGCTCCCTGCTCAGCGGGCAGTCTGCTTCTCCCTCTGACCCTCCCCTCTCTCATGCTCTCTGTCTCATTCTCTCTCTCAAATAAATAAATAAAATCTTAAAAAAAAAACCAAAAACCTATTTCTTAAACCTCATAGTCTACGGTGTGCCTCTGAAAAATGTCCCACTATTCTTCTCAGATTATCAAAATCCTATTTATTAAAAAAAAATCCTATTTATCTTTCAAGGCCCATCTTAAGCAATATCTCCTCTATGAAGCTTTTCCTCAGTAACTCTCAACTTCCCACAAACTTCATTATTCTATGTATTTGGACAAATGACAGTTTCTTGCATTATTTCCCAAGAGTTTTATGTTTGCTGAAGGTGTTATAGATATTAAATAAGAGGTCTTAATTATTCAAGAATAAATGGTACAAAGAAAGAAAAGTTAAAGTAATTTATATAAAACAAGGACCAAAGGTTCATTGCAAAACAGAAAAAAAGCTTGATTAATACTTTGTCTAAAAAAAATGAAATAAAGTTATAAAAATAAAATTTTATAGCTAACAAAATTTTGGTTATAATTAGTTTATAACCATAACTGGTTTTTTGTCAAAATTTTCCCACAAACTGTATTATATAATGATATGCATATTAGTCATTACTTCACCTTTGATTGTAAAGAAGATATTTTAAAAAAATATTTAACCAAAATATTCCCAAGGCATCTCTGACTCCTTTTTTTTTTTTTTTTTTAAAGATTTTATTTATTTATTTGAGAGAGAGCAAATGAGAGGGGTTATGGTCAGAGGGAGAAGCAGACTCCCCGCCGAACAGGGAGCCCGATGCGGGACTCAATCCAGGGACTCCAGGATCATGACCTGAGCCAAAGGCAGTTGCTTAACCAACTGAGCCACCCAGGTGCCCTCTGACTCCTTTAATATTCAAACAATTCTCTTCCTCTTATCTGTAACTAATGAATGTTGCAAGGTCTTCATTTCACAATAGCTTTACCTGTTGAGTGGTTCCCCAACACTGTTTCCATGAACTTTACAAAATTCTACAACTTTTGCAAGAAATGCCATCAATCAGCATCATATTTGTACTGTATCATGGGGTGTGATCCACCAGCAAGAAACTAAGATACCATGGGCACAGATAAAAGTTAAGGATGTTTGAATACAGACTAATTTTGAAGTGACCAATATATTCATAAATATATTTGGTTAACAATGACTTCTGATTCCCTACCATGAATATGTTATAATAACACATTTACCTCCCACAATTATGAAGAAATACAAAACCTGAAGATGTGTAAATGTCTTTCTTATTTCCTATAAAATGAACAGTTTTAGTTACATTGGAGTAATTTTTTTTCCTGGTAATGAGGTCAAGGTTATAAAGAAAATCAAAATTTAACTTATCAATTAAGATCATAAGAACAATGATTTGTTGTATGACTAGTCCAATTAGTTTCTTAACAATGTACTGGACTTGAATCTTAGCTTTGTATAAGCTGTTTAAGTTCTCTAGACATCAGTTTCCTAACCTGTAAAATTGTAAAATCTAGCTCTTGAAGTAGTTATGATGATCAAATGGCATAATCCATCAAAAGAGCAAAGGATCAAATGATATAATCCATCAAAAGACCAAAGTATCTGGCCCATACAAGTGGTCAATACATGCTGCTACTGTTATTTCCTCATAAAGATAACTGGGACTGCTTTTTCCCCCCACTCTTTTCAAGGAAGATCACTCAAGAATGTTCATATAAAAGCAGCCAAAATATGCCAAGTTTCCATTTTTTTCTGCTGACAGCTTCAGATCCACAATACATTGTCAATAATTTCCTTCCAAAAGTGGCATTTTTAAGGTATATTGGAAGTGGGAAGAAATTTTAAATAAATCTCCAAGTAATTAGACTAAAGATTAATCTAAGGACTATGGCAAAATTATCATAATCATGTAGTGAATGCAGATAGTACTTTTCATATCATAATTCTTAGTAGTTAGTGATCCAATAATACTCTACCTCATATAAATAGTCTATTGCACAATATTTGAATGTTGAAAACATGTCTTCTTTCTTTGAAAGCAGTACAAATTTCAGTATCTGGAAATATAAAAATTAAAATTAAATGTTGGTAAAATAGCAAAGCAAGGAGTAGAAAACCATTCTTAATCACAAAACTTTGGTTCATTCATTTTTAAAAAGGCACTGAGTGATAAAAAAGTTTACTATAAAAATAACATTTATTACTATGATTTAAATCTAATATGAAAATAATGTATGTTGATATAAAATTTTTCATCTATTTTTCATACATGTTCATATATTGTTTAATCCACACAACTTCTGGTTGGTGGACTGAAATATATACTCTGTGACCATTTTGTTGCAAAAGAGGCAGGAATTCTCAAGACTGGTACAGTGGTTTTCTCAGGATAACCATATTTCTTAAGTGGTCTTGAAACAGAATAACCACACATAAAACTGTGCAGAAGCAGGGGAGAAGAATCTGGGAAATTCAAGTCTCTTAAAAAATAAAAAGCCCAAGGGCGCCTGACTGGCTCAATTAGAAGAACATGTGACTCTTGATCTTGGGGTCATGAGTTCAAGCCCCTGTTGCGGGTAGAGTTTACTAAAAAAAAATAAATAAAAATTTAAAATAAAAAGGCTGAAGTTAGAATTCCCTAATAGCTCATTTGGAATAAAGCCACTAAGACATAGTATTCCTAGGTCAATGGATCATTATTGATAAATAAACAAATTCATCTAATGAAGCAGTAGGTAAAATTTAGAATGCTGAAAAAGTCCAAGATGGTTCTCATTTATGTGAGAACCGGAGCAATTACAGCTTATAAGGGTCACTCTAGGACAGAGTCCAGTGTATCAGATAGTTCTTAGCATTTTGATCAGTTACTTAAAATGTTTTGGGGAATTCAGATGTAAGCTAGAAGTCTTCATAAGGTAGTTTGTCAGTAAGTTTTTAATGAGTGAAATAAACATTTTAATCCGAATGGTTCTGCCTTAGTTTCATTATTATTTTAAACTTATTTGAGGTTTACCTGTTTCCTTCTCTATGGTGAAGGTACTGCACCAGAAGATCTTAAGAGTTCATCTACATTAATTAGCTATGAATCTATTCCTATTTTCAGTCATTATCAAGTGAACATTCTTAACTACTCAACTACTGTATTACAAAATCTAAGAGCAAACTGGTCCCAGAATACAATTACTTTATTTGATTAATGAATCAGAAGACATTTTGGGTATCATAAGCTTTCCAATGAAAACAAACCCAATAAGCTACGTGAATTATTTTTAATATTGTTAGGTTCTGTGGTATCAACAGATATGGGGAGTACATAGTACTCTTAATTCACTCTTTCACTCTTAATTAAACAATATCAACATAGCGTTTTCTTACTGGTGATTGCTTCTCTGGAAATATTTTCCAATCATTGTACTTCCATACCTTTTCCATATGGTGTATCACTGATCCTTTGAGCCAAATATTAATTTAGAATTTCCATTTCTTGATACTGTGCTTTCAAAAAACATTATCTGATTGTGCATCATTCTAGAAGTTATTTCAAAAAATTTAAAACAACCAATCTACTTAATCCATTCAGTTTTATCAGCATTTATCTTAAATTTTCCTTTCTTGTGAAGCCTATATTTCTACTAGCTTCAGATTCATTCACTCTCAACTACCTTAAACAATAATTACTGTTGTATTGAAATTAATCATTTAAATTCATGCTGAACATACAGTACTTAAATAAGATACTATATATCATATATATTCATAGAATTCCTTTCACCTGTCAACTTTACTTCATTGCATTACAGGTATTTGATCCCATCTTATAATAGTGGATGGATAGGAAGAGAGATAAATCGGCCTTATTTCTAAAGTCAAAGGGAGAAAAGCAAAATCATGGCTAAAGAGAAGGTATTTTAAAAATAATCAGTCAATCAACCAACCAATCAGGAATTGCAGCAATTCCTGAAATATTTTTCCTTACCTATTCCTAAAGATTTCATTTCTCTTGTGCTACCTCCTGATCGGGGCCAAAATGGAAATGCGTATAAGTAATCAGGTTAGGCTCTTATGCACAAGGCCAGAGAAGTAAGGCACAAGATTTTCTCCACCCAGTTTTACTGAAGTATCACTGAGGTAAAAATTTTACATATTTAAAGTGTAGGTATATATATTGGGATATTATTTCCAAGATTATTTAAGACACATACGAGTGAATGTGAATTTTAGGGCTGGCTCCCCATCTCCTCTCGCCAGCCTAAGGCGTATGGAGATTTCTCCCCTTCCTCCCTCCTTTGCCTAAAAACCACACTTTAACCATGTAAAATCGCAGAGGAGACAAGGTTCACACATTTTCTCGTATTGTTTAATCTATACAACTTCTTCTTAGTGGGTTGAAATCCCACTGGCCTTTCCGTGCCCTTCACAACCTCTATTCCCGCCTCATTAGGTTACGTGGGCCCTGGTTCTGGGGTCTTGTCCCCACAGAGCCACATCAACCGGGCCTCACAGATCTGTTTTCCAGCAATTTTGGAGCTGCCATACTCTAGCCCCGTCCTGACCTTTTCTTCTCCTCTGCTCAAGAACACCTTCCCTCTCTCCTCTCTTCAGCCTCTCAGGGTTGCTACCGAGGTAAAATCGCCACGTACCCGTCTTCGCCTGAGAAAATTCCCGCCTACTGGGCATGTGACCTCTGGCCCCGGGCTCAGCGCTGGCATTGGCCAGCCAGGCGAGGCCCCGCCCCTCGGGCTCCCGGCACTTCCGCCTGCGGTTGCCCAGTGCCTGCGATGCCCGGGTCCTTGCGGCTGAGCGAATCCTTTACGGCACGCAGTGGAGAGTGACAGCGGAGAAGGTGGCAGGAAGCCAGAAGGACCCGGTATGAAAGGCAGGGACGAGCAGGCCAGGGAGTCTGGACTTTAGCTAATCCTGGCCAAACGGGACAGGACCAGAGGGAAGGCAAGGACAGAAGCGTTCCAAAGGTAAAACAGAGATTTTAGCCATCAGATTCAGGAAGAAGGAAAGCGAAAGGGAGGAGGGCAAAATGATTCAGGTGTCTGGCTAGGTACTGGCCATGCCTTGAAGGCGGAAGAGCATTTGAGGAGGGGCAGGAAGATATGTACAATTGGGACATGCAGATTGTACACGTTGATTGATAGTCAGCCCTTCACAAACACACTCATTTAGGAATCACTAGACCCACCAGATCAGGAAGAATTGTCGCTGTATTTCTTAACTCCTTTCTTTCCATGATGTAACTTGGTATTAAATTTCTTCCCAGAATATTGCAAGAAGTAACATGCATTTATTTATTTTACTAACACATGGGTGTCTTTCTAGTTAATTACTAACAAAATACTAATTATGAAACATCAGTGGATAAGCCACATTACTCTCCCAAGTTATTGACTTCATTCTACTTTGTACAGGTTTGTGCAGTTTGCTTCACTGATACGGATTTAATGTTTGGCGGTAATCAATATAAAGATGTTCATCTGGCATTGAGGTACATTACTCTGCATTCTTGGATGTATACCTTTCATTAAAACTAATTTTAAATTAAATAATTTTGTAAAAATTACAAAAGTAACACATAGTTATGCTCATTGTAACCAGTAAAACCATCCTAAGATGAATACAGAAAAAGTAATCTCTATTACTAACCCTATTCCCAGATAACCAAGGTTAGCAATCTGGGGTGTATCTTTTTTAAATTAAATTAAATTTTTTTATTTAAAATCAATTAATTACCATATTACATTATTAGTTTCAGAGGTAGAGTTTAGTGATTCATCAGTTGCATATAACACCCAGTGTTTACTACATCAAGTGCCCTCCTTAATGCCCATACCCAGTTACCCCATCCCCCCACCCAGGGGTATATCTTTTCATACCTCTTACATGTTCACACAAATTTATATGGACATGCACACACAAAATAGTTCAGCCAATTATATAAAAATGGGTGACTTAATTGTCATCCTTCTTTACTAAACAATACATCATGAACAACCTTCCAGATAAAAATATATAGATTTAACTCGTTTTTAACGGTTGCATAATATTTCATAGTAAAGATATGCTGTAATTTATCCAAACATTCTGCTACTGATGGATTTAACAGATTGTTTTCAGGTTTGCTTTTTTTTTTTTAATCTTGACAAATAATGCTGCAATAAGAATTTTTAGACATAGGGTTTTAAATATTATTGCTGTTATTCCTACGGTATAGATTTGTGTTGCTTTGCTGCCGTAAGTGGTAAGAGCATTTCAAATTTAATAGTGCCAATTTACCTTCCAAAAATTTATAGCAATTTATGTTAACAATACTTGAGAGGGATCATTTTTCTGAATACTCAACAGAAATGAATATTTTGCTCTTTGAAAATGTTTGCTGGTCTGACACATGAAAAATACTCTCTCATTATTGTTTTAATTTGCATTTTCCTAATTACTACTGAGATTAAACACTTTTTAGATATTCATGAGCCCTTCTGATTTCTTCTTCCATGAATTCCCATTAATTGCATAATTGTGTGTGTGTGTGTCTGTGTGCAAGATCAGGCGATTTTTCTATTTGGTAGGTTCTCTTTTGAAGATCTTGTATATAGGTACTTTAGTTACTGTCAGATTTGACTATGTGGATAACAGAAAATCTCCAAGCAATATAAAATTTATTTCTCTGTCATGTAAATGAGGTACGGAAGTAAAAGGTTCAGGTCTGATATGGCAGCTGTGCCCCACAAAGGCCTCAGGGACTTAACCATCCAGCTCATTACTCTGATGTTCCTGTGTTGTGGTCCTTGGTCTCATGGTCTCAGGTGGCACTATTTATGTTTCAGGCAGCAAGATGAAGCAAGGAATGAAAAAGAGGAGAGGCCAAGGGCACAATGTTTCTTTATGTATCTGTAATTAAAATTGTGAAATATAATGTTCATATAGAAAAACACATAAGAAAATCTATAGCTTAAAAAATTATTTTAAAGGGTGCCTGGGTGGCTCAGTCAGTTAAGCGTCTGTCTTTGGCTCAGGTCATGATCCCAGGGTCCTGGGATCGAGTTCCACATCAGGCTCCCTGTTCTGCAGGGAGCCTGCTTCTCCCTCTGCCTCTCTCTCTTTCTGTCTCTCATGAATAAATAAATAAAATCTTTTTTTTTTAAAGATTTTATTTATTCATTTGAGACAGAAAGAGAGAGAGAGCATGAGCAGGGGGAGAGGCAGAAGCAGGCTCCCTGCTGAGCCAGGAGCCCGATGCGGGGCTCCATCCCAGGACCCTGGGATCATGACCTGAGCCAAAGGCAAACACTTAACCATCTGAGCCACCCAGGTGCCCCAATAAATAACATCTTTAAAAAAATTATTTTAAAGAAACATCCATGCAACCTCCACTCAAAGTAAAGAAACAGAGCATTACAAGAATTTGAGAAGCTATGTTTCCTTTTCTAATCACAACTCTCCCTTGAGGAAGTCTCCTCCTAGACCTAGAGATTACTATAATCCTGACTTTATGGTAATCACTGCTTTGCTTTTCTTTAGTTTCACCCAAGTATGCATTTCTAAATGATATAGTTTTGCTTATTTTTAAATATTGCTGTTTGTGTTAGTTTGGTTCTTGTTTCTATTCAGTGGATGCCATTGTATGTATGTATGTTAATTAAATTTCATTGATGAATACACCATCGTATAAATATACTTCAATTTATTTATCCATTCTATTGTTGATGGACCTTTGGATTATTACAAATTACAAATAGTGCTGCTATCAATATCCTTGTACATATATCCTAGTATACGTATACATTTTTCTGGAATATAATTTTAGGAATGAATTTCTGGATTATTGAGTATGCCTATCATCACATTTATTCAATAATGGCAAACTGTTGGGACGCCTGGGTGGCTCAGTTGGTTAAGCGACTGCCTTCGGCTCAGGTCATGATCCTGGAGTCCCGGGATCGAGTCCCGCATCGGGCTCCCTGCTCGGCGGGGAGTCTGCTTCTCCCTCTGACCCTCCTCCCGCTCATGCTCTCTGTCTCTCATTCTCTCTCTCTCAAATAAATAAATAAAATCTAAAAATAATAATAATAATAATAATGGCAAACTGTTTTCCAAAGTGATTGTACTAATTTACACTCCCACCAGCAACGTTTTAGAGTTCCTATTGCTTTTTGTCCTTACCAACCCTTAGCAGCTTCATATTATTTAATTTTGAGTATCTGGTAAGTATCTAGTTTCTCTCAAGGAAGGTTCCCATAAGCTGCCACATGACACTTCTGCTTACATCTCTTTGGTTAGGCCCTAGTCACCTGGTCACTCTTGGCTGTAGTAAAGGCTAGAAGAGTCATTGTTTATTCTGGACAGTCATGTGCATAGTTACAACTTGGAGACTCTATTATTAAAATAAGAAGGAAAGAACAGATCTTGAGAAATAGTTTCTGCTACATTAAGAATAATAATTTAAAAATAGCTAACTGGGGCGCCTGGGTGGCTCAGTTGGTTAAGCGACTGCCTTCAGCTCAGGTCATGATCCTGGAGTCCCGGGATCGAGTCCCACATCGGGCTCCCTGCTCAGCAAGGAGTCTGCTTCTCCCTCTGACCCTCCTTTCTCTCATGCTCTCTGTCTCTCATTCTCTCTCTCTCAAATAAATAAAATCTTAAAAAATAAAAAAATAAAAAAAAATAATAAAAATAGCTAACTTTTATTGAGCGCTTACTATGTGCCAAGCACTATTCTAAAACACTTTACTTATAAATTAGATAATATATTACAAACCCCGAAAACTGGGACATTGAGAATTTAAGTGTCTTACCCAAGATTAAGCTAGAAAGTATGAGACAGAATTGCAAACTCACGTGGTCTGGTTCAAAGTCCATGCTTTTAGCTGGGCCATATACTCTTACTTTATTTTATTTTTTTTTAAAGATTTTATTTATTTATTTGACAGAGAGAGACATAGCGAGGTGGGAACACAAGTGAGGGAGTGGGAGAGAGAGAAGCAGACTCCCTGCTGAGCAGGGAGCCCGATGCGGGGTTCGATCCCAGGACCCTGGGATCATGACCTGAGCCAAAGGCAGATGCTTAATGCCTAAGCCACCCAGGTGCCCCTGGGCCATATACTCTTTAAAAGGAGTATTTGTTCTTGGTCTGCCATATATTTTACAGAGATTTTCCTTCTGCTTATCTTTGGAAATTTCTAAAAGTAGTTTTCTGTTTTATAGTGAATTTCACCTATATATCTAAGTCATCTGTGTTTTTTTCTCAGTAGATAATATTTCTGCATCATTTTTTAAAAATTATGTGTATGAAAAGACTCTTAGGACAATTACTTTTCCCTATAAGTTTTAATTCACATTATTTATGTTACTGTTATTTTGTATCTAGGTGGAAGTAAATTTAAACACACTTGAATATAGAGATCTTATTTATTTATTTGAGAGAGAGAGAGAGAGAATGAAAGAGCATACACAGGGAGGGGCAGAGAAAAAGGGAGAGAGAATCCCAAGCAGACTTCACACTGAGTGCAGAGCCCGATGCAGGGCTTGATCTTACAACACTGAGATCATGATCAGAGCCAAAACCAAGTCAGACGCTTAACTGACTGAGCCACCCAGGTGCCCCTAAACACACTTGAATGTAAACTAAGCTGAGGAGCCATAAAGGAAGCTGGAAAAACCCTTTACTATCCAGATCAATTCCATACATTTGTGGAAATCCCTTATAATAATGTTAAGCTTCATTGTTGTATTCTCACGGTATGCTGTTGAGGACAGAGTAATAATGTTTAATGTTTACTGAGAACATACTTTGTGCCAGGCACAATATTAGGCACTGAAGATGCAAAAATAAGGAAAACAGATTTTAGCCTTTGAGAATCAGCTCGTGAATCCTTGTCTGGGGTTATTCTTATTTTTCATCTTTTCTTCAGACAATTCTGTATATTGCTGCCAGGATGATATTTCTAAAATAATTAATTGAGAATATCACTCCCCTGCTCAAACTTCATAATTTATCACATACAGGATGAAATCTGAAATTTTTAGTGTGGAACAATTATTCCATCCCATTTACTTTGGAACCCTGAACCATTAGCCATTCTTTGAACATCTCCCAGATCCTTCAACATCCAAGTCTTTGTTCTTGCTGTTTTATTTGTATTCTGATCACATGTTGAAAATCTATTTATTCTACAGGGTTCAGTTCAACTGTTTCCTCTTCCCACTGATAATCTCAGAATTAGTTGTTACCTTTTTGGCTCTCTTAACAGTTTTTCTCAGTGTCCCACTTTGGGTAGTTTCCATGCTTTACATTATAATTGTTTTGTTTATGCCTGCCTCTCCTACCAGGTTGCTGTGTTCTTAAGATCATGGGCCATGGACCATGTCTTAATTATCTTTATATGCTTTGTATATACTAGCACAATGCCTTATCTAGAGCAAGCTCTAAAATAGATATTTAATTCACTACTTGAAATTTGGCACTAGGTCATTTTGAAATAATAAAATTTTTTTTTTTGCATTTTCTAGTAAATGTAGGTTTTCAGTGTTTTTGCAGAAGCATTAATGTATATGAAATATTACCTACACATACACACACATCAGCCAGAGGAGACATGGCATAAATATGGCAGATAATCAGTTTGAGACAGAGTTGCAGATTAGTCTGAACCAGATTATGCAGAAAATCTGGATATATGGAATGAAATAATATTGCACAAATGTGTTGCATAAGTAAATTGTCTTGTGGTTGCTAATTTATGGGTGTAGTCTCACATACTATCTTTTGATCAGTAAGGAACTATTTTTTTTTTAAAGATTTTATTTATTTATTTGAGAGAGAGAATGAGATAGAGTGAGCATGAGAGGGGGGAGGATCAGAGGGAGAAGCAGACCCCCTGCTGAGCAAGGAGCCCGATATGGGACTCGATCCTGGGACTCCAGGATCATGACCTGAGCCGAAGGCAGTTGCTTAACCAACTGAGCCACCCAGGCGCCCAGTAAGGAACTATTTTACATCAATAGATTGAGAGCAAACATTTTGGCACAACATATTTAATCTAATTAAACTAGATAATAATGCTAGAAACAAGCTGTGGTAGCATCAGCATGTAAAGAAATTTTCACAAGTATACAAGGGAAACCTAATATTTCATATTTATGTAGTTTACCTTTTTTTCAACTACAGAAGCCAGATGTTATTGTAGCCTATTTTTGCAACATTTGTCTCTATAAACACTATCACTTTTCTCTTTTTCACATGTAGAACCCCTAAACATTTTTCTGATTATGAGTCACCTCATACTTTATGTGTTTATTGTATCTTTTACATACATTGAAAAATTTACTTAAGCTAAGCTTCTGGCTAGGATAAAAACATTATCCATGCTTAGACTTGACTCTGTTCCCCTAAAGAAGCCTTAGGCTGGAATAAACAGTTATACTTGTGTCCATTTCCTTCTGAAAAATGGAACGGCTAGCTCTATACTTTAATATTTCCCTGGGTAACATTCACCCTAACACCTCTCATATTTTATGGTCCATTGAAATTAAGGCATTTGCCAAAGATAACATAGGTGGGATAGGAATATAGGTCTTTTGACTTCCACCCAGTGAGGTGAAATTGTTCACTCATCGATTTATCCATCAATTTCTTTGGGGGGGGAGGGGCAAAGGGAGAGGGAGAGAGAAAATCTTAAGCAGGCTCCACACCCAGGGCAAAGCCCAACAAAGGGCTGGATCTCATGACCCTGAGATCATGACCTATCTCCAATCAAGAGTTGGGACGCTTAATCGACTAAGCCACCCAGGTGCCCCTATCCATCAATTATTTTTGAGCACATAATTATGTGCAAGGAACTATGCTAGTTGGGGAGAGCAAATGATTCTACTCTGTCAGTGTGGCAGGGGAAATAAGACATTTACATAAAAACTAATTATTCCCTGAGGAAATTAATGTCATAAGAGTTATGGGAGCTTAAAGGAAATAATGCTTTATTGTTTTAACAAATAAGTTGTAGAGATACAGAATAATTGAGTAAATATCTCATTTAGATATTTCACCAGGTTAACTACACCTATGGGAAATCTAGCTGTTTGAACCACAAAAGCATAACAACACCACTGTGTACCTAATAGAAAATGAACCAACTTATAAAGTAAATAACTTCCTAAGGTCTAAACTGCAAATTCAAACTATAATAAGTTATAACAAATCACCAATATCCAGGGTAGCCAATATCATCCTTATACAAGATGGAAAAACTATTTTTCTCTCCAAAAGAAGTCTTTTTAAAAATTATTTATTTATTTTTACTAGAGAGAGAGAGAGAGAGAGAGAATGAGCGGGGGCAGGGACAGAGGGAGAAGCAGACTCCCTGCTGAGCAGGGAGCCTGATGCAGGACTTGATCCCAAGACCCTGGGATCATGACCTGAGCCGAAGGCAGACACTTAACCGGTGAGTCACCCAGGCACCCCTCTCCAAAAGAAGTCTTAATGTTGTTTCATAAACAGCAATTCTCACAACTTCATATTTTGAATTTAGACCCAATCTCATACCTCACAATGTAAATTAATTTAACAAATAATTTTTGAACACCTACTACATGCTTGGTATGTACAAACTTAGCAGATTAGCAACTTGGTTGTCTCTTATAGGAAAAAAGAAAAAAAAGTACCCAGAAACAATAATATCTAACACTATTGAGCACCTTCTCTTTTATTTATTTTTTTATAAGTTGTTTTTTTAATTTGTTTGTTTTTTATTATGTTCAGTTAGTCAGCATATAGTACATCATTAGTTTTTGATGTGTTCAACAATTCATTAGTTGCGTGTAACACCCAGTACTCATCACAACGCGGAGCACCTTCTCTTTTAAATATCTTTCTCTTTAGGTTTCTAGCTTCCTGATTTCTCTCACCTGTTCTGTACCTAGAAAATAAATATATATATGAGAGAGAGAGTCTGCATGTGCCAGCAATCTTCTGAATGTGAGAAAGAGTCTCAAGACAATGTCCATATCTTTAGGCTCCTTGTCATATTCCAACAGCTAGACCAGTGGTTCTCATTTGAGGTGATTTTACTTCCTAGAGGACATTTGGGCATATCTGGAGACATTTTTGGTTGTCATAACTGGGGGAAGGATTGCTACTGGCATCTAATTAGCAGAGGCCAGGATCCTGCTATGAACATCCTAAAATTAAGAGGGAAGTCTACCACTGCCCTTAAATAAGAATTAGCCAGCCCAAAATATCAATAGTACAAAGGTCGAGAAATCCTGATCTTAACTGATTAAAGACTAAACGATATCCACACTCTTCTAGTCATATATATATAACTTACCCCATTCCCTGGAGATGACTTCATCTTCTTGAATGAGAAATTGTGTTCCTTCACTTTTCTCTTTTTATATCAAAATGTCCATATAGTCTCATTTGGCATTTTCTTACTTCTTTCTGTGGATAAATATTCTTCTTTCTTTCCAAGACTAATCTCTTCCAATATTTATGCCCTACCCTATTTTCCAAATTATTTATGCTGCTGCTAAGAATGCAATCTGTATCACAGAATAAAACAGGTAAGAAATCAAGCAAAGAGTACTGTTTCCTCTGGATTCTTTATCTCATCCCCACTCACCAGCTCCAGAATTTAGTTCACAGGTTATTTCCTCTCATGTATCTTCATTCTTTCCCCTACAAAAGGTTCTCTCTGTGTCTAAAAAGTATTTAATTATATTCTATCTTAAAATATTCTTTAAAACTCTTACTTTGATCCTTCTGTTTTTTAACTTATCTGTATCCCCTAGGACTCCTATAATTTTCTCCTAACTGCTCTCCCAGCCTCTAATCTAGTATCGTTGTGCTGTAGAATTTAGATTATGTCAACTAGTCTCATCAAAGTCCTTCAGTAGTCAACCAGTGCCCATACACAATAACTATGCCACATCAAGCATTTTTTATTTACAAGATACTATGCTTGGAACTTGACTTAAGTTAGTATTTAATCTCCATCATATAGATGAGAAACTGAAGCTTAGAGAGGTTAAGTGTCTTGGTCAAAATTCTATAGCTAGGATGTGAGGAGCCGATTCAAATCCAAGTCAGTCTTATGCCAAAGTCTTGGTGTACATTTTACACAACTCTTTATTCCCTAAGGCGTCAAGTCCAGACTGCTGATTTTGGCTTCAGGTCTCTCTGTGTCTGGCTTCAAACTTTTTCCAGCTACTGCCGACCTTCATCCACCCTACACTCATGTTAAAGTACTGCTGTTCTCTGCATACTCTCTTTGCTTTCTTTTCTTCTCTTTGCTCCCATTCGTATCATACCCTCTACGTTAATCTTCTCATGCATCTCTAGAGGTCCAAATACCCACCCACTTTCAAGCCCAACCCAAGCTTCCCAGCTGATCTTTGATCTTCCCCCCCCCTTTTTTTTTCCCCTAGTGGGCTTTTTCTCGCTTACAAATTTTGATATTATAAAGTATGTATATGCTTTTTTGCCCTTTCTCTATTTTTACCTCTTTTAGAATAGGGAGCTCATTATGTGATAGTAACATATTTTTGTGTAGAATTTTATAAGCACTCTTTCAAATATGTTAACCTGACAAAGAGCAAGAGCTCAATAAATGTTTGTTTGCTTGTTTGGTTCTAATCTTCATAGCAATTCTCCAAGGTATTATTATACTTTACTAACAGATAAGAAAACTGAGGCTCAGAGAGATCAAGTGATCTGCCGAAGGGCAGAAATATTCCAATAAGACCCAAGCTCTAACTCAAGAGTTCTAATTGAGGGTTCTTTCTACTATACTACCTAGGGCTTCAGAATTTTGGCGCCCCAGTATATCCTAACTCTATACCTTGGTCATCGTAGTTATTGGATATGAGCTGAATGAATGAGTAAATGTCTGTTAAGAACATACTTTTTGAGGGGCGCCTGGGTGGCTCAGTCGTTAAGCATCTGCCTTTGGCTCACACAGTTCCAGGTTCCTGGGATCGAGCCCCGCATCGGGCTCCCTGCTCCGCGGGAAGCCTGCTTCTCCCTCTCCCACTCCCCCTGCTTGTGTTCCCTCTCTCACTGTCTCTCTCTCTGTCAAATAAATAAATAAAATCTTTAAAAAAAAAAAAAAGAACATACTTTTTGAGGTTGAAAGTCATGAGAGGTTTATTGGCCACCAAGAATAACAGCACTTTAGGATGTGACTCATCCTCACACATAGTATTTAGGTAGAAAGAAAACAAACCCTCCCATTCTGATGAAATATCTTAGGCAGCATTAGGTTCAAGTCTGTATTATTATACACCTAAGAACACCCGTGCCACACACCTTTAACAAACAAGTTTTTATGTTACTTAAAATCAGCAGGTAGAAAGAAAATTGAGAGTAATTTTTCAATTTTTGTTTTTCATTTTTCTGTAGCCAAATTTATCATTCTCTTTCCTTATCGTCTCTGCTTTTTGGGTCATTTTAGAAAGGTCGCCTCTATCCCAAAAATTATACAGATACTCAAATATATTTTCTTCTACTGTTTTTATCATGTCATTCTTTCCATTTAGAATCTCTGGGATTATGTGTCTGTGCATGTGTGAGTGTTTCTATACATGTGTGTAAGGCATGTAATAGGTTTATAATTTAATGTTTTTCTTATATAGTTGAGTGAATTATTTATTGATTTTCTCTTCTGATTTAAATTACATCTTTATCATATATGTCCATATATAGATTATTATATATGTAAACTAAGCTTTCCAGATTTTTAATTTATTCTATTGATGACTTACTCCTGAGCTGTTTTTATTTATTTATTTATACTGTTTTAATTATTATTATTATTATTTAAAGATTTTATTTATTTATTTGACAGAGAGAGACACAGTAAGAGAGGGAACACAAGCAGGGGGAGTGGGAGAGGGAGAAGCAGGCTTCTCGCGGAGCAGGGAGCCCGATGCGGGGCTCGATCCCAGGACCCTGGGATCATGACCTGAGCCGAAGGCAGACGCTTAATGACTGAGCCACCCAGGCGCCCCAACACTGTTTTAATTATTAAAGTTTTAATTTCTGGGCAGCAGTCTCGTTCACTACTCTTATTTTTTTTACTTTAAAAATTTTTTAAAGATTTTATTTATTTATTTGAGAGAGAGAGAAAGAGAGCAAGTGGGGGGAGGAGCAGAGGGAGAGGAACAAGCAGACTCCACGCTGAGCACTGGAGCCCGTCTTGGCACTCGATCTCAGGCCCACAAGATCATGACCTAAGCTGAAGTTAAGAGTTGGACGCTTCACTGACTGAGCCACTCAGGTGCCCCCACTACTCTTCTTTAAAAAAATATATTCCTAGCTACCCTCTAAGGTTTATTCTTTTTTTAAAGTTTATTTATTTTTGTATTAAGTAATCTCTACACCCAACATGGGGCTTGAACTCATGACCTCGAAACCAAGAGCTGCTTGTTCCTCTGACTGAGCCATTCAGGCACCCCTCTAAGGTTTATTCTTAAAAAAAAAAAAATAAATAAATATTTTGTCAAGATCCCTCATTTTCTTTTACTGGGATTCTGATTGAGATGAAATAAAAGTGATAGATTAATTTGGAGAATTGACTCATTCTAATAAGCAGTCTTCAGAATCAGAGAACTTAATATGGTTTTCCATTTTTTCAAGTCTTCTGTCATTTTTCCCAAAGATTTTATAATTTTACAATTTCTTTTTTTTAATATGTTTTTTAAGATTTTATTTATTTATATTAGATAGAGAGGGAGAGAGAGAAAGCAGGAGAGGGGAGAGGGTCAGAGGGAAAAGCAGACTCCCCGCTGAGCCAGGAGCCCAATGTGGGACTCGATTCTGGGGACTCCGGGATCATGACCTGAACCAAAGGCAGACGCTTAACCAACTGAGCCACCCAAGCGCCCCATTTTTTTTTCAAAGATTTTATTTATTTATTTGACAGAGCACAAGCAGGGGGAGCAGCCCAGGGAGAGGGAGAAGCAGGCTCCCTGCTGAACAGGGAGACCAACTCGGGGCTTGATCCCAGGACCCTGGGATCATGACCTAAGCCAAAGGCAGACACTTAACTAAGTGAGCCACCCAAGCGCCCAATTTTACAATTTCTGTGTATTTGTGTGTGTGTGTACACTTTAATAGAGCATTGTGCTTTAAGTTCATATACACAAGAATCAACTGCCTGGGTTCCAAACTCAGCTATGCCATTTACTAGCCATGTAACCTATTCTTTCACCTTTGTGTACTTGTTCTTTATTTCCCCCTCCTATAATATGGGGGATGATAATAATAGTGCCTCCTAGAGTTATCATGGAAATTAAATGGGTTAATATATCTAAAGTGCTTAAAAAAATACTTGGCACATAGTAAGTACCCTATGAGTACTACCTATGATTACATGATTATATGGTATATAAAAGAAACATTTCATGTCTCTTATTAAATTTGTGTTTTATGTACTGTTATTAAAAATTGATTTTTTTTCTTATTCTTTTATTGGTGGTCATTTTATTAATTTTGAGTATGGAGTGCAATCTTAATAAACACTAAACTGAAATTTCAGCCTCCAGAGGGCTCCCCTTTCCTGTGAATTACTATCATTTCCCATAACTTCTTTTTCATAAGAATTTTATGTCACTTAGAGCCAAGTGATGAAAAAGAAAATGTGTGTCTGATGCATTTGAAAGGTCAAGTAAGATAAAGCAGATCAACAGCTAGTTCACTGAAAATACTAAGAGGACAAATAATCCTCTTGCAAAACTGAAGAAAGAGAAAATGCAAAAAAAAAAATGGAATTAACAGATGCATATAAATATCCAAGAAGTTTAAAGATTACAAGAATACTTGAAGTTTAACCTATCAATAAAGCAAAAATTTTGACAACATAGGATATTATTTAAGAAATATAAATTATGAAAATTGATATAAGAAGAGGCAGAAAACTTGAACTGATCAAAAGAAGAAATGGGAAATGTTACCAGTTCTACCTCTGAAAAAGGCACTAGGTCAAGATTTTTTTTTTTATATCTTATGTATGTATGTATGTATGTATGTATGTATGTATGTATGTATTTGACAGAGGGAGTGAGAGAATGGGGAGGGGCAGAGGGAAAGGGAAAGAGAGAAGCCCAGACTCTACACTGAGCATGGAGCCTGATGCGGAGCTTGATCTCATGACCCTGAGATCATGACCTGAGCTGAAATCAAGAGTTGGACGCTTTTAACCTACTGAGCCACCCAGGCGCCTCTAGTTCAAGATGTTTTAAAACATGGATTCTATCAAAACTTTTAGAAACAATGTTATTTACAGAACTTTGAAAAAGATGGAAAACTTGTAACTCATTATACAAGGCTAACATAACTATGAAACCAAATTAGTGAGGAATAGCAGAAGAAAAGAAAAAACAATAGGACAATTAATAATGAAATAAATGCAGAAATCCTAAATAAAACATTAACAAATTGAATACAACAGCATTTTTAAAGTTGAATGTACCATGACCCAAATAGATTTTATTTCAGGAATGCAAAGATAATTCAATATATTAAGACATGAGCCTCTAATGATTTACAGCTAAATAATAAGTAAATCTTTAAATATTTCGTAGCATTTTTTCTCCTAATGTTATCCTACTTTGCTACCTTGTTTGATCATCCCTGCTTAGAACATTTTCTTCTAAAACTCCTACTTCTCTTTAAAGACTCAACTCGGGTCACTTCTGGTTCTTCTCTGACCCCTCCCTACTGAGGCTAAGAAGCTCCTGCTCTGTATACTTCCACAATACCTTGTATTTACCTCTATTACAGACTTACCATACTGTTCTGTAAATGCTAGTTAACTTGTTTGTCTCCCCAACCAAACTGAACTCCTGAGATAGAGTCAATTTATTTCTGTGTTTTGCAAGCCTGACATAAAAATTTGGCAGAATCCATTGAGAAATACACACAGATCAAAACTGGAAATAAAAAGTGTTAGCTAATTACTATAAGAGCTGTATTGGAGGGCATGATTTTGATGTCTAGACTGGACTTCTTAATACTTCACCTTAAAATCAAACTTCCTTATCCTCTTATAGGCAAAGTTGGGCAACCTCAGGCCTCCCTGAAGGCACTAGCTTCTTATCACGTAGTAAGAACTGACTAGTGTTAACCTTCTCTGTAGGGAGCCTAGAAGATGCTAATGTATTTATTAATGTACTAATCAAAAGTACTAATCAGGTCAGTTGTTGTTCTTATGGTGAAGTGATTAGTGAAGAGAAAGGCCAGGAGTATTATTCTAGCTGAAATACTGCATGGGGACATGAAGCCAGAGAAATAGAGGATACCCTTCTGTAATAGCTACCTAACTTAGAATATTTTCCTTTAGAACTTAGCTGCCTACAATTTCAGAGAAAAAATTTCAACTGCAGTGACTATATTTAGCTTGAGTACTCTCATTTAACTTAGCAGGACTTTGTTCTTTAATTTATAATTTGATTTGTATACTTCCTCATATGTCTGTTAGAATAGGTGGGGTAAAAAAAAGTAACCAAAAGACATGGAAAATTTCCTCACAAATCTATTTACATTCTATTATGTTCTCTGTACTTTTTTCTAGTTAATGCAACATTGCTTTCAAGGCACTCTTAAGCAGGTGAACTGTTCCTTGTGTAGCCTCATGAAATTGAATGAGAAGGAATTGTCATCTGCATATATCTTGGATCTATTCAATCTAAGAGCATGCTTGGCTAACACTGCCAGAGGAGGCAAGGGCCAGCAAAAGTCAGAGAGTGAAAACAGTTTTAGAATAGGAGTCCATTCACTTAGCATTTGTTTCACTAGCTTTTTTTCCTTTGCTACCAATAGAACTAGTAGATAAATTCTGGAGATCTAATGCATAGCATAGTGATTATAGTCAACAATACTGTATTATATACTTCAAAATTGCTAAGAGACTAGATCTTAATGTTCTCACCACAAAAAAGAAATGATAATTATGTGATGTGATGGAGGTTTTAGCTAAAGCTATGGTGGTAATCATGTTGTAATATATACATATCAAATCAACACATTGTACACCTTAAACTTATACACTATTACATGTTAGTTATATCCCAACAAAAAAATAAAATAAATATATATCATAATTTGTTCTCACCTCTTGATGGACACTTAGGTTATTTAGCAACTATCCCAAATAAAGCAACTGTGAATGTTTGTGTACAAGTCTTGGTGTGGATGTGTTTTCATTTCTCTTGGATAAACACCTAGGAGTGAATGGCTGGGTCTTATGGTTTGTGGACCTATAATTTCTTACTGTGATATAATTGACACATAATATATTAGTTTCAGGTGGACAGCATAATGATTCAATATTTGTATATATTGTGAAATAATCACCTCAATAAGTCTAGTTAACATCCATCACCACACAGAGTTACAAATTTTTTTTCTTGTGATGAGAACTTTTTTTTAATTTAATTTTATTATTATTATTTTTTAAAGATTTTATTTATTTATTTGACAGAGAGAGACACAGTGAGAGAGGGAACACAAGCAGGGGGAGTGGGAGAGGGAGAAGCAGACTTCCCGCAGAGCAGGAAGCCCGATGTGGGACTCGATCCCGGGACTCCAGGATCATGACCTGAGCCGAAGGCAGTCGCTTAACCAACTGAGCCACCCAGGTGCCCCGAGAACTTTTTTTTTAAAGATTTTATTTATTTGAGAGAAAGAGAGCACAAGCAAGCAGAGGGGCAGAGGGAGAAGCAGACTCCCTGCTGAGCAGAGAGCCTGATGGGGCCTCCATCCAGGACCCTGGAATCATGACCTAAGCCAAAGGCAGACACTAAACCAACTGAGCACCTAGGCACCCCACTGTGATGAGAACTTTTAAAATCTATTCTCTTAACTTTCAAAAACACAGTACAGTATTATTAATTGTGGTAAACATGCTGTATATTACATCCCATAGGACTTAACTTATTTTATAGCTGGAAATTTGTTCCTTTTGACCACCTTTACCCATTTTACCCACCCCACACCCCTGCTCTGTCAACAATCTGTTCTTTGTATCTGGGAGTTTGTTTCTGTTTCTTTTGATTTTTAGATTCTACATATAAATGAGTCATATGTTCATACTTACATATATATGATCATGTCATACATCATATGTATTTGTCTTTCTCTGTCAAACTTATTTCACTTAGCATAATGCCCTCAAGGTCCATGTATGTTATTGTAAACAATAAGATTTCCTTCTTTTTTATGGCTGAATAATATTCCTCTGTGTGTGTGTGTGTGTGTGTGTGTGTGTGAGAAATCACATTTCCTTAGACACTTTTGTAGTTTCCATGTCTTGGCTATTATAAATAATGCTGAAATGAAATGGGGGTGCAGATATCTTTTTGATTTAGTGTTTTTGTTTCCTTCAGATAAATACCCAAAAGTGGAATTGCTGGATCATATGGTAATTCTATTTTTAATCTTTTCAGGAACCTCCATACTGTTTTCCATAGTGGCTGCACCAATTTGCATTCCCACCAACAGAGCACGAGGGTTTCCTTTTCTCCACATCAACACTAGTTATTTCTTGTCTTTTTGACAGTAGCCATCCTAACAGGTGTAAGGTGATATCTCATTGTGATTTTGATGTGCATTTCCCTGATAATAAATGATGTTGAGCACTTTTTCATGTACCTGTTGGCCATCTGTATACTTTTTTGGAAAAATGTCTGTTCAGATCTTTTGCCCATTTTTTAATTGGATTGTTTGTCTTTTTGCTATGAATTGTATGAGTTCTTTATTTGTTGGCTATTAACCCATTATCAGATAGATGATTTACAAATATTTTCTCCTATTCGGTAAGGTTACCTCTTCATTTGCTGTTGCAGAAGCTTTTTAGTTTGATGTAGTCCCACTTGTTGATTTTTGCTTTTTTTTTGAAATCCAAAAATATCATTGCCAAGACCAAAGACAAGGAGTCTACCCCCTATGTTTTCTTCTAGGAGTTTTATGGTTTCAGGTCTTATGCTCAAGTCTTTAATCCATTTTGAGTTTATTTTTGTGGTAGTGAAAGAAAGTGGTCTAGTTTCATTCTTCTGCATGTGGTTGTCCAGTTTTCCCAGCAGCATTTATTGAAGAGACTATTCTCCCCCATTGTATATTTTTGGCTCCTTTGTCATAAATTAGTTGACCATATATGTGTCATAAATTAGTTGACCATATATTTATTTCTGGTTTCTCTATTCTGTTCTATTGATCTAGGTGTCTGTTTTTTATGCCAATACCATACTGCTTTGACTCGTATAGCTTTGTAATACAGTTTGAAATCAGGAAGCATGATGCCTCCAGCTTTGTTCTTCCTTAAGATTATTTTGGCTGTTTGAGAGCAACTTTCTTAATCCCTCAAATCTTATAGTTTTTTTAAAGATTTTATTTATTTATTAGAGAGAGAGAGATCGAGTGAGCAAGAAAGCAGGAGCAGGACAAGGGGCAGAGGGAGAAGCAGACTCCCCACTGAGCAGGGAGTCTGATGCAGGGCTCAATCCCAGGACCCTGGGATCATGACCTGAGCTGAGGGCAGACATTTAACTGATTTAGCCACCCAGGTGCCCCATTAATCCCTCAAATCTTATTGAGAACAGGCTCTTATTTCCCATCTTCTCTCTTTGCATCTTTCCTCCCCAATGTTTTCTTTTCTTATTTCTCTTATTAAAAAACTTTTTTTTTTCTGGGCGCCTGGGTGGCTCAGTTGGTTAAGCGGCTGCCTTCGGCTCAGGTCATGATCCTGGAGTCCCGGGATCGAGTCCCGCATCGGACTCCCTGCTTAGCGGGGAGTCTGCTTCTCCCTCCGAACCTCATCCCTCTCATTCTCTCTCTGTCATTCTCTCTCTCTCAAAAATAAATAAAATTAAAAATATATATATTTAAACAAAACAAAACAAAAAAAACACTTTTTTTTTCTACTTCTGTTCCTCATCTTCCTTCTTTTGACTTTCACCCTCATATTCATGTCATTTCTTCTTTTCTGTATTTATTTAACATAAATTATGGGTTGCTTCTAACTTAAGTGGCAAAGTGGTACCAGAGTACAGACGTTCATGAGTATAGGGAGAGTATTGAAAGATGCAATGAAGAAATTAATTGGATTGTCAGTACATATAATGATGCCTGAGATGAGAAGAAGTTGGGAAGAGTATAGCTCTCCTCAAAGTAAATATATACTAAATATCCCTGCAAAATATCACAGAAAGAATGGAGCTGTGATATTGTGATTTATATAAGAAATAAGTATTTTATCTTTATTCTGGTTCCCAGCATAGGGCTTTTTTTTTTTTTAAGACTTTATTTATTTATTTGAGAGAGAGAGAGCACAAGCAGGGAGGAGGGGCTGAGGGAGAAGCCCGCTGAGAAGGGAGCCCAATACTAGATTCGATCCCAGGACTTGATCCCAAGACTCTGAGATCATGACCTAAGCCCAAGGCAGATGTTAGCCAACTGAGCCACCCTGGCACCCTGGCATAGGACTCCTTAAACCCTTGGAATTAACTATGCAGGAAGAGATAAAGGTGTCTTTTATTATGTTAATGAGGAACTTTTGGAAAGCACCTAAGCCTAGGGCTGGTTGCCTGTGGAGCCAACCTTGTGATTTGAGGGTTGGAACTTTTAGTTTAGTCCTCCCCCACCTCTGGGGAGGGGAGAGGAGCTGGCGGTGAAGTTCAGTCACCAGTAGCTGATGATTTAATTAATCATGACTATGTAGTGAAGTCTCCATAAAAGCCCCAAAGGGCAGGGTTCAGAAAACTTCCAGGTTGGTGAACACATGGAAGTTGTGGGAGAGTGGTATGTTCTGAGAGAGGATGGAAGCTTAGTGTCCCTTTTCCCTTACCTTGCCCTATGCATCTTTTCAATTTGGCTGTTTCTGAGTTATATCCTTTTATAATAAACTGGTAATGTAGTAAGTAAAATGTTTCTCTGACTTCTGTGAGCCACCCTAGCAAATTAATGGAAACTAAGGACAGGTCTTTGGAATGTCCAATCTATACCCAGTTGGTCAGAAGCATAGGTGACTACCTGTATTTGAAATTGGTGTCTGAAGTGTGTGTGTGGTGGGGGCCGGGGTGGGGGGATGGGGTGCAGTCTTAGGACTGAGCCCTTAACCTGTGGGATCTGATGCTATCTTTGGGTAGATAGTGTCAGAATTGAGTTAAGTTGTAGGACACCCAGCTGGTATCGGAAATTGCTAGGTGTGGGAGAAAAACCCCATACATTAGAATTCAGCGTAGAATCTTAGCAGCACACTCACCCTTTGAGTAATTTCTGAGAAAATAATCCAAAACTCTGGTTAGGAAAAACTAAGAAAACAATGTTCTATAGGCTTTAGGTGGCCTATTACTGATTTCCTATAATTTTTTTTTAAAGATTTTATTTATGTATTTGACAGAGAGAGAGACAGTGAGAGAGAGGGAACACAAACAGAGGGAATGGGAGAGGGAGAAGCAGGCTTCCCGCGGGGCAGGGAGCCCGATGCGGGGCTTCATCCCAGGACCCTGGGATCATGACCTGAGCCGAAGGCAGACGCTTAACAACTGAGCCACCCAGGCACGCTTGATTTCCTATAATTATGGAGACTTCCACTAAATCCAGAATTGAGAGAATTTAAAGGACCTTGTAATATAATCACCCCATGATTTTTGATATGTGCTGAGGTTCCTGTTAGCCAACAGTAATTTGATCTGGCCATTTGGTAAAACTATCTTGGATTGAAGTAAGAATGCTGAAAGATTTAACTAATTGCTTTGTGAGGACCACCTAACAATAAGAGGCAGATACCAGGCAGGCAGGTAGGCTTTGTCTAATGAGGATTGCTGAAGCATTCTGTCTACTACTACTCATTTTTTGTTGTTGCTGAGCTATGTTGTGTGGTTGAGCTCTGATCTAGTACCACTCTATTCCAGCAGACACATCTATTTTACAGAATAGGACTATGTATTCTCAACTCTTATACCATCCTATCTCAACCAGTCAGGTGTGAAGACAGAAGGCAAGACCAAAAAAGAAAAAACAGTTCTAAATAGCCCTCTACATAATTTGACTTTGGATATCCTATGACTACCTAAGGAAACAGAACATTTTATATGATCGGGAAGTATGTGCTCTCCAATTTCTACTACAGCTATTTAACTTACATTAATTCAGCTAATTCAGGAATGTTTGCCAGAACCTTTTTAGAGTGGTGCCAACATTTATGTAATCACCTGTGTATGAGGAAGGTTAGATGTAAATACAAATTTTGACTTGCTGAAATGTAATCCTCGATAGTTAAAAAATACTACACTGACATGAAACCAGAACTTGGGAGATTAGATTATAAATAAAGTGATCATAAAATTTGTTGTCTAAATCTGACACTTTTGAGAACGAAAGAAGCAAATTAATAATCATACCATGGCAACAGGAACAAACTGAGGTTGTCCCAGGCAAAACAGGGAATATAGTCACCCTAATTATAAACTACATTTTGTGTAAACATATTCAGGATTTCACAAGTGAAGGATGGAGTTCTGGAGAATTTCTCTCTCTGTATCTACTTTCTCACTTTCTTTCCTCAACCCACTTTCCCTAAAGTTTTTTAATGTTTCCTTCAATATTCCAGCCACTTTTTCTCATTCTTATCTACAAGAATAGGAAGTGAATAAAACATTAAAACTAGTTTCACACATACTTGAACTTCAGCTGCTCTCTATCCTAGCAGCAAAACAGATGTAGTTTTGAGTTCCCACAAAAGTTTTGAGTTCCCAGTACAGCATTTATGTAAAAGGTTAGTCTGTCTTTCCTATTTTCCTTTAGAGAAGGAACTTTATGCCCCCATCTGATGTGTAAAAATCAACAGAATTAGAATGTTAATCTGAAATCTCATAAAGTTTTATGCAGAATAGCTTGTAGATTAATAAAGTACTCTTGATTCTTTTTTTATTGAGATATAGTTGACATCATATTGTATATGGTTAAAGTGTACAGCATGCTGATTTGATACATTTATGTACTACAGTATGATTAACACTGAAGCATTAGCTAATACCTCCCTCATGTCACATAATTACCATTTCTTTTTTGTGGTGAAAGTACTCTTGATTCTATCCTATGTGGCACTCACATGGCCTTTCATATCTCCCCCAAGCAAAGCAAGAACAAGTCTGCCTTATTCATAAATTTGTGTATCCATGCTGAATGCTTTAGATGTATGGACTGTGCATGTCACAAGACATAATCGTGTCTTCATAAGGTTGTAGAAAGAGGTAAACCTGTGACAGCCAGCCCAGTGCCCTCTGGGGACTTCAAAAAAATGTCATCAACTTCACAACTGACAGAAAGGTCAGAGGAAGGGCATATGATAGGAGGAAGACATACTTTCTTTCGTTTTTTTTTAAAAGATTTTATTTATTTATTTGGCAGAGAGAGACACAGCGAGAGAGGGAACACAAGCAGGGGGAGTGGGAGAGGGAGAAGCAGACTCCCCGCTGAGCAGGGAGCCCGATGTGGGGCTCGATCCCAGGACTCTGGGATCATGACCCGAGCTGAAGGCAGACGCTTAACCGACTGAGCCACCCAGATGCCCCGGAAGACGTACTTTCAAACAACTTTTGAAAACTGGCTTTTTAAGTGGGAAACACGGTGTCCTCACCTATAAATTGGACAAATGCTTGTTCTCAAATTCCTGGTATGAATGGGATCTGGAAATTGAAGGGGAGCAGAAGGTGCCACAAAATAATCAAGATGTGGATTATTTTGAGCTGAAGTCAATTAAGACCCAGAAGACTCAAGAAAAACTTTTACCTCTCAAATACCTAAAAGAATTTAGATAAGGAGGCTGGCCCAGAAAAAGAGCTATTACCAGAGATAACTTTTTTTAATGTATTCTTTTTTAAAATTGAAGTATAGTTGATATGCAATATTACATTAGTTTTAAGTGTACAACATAGTGATTCAGCAACTGTATACATTATGCTGACAAGTGTAGCTACCATCTGTCCCCATAGAATACCATTGACCATATTCCCTATGCTGTACTTTTCATCTCTGTGACTTATTTATTCCATAACTGGAAGCTTGTATCTCCCACTCCCCTTTACCCATTTTGCCTATCCCCTCGTCCCTTCCCTCTGGCAATCCTCAGTTTGTTCTTTGTATTTATGCATCTGTTTTATTTGTTTGTTAATTTGTTGTTTTTTAGATTCCACATGTAAGTGAAAAATGGTATTTGTCTTTCTTTGTCTGACTTATTTCACTTAATGTAATACCCTCTGTGGCCATCCACGTTGTTCGAAATAGCAAGATGTCAGTCACCCCCGCATCTCCTTTATCCATTCATCTGTCCATGGACACTTGGGTTACTTCCATATCTTGGCTATTGTAAATAATGCTTCAGTAAACATAGGGTGCATATATTTTTTAAATTAACATTTTCATTTTCTTTGAGTAAATACTCAGTAGTGGAATTACTGGATTATATGGTATTTCTATTTTTAATTTTTTTTTTAAATTTTAAGTAGGTTCTATGTCCAGCATGAGGCTTGAACCCCTGAACTGGAGATTGAGTCGCATGCTGTACTGACTGAGACAGCCGGGCACAAAGATCTTATTTTTAAGTAATGTCTACACCTAATGTGGAGCTTGAACCCACAACCCCAAGATCAAGAGTTGCATGCTCCACCAACTGAGCCAGCCAGGTGCCCCTAATTTTAATTTTTTGAGGAACCTCCATATTGTCTTCCATAGTGGCTACACCAGTTTACATTCCCACTGACAGTACAGGACGGTTCCTTTTTACCAGAGATAACTTTTTATCTAAAAGACCTATCTGTAGGGCAGGGCAAACATCTAATTACCAAACATATCTTATTGTCTTGTGAATTACCCTCCTTCCCTTTGAAGCCCCAGGCCCCTATCCCACTCCTTAACTCAGGATAGCATATAAGCCTCAACTGCTCTACTCACCTTTGAGTGTCATATATCTTTGGGGCTTCTGTATGTACAAAATTAAATTTGATTTTCTCCTGTTAATCTGTCTTATATCAATTTAATTATTAGACAGTCCAAAGAACCTAAAAAGGAAGAAGGGAAAAATTTTCTTCCCCTACGGAATGAAGTCATCTTCAAGTAGTGTCTCCACATTTGTCCCAGCACATGGGAATCATTGTCAGAAGAAAGAGGGAGCACTCTTGAGAAACACTGTAATGTATAATAATGACTTAAAGAATATCCAGCATTTACATGGGACTTACTATAAATCAGGGACTGTTATTAATACTTTTCATATATTACCTCAGGAAAAACCTGGGTTTGGAGTCCTACAGGTCTGAGTCTGAATGCTGGTTCTGTCAGTTTATAGTTGTGTGGTCATAGGAAGAAGGTTCTTAAACTCTAATATTAAGTTTCTTCAAATGCAAAGTACTCCTAGGGTTGTTGTGGAAATAAATGAGATCAGGTATGCACAAGCTCTAGTAGGTGCTGGCACATAATGGTCCTTTCCCTCTTTTGTTTGTTGGTTACCCTGTGAACCTTCGGATGACAAAAATTGGTGCTAAGTGAACATTGTCTGTTGGCCATTCTGATATCACATGATATGGGACATTCACATGAGTGCCCATTAACTTTAAAGAGTTTATGTGTCAAAAAAAAAAAAAAAAGAGTTTATGTGTCTCCATCTGCTTGGGAAAAGTAGTCCCTGTTTCTATGACCTGATTTCTGCAAACATGGAGAAGTTTGGAAACAAAGAGCCTGGTAGGATTCACCAAAGCCACAGGAGACATTACAAGAATGGCAAAGACTAAAATTATGAAGATGATGAACTTAATTTGCATTTTTAGTGTCCTGAGATTTAAGATTTTTATTTTCCCAGGAGGGCATTCATGGAGAGATACCTAAGTGTCTGCAGTGTATAAATGAAACATTTATTTCTTGTGAACTAGTGCTTGTTGAAGGAGAGTGACCCTCACATGGTTTTTTTTTTTTTTGTCAAAACCTTCAGATATGTGATATTTATATCCCCACCCATACAGTTACCAGTAAAGAGTATAGATGGTTTATATTGATAAATCCTTAGTACTAAAAGACTTGCTAATTAAAGCAGTCAACAACCACAAACCACTTTGGGAGTGAGGCTGGTCCTTATAATTAACCTCATTTTGCAAGTGAAGGAACATGAGCACTGAAACAATGTGACCAAGCCAAAGCCACGACAAGTTAAGGGCAGGGATAAAGACTAGACTTCAACAAACCCCCAAAATCAAATCACAGTTGTCTTGTATAATCAACTTTTGTTAACCTTCAACAATTTTATGGTTCTGTGGTTGTGCTTGTGGGATTCAGAATTGGGCTTTATTGTTGTTCCTTGGTATGTATAATAAAGAAGCAAAGGAAATTGTGCCTAAAATCAATCTCTCTTTCTCTCTCTCCCCCCCCTCCTTGCCCCCCACATCCACACATAATCTATTGAGAAAATTCCTTCCTAAACAATAACCTACTAATAAGTACTTTTAGATAATCAAAGGATAAGTACATCAAAAGTATGTCCTGCTGAGTCCCTTTAGGGGGACTTTTGGGCTAAGATGTTATATACAGAGGTACTAGGAACATTTTAGGATGTAAGGTAGTTTACTTCCATGCTGTGTGTTACCCTGTTTCTGGCCCTTGTGATTTAGCCAGCCCATAGAGAGTGTATCAAAGTCAGTCGCCAGTACCAGCTCTCAATGCCAGCAGTATTTACCTAGGATCCTGGCATTTGCCTAGTTAGGATCCTCATCCCAGGATGATGAGTATCCTATTACTCTGAGTTCTCAGATTTCAGAGCTCTCTCATGTTCTCTTATACTCTGGTTTTGAGAAACTGTCTCAGGCTCTTCTCTGGCTGACTGGTTTCATACCCCTAGTAACTAAGTAACACACTTTGTGTCCATGACCTGTGGTACAGCCAAGCAAACAGCTGTAAAATATTTTGAGGTAATGAAGATTGTTTCCTTTTGACCCTTGTGCTTTCTTGAACAAGCTATTGCATGGCAGCAATCACTTCTAAAAGTACTGATCTAGAGGGTTTGGCCTATACAGTCAAGAACAAAAAGTCAAATTCTTGGCTTTGAATTCTAAAGTAGGCTGTTGAAATTGATAGCAGAGAAAACAGGCTTGCAAGCACAGACTTATAAATTGCAATAGTTGGGCTGTTTGAGAGTGAAAGTATTTTTAAAACCAGAAACTTGTCTTTGAAAACCAAGAGCCAAAATCCAAATATAAAGTTTATACCATAATTATCAGATTTTGGAACAATATAGAATGCTGGAAGAGCAGTTTTCCTAGCCAAAAGAAAGTAAGATTTCCAGGACTTGGCAGGACAAAGAGAATTGGAGAGGACATGAAAGGAACTTGTCTTTATGGGTGTAGTTTCTATCCTTAACACTCTTCAGGTTGAGTCCCAAGAGGGATATTGAAGAAACTCATCAGCTAGCTATTCCACTGAGATTTAGGGGGCTGTCATGGCAGGAGAACCATCATCAAACTCCCCAGAATGTTGCCTGATGAGATGGCACACCTTATAGTGAAGGCTTAGTCTCTAGGAGAGCATCTGAACTGAGGAGGAGCAATTGCTAAATGTCACCAGGTAGCTGGGCCTGAGGCAGCTTCTGGTGTTCTGCACACCCCTGCGTAGTGTGAGAGAACCTTCAAAAGTTCCTATGCCACAGTATGATAGTTCCTCAAAAAAGCAAACACGATTATCATTTGATCCAGCAATTTCACTTGTAGCTATATACCCCAAAGAATTAAAAGCAGAAACTCACACATAATTTTTGTAATCATGTTCATAGCATTATTCACAATAGCCAGAAGGTAGAAACAACCCAAATATCCACTGACAAGTGACTAGATAAGTGAAATATGTTATATACACACAATGAAATATTATTCAGCCTTAAAAAGGAATAAAATTCTGATGCATGCTACAATAGGATTGAACCTATAAAACATTATGCTAAGTGAAATAAGATAGACGCAAAAGGACAAATACTATATGATTCCATTTATATGGCATATTTAGAATAGTCAAATTCAGAGACAGTAGAATAGTGATTACCAGGGGCTTGGGGGAAAGGAGAATGGAGAGTTTAATAAGTATTGGTTTTAGTTGAGGTGAAGAAAAAGTTGTAGAGATGGATAGTGGTGATAGTTGCACAAAAATGAGAATATGAGGGGTGCCTGGGTGGCTCAGTAGGTTAAGCATCTGACTCTTGATTTCGGCTCAGGTCATGATCTCAGGGTCGTGAGATTGAGCCCTATGTTGGGCTCTATGCTCAGCGCACAGGGTCTGCTTGAGAGTCTCTTTCTCCCTCTCCCTCTGCCCCTCCTCCCACTTGCATGTGCAGCCTCTAAATAAATAAATAAAATATTTTAAAAAATGAGAATATGAATAATAATGCCAATGAACTGTACACTTAAAAATGATTAAAATGGAAATTTTGTGTGATATATATTTTACCAGAATTTTTAAAAATCAAGGGGGAAAAATTTCCCATGCCCCCAGTAGGAAGACAAAAATGACTGAAAGTCAAGTCAGTGGGTCAGGACAGGGGAGTATAGAGTGACTTGTGAAGCCCTGATGACTGGTAAGCCAAGCTGACACACAGTTTGGCATGGTAATAGTGGGAATGGGCAGCTACTACACAGGAAATGGATTTTTCCTCTCAGCAGAAGCCATTGGGTGGTTTGCTAATGACTGCAAAACATATTACTCTCCCCCAAAGTCAGGGTGATAGACTACCCAGGACTCGGATCATCCAGATCTTAGATGACTACTAGAATGTGACGGAGAAAGGTGAAGGGAAAAAATACTAATTTGACCATTTATCCAAAAAAGATTGAGTTTAAAATAGAATTTACCAAGATTACTTTGGATTACAGAGTCAGGTTTTCCATCATCAGTGCCATAAGGACTCCAGAGCTAAAGTAAGTTGAGTTATAAGTAAGTCATTCCCATTTTGCATGCATGAATGTGCATGACAATGAAATGTATTCCCATTACATCGCTATATGTCTTTTCCAAACCTAAAACTAAGGTGCTTCTCAAATCTATGGCAATTTTGGAGCTGTTCTGTGAGAAACAGGGAGTTCTGCCTGGTGCAAGATTAGTTCAGCTTCCTTGGGCTCACCATCAGAGATAGCCACACAGTTTCACTGATGGCCAACCTTGAGACCAACCCCAGAACATGGGTGATCGTGAAGCTGGATCTTTGGGGTACCTACAATTAAAGCAGTTAACAAACATGACTCTCCAGGTCCCATGGTACATGTTGGCCTTTGAGAACACTCTTGGACTACTGGGACTGTTGGATAACCCTCCCACCATCATCTTCCAGTGGTTAGTGATAAGGTTAGTGATAAGCTCCTAAAGTAGGGCCTCCTAAAGTAATAGCTATTAATAACTGCTAATCTGTATTACAAACGTATTCTCTGCTGGCACTATGCTGCTAACTTTACATGATTATCCCATTTAGGCCTTACCACACATCTGTGAGGTTAAGTACCAGTATTAATCACATTTTGCAGAAAAGGAAACTGAAGATTAATAAAGGCAGATAACTTGCTCCAGGTCACCCAGCTAGTAAGTAACAGAGCAAGGAAGAACCCAGAAACCTGACTTGACAGCCCAAGTGCTAACCATGACAGTACATTACATATTGTTTGGGGACATCCTCCTATTCTAAAAATCTAGCTTGACATGGATATTCCTGGACACAGTATAGTAAAAACTGGCTTAACTGTTAGATTTGTGTTTGAGGACTCACAGGCTGATTACTGGTCCATATAGACAAACAAGGCTTAAATGTGATACCTAGTAATTTAACAATGGTTTTGGAAATAGGACTTTTTCAAAAGCATTTAGCATATCTTGGGGTTTATTGTTTTATGAGCAATTCATCAGCCCAATTTTATCCAAATCACCTCAATAAAGAGAACATGCTGCATCTTTAAGCCATGAGAACTCCCATTGTTCCAAGCCTTCCCCACCCCCATACTGTTGGAAGCTTTACTTTTATCCATGGTATAGGGTTATCATATTCATATAGGCACAGATGACTGACTTCCACAACTACCTCCTGTGGGAGTGAGCGTTAATGGTTTTAAAGGCTGCCTTAGAAGCGTGAGGGCTAATTTCAGGGAGTAAGCTTGGAGCAACTGAGATAGACCTGGAGGCTTACCTCACGTCCTACAAGGTGGTCCACCTTTTTGTTTCTGTCCTGTAGGCACTGGGCAGGCAGATAGATAATGCCTTATCTCATAAACAAGGGAAATAACAGTACAAACACTTCTCTATTCCTCATTCCCTCTGTCCTGTGGTATCTTAGCAATCCAGCCCCAGTGATGACTGGGAACTGTTTGGTACAGGAAACATGCAGATGCTCTGTACCTGAGCTTGATTATGACTGCCCAGCCATCCAGAGCTTGCCTGTGGGAATGCAGAATTCAGAGGGGAACTGTTCTGACCAGGAACAGTTATGAATGAAATGAAATTCAGGCCAGAGAAGCCCATTTCTGGGTGTTTTATTTTTGTCCTAAAATGAATCTAGCCAACCTCTCCAGATTATCCAAAGCCCTTAACATGCCCCACAGAGACATCTGATAGCCTGACATATCCCCCCTTCTAATGTTCTCACACTTATGGCACCTTAACCAGATGTAAAGACAGGCCTTCAGAGGCCTAAGTAACTGCTCACCTATTTCTGATCATGAATGTCCCTGGGCCAACTTCCAGAACATGTCCCTCCATATAAAGTCCTTCCAGAATGTTAAAGTTCTGAGGAATGATTATTTTCAAAATATAATCCAACACTGAGCAAACTATTAATCAAGGATAAGGGAAGAAAACATCTTTTCAGACATGAAAAGACTAAAATTTTACTTTCCAAGTAACTGTTTTTAGAACTTACTTGAGGATATACCCCAGCAAATTTAGAGAACAGACCAAGAAAGATGAGATATGGAATCCAGAAAAGAGTGTACCACTCTAACTCAAAAAAACACAGAGAAAAGAAGTTCCTGGATGAAGTAATTAGCAAGTCTATAGAACAGGTACTCCACATTGAAACTGCAAGATTAAGGGCTCTTAGACAAAAGTTTACAGAAATAAAGGGAACCCAATATTAAAGAAAATATTTTTGACAACTTGGAAAACTTGAGGAAACCATAAATACAGATAAATCAAGAAGAAAGAAAAGCCATGAGAAATCCTAGGAAAATAATTAAGAAATATAGAAAAAAGTCATGACTCTAATGTGAAGCAAAAGACTTTCTTTTTTTTTTTTTTTAAGATTTTATTTATTTATTAGAGAGCACATGAGAGGGGGGAGGGTCAGAGGGAGAAGCAGACCCCCCGCTGAGCAGGGAGCCCGATGCGGGACTCGATTCAGGGACTCCAGGATCATGACCTGAGTCGAAGGCAGTCGCTTAACCAACTGAGCCACCCAGGCGCCCGAAGCAAAAGACTTTCAGATCAAGATGGTACAGTGGATTTATACCATGAAATCCCACTTTGCTCCATATACATAGCAATAATAAAAATATAAAGAAAGAAAACCAAAAGGCATAAGTAGGCTCAAATACCAGATAAATGCAAAAAATCCCAAAAGGAACAGAAACTCAAGCCAGTAAAAAGGACTAAAGCTGGTCCAGCTTGAAGTTTGCCTTTTATATAGTGAAAGGGATTGAAAATACGCCTATGAGATAGAAGACTGGAACCAGACACGTAGCTCAGAACCCTGAGCAGTAGTGGTGCATCTTCGACACCATGAAAAGAGAATGAAAATTAACTACTGCTAACTGCTGCCTGGGACCATAACTTCTAATGAACTGCAGGCCTAAGGAGGCCAAAGGTCAAGATCATAGCCTTGCAACCAGGATATAAGCCAAGACACCCAATGGTACATGACTCGATCTGCCTTATACTTAATATCAGCTCTGATCCACTATTATGAGACCTAGTTCTGAATTAGGGACCCAGAGGGCTGAGTGGAGGTAAAAAAAAGATAGGCAAGGAGAGAGGTTAAGAGAGAGAGAGAGAGAGCCATAAAATAAATGACAAATTCTCACTTAAGATGAAATAAAATTTCAAGACACAAATTTATTGCTAATAAAGATGGCTACTAAGCAGAGGGTGGATAGGAGGATGTGGAGTATTGGTGGGATGCAAAAAAAAAGGTGGCTACTAAAGCCTAAGGGAGACTTACTTTTTTAGTCTATGCTTTGGTACCTTTCAAATTTGGGGAGTGAATTTTCTTTTTTATTCAAAAAGTCTATGGAAACCTACCTGCTTCAATCTATAAATCTAAAATTGATAATATTCCTTATTTTTAAGGCTCTCTCCGAAGGTTTTTTAAAGAAGAGAAGGTCTTTCAGAACCTCGGCCCAAAGATCCTGTTGACAGTTTTACACAGAAGGCACCCAATAAATATTTGCTGACGTTGGTGTTGTTATTGTTGATAATGATTATGATAGTGCCAATGATAAGATGAGCAAGAACTCATTTCATCACTACCCAAGCCAAAGCACTGGAGCTTTGTGATTTCCCCAGAATGGCATTTCTTTGCCCATTTCCTTTGGGGCCGGGCACTGCCCTTAACATGACTTCTACTTGCTGCAAGGAGTCTCTCCTGTTTATTCTCTTAGCATATCATTCTGCCCCCAAAATGGGTTTTCGGACATCATTAAATCTGGTAGCCATGACTCTCATAATTCTCTCCATTCAGTAGCTGATGCTGTGGTTGAGAGTGACCCGTGCATTTGGGGAACCTACATTTCAGGAAGCTGTACGTACTCACTAGTCAAGTGAAGAATCTCAGAAAGCATATTATTAAGCAATGCGTTCTTATCTCTCGGGGGCCAAACACATCCACTACAGCATTGTCTGGCAATTGCAGACATGCAAACCAGGGGTAGGGGGAAAGACATATGGAGATCATTGCCACACAGCGTACCATTGAGCCCAAATTAATCCTGCATCCACTCTCTGAATAGAGCGTGGCCCAAGGCTGCTCCTGAAATTCTGTATTCTTCATCATATAGATATGATCTCTGTCACAGAGGATTCTCCATCCTTGCTCCTTCCCCCACCCCTACCCCTTTTCTTTTGTCCCTTTTTCCTTCCTTCACTCACTAGGCGTGCTTTGAGCTATGCATGTCAGACACTACTCCAATAAGAAGGTGGTAAGAATCACATGCCAACTTTATTATTATTATTATTATTATTTAACAAAAATACAAGAGAACAAATCTACACCTTTATTTACTTTTCTTTAAATTTAAATCCTTGAGGGGTACAGCATCACACGGATTCTGTGGCCAATGGCTTTAGCAGGAAGATTGCTTCGGAATTTGGCACAAACCATGCCACTGTTTCCATGAGCACTTTTCCCCAGATTACTCTGGTTTTGTTTGGTTTGCCACCAGGAGTCACTGTGTTGTTCTTCGCTTTGTACGCATAAGCACATCTCTTGCCTAGATAGAATTCCGTTTCGGGGCACCTGGGTGGCTCAGTTGGTTAAGCGACTGCCTTCGGCTCAGGTCATGATCCTGGAGTCCCGGGATCGAGTCCCACATCGGGCTACCTGCTCGGCAGGGAGTCTGCTTCTCCCTCTGACCCTCCTCCCTCTCATGCTGTCTCTCATTCTCTCTGTCTCAAATAAATAAATAAAATCTTTAAAAAAAAAAAAAAAGAATTCCGTTTCATCTCGAGCATAAACACCTTCGATTTTAAGAAGAGCTGTGTGCTCCCTCTGGTTCGGAGACCCCGCTTATAGCCAGCAAAAATGGCCTTGGACCACAGCCTTCCAGACATTATTTGGCGTTATAGGAGTCCTGTTCCCAGCAGGCCTCCACAGACTCCAAGATGGTGGGAAAAAAAAGGCCAACTTTATTTTTTTTTTAAGATTTTATTTATTTACTTGAGAGAGCGAGAGAGAGAGAGAGAGAGCACAGAGGGAGAGGGAGAAGCAGACTCCCCACTGATCGGGGAGCCCTGCTCAGGGCTCCATCCCAGGACCCTGAGATCATGACCTGAGCCATAACTGACTGAGCCACCCAGGTGCCCCACATGCCAACTTTAAATTAGGAAAGTCTGAAAGACCCCAATATTAGGAGCTGAAGTGGGTTTTTTCTCAGACTCTAATTGAGGAATAAGTGGAACAAACTCCAATTAAAACTGAGCAATTCCCATCAGAGTTGCATATACTTGAGTAACGCCCTCTCCTACACCCACACCTGATTTGTTGATAAGATCCTGTGCGCAGTTGTAAGTACATGGATAGAAAGATTCCCCTGAGTTATCTGGGCTCTTTGAAGGAGGAAGAGAAAAGGCCAGTGCCCAGTATTGTTGTGTAAGTTGCTATGCAATGGAGTGCCTGGAGGAGGAGAGTCAGGGCAGAAATCTAGCCTGCGCTCAGCGCACTAACCCGTGAGGCAAGGACTGCAGGGCATGGGCACATTTTTCTCATTGCCACAAAAGTAGTGTATGTTGTAGGAAGCAGATCCATGTTCTCTGATTGTAATTCTCTGATGGGAAGGTCAAGGAGTTCTTTTTTTTTTTTTAAAGATTTTATTTGACAGAGAGACAGCGAGAGCAGGAACACAAGCAGGGGGAGTGGGAGAGGGAGAAGCAGGCTTCCCGGCGAGCCGGGAGACGGATGCGGGGCTCTATCCCAGGGCCCTGGGATCGTGACCTGAGCCTAAGGCAGATGCTTAACGACTGAGCCACCCAGGCGCCCCAAGGTCAAGGAGTTCTAAACCAGAGTGGGAACACTGGCTGTATGGAGAGACACAGGCTTTACAAAGTGAGGTACTGAGTGGTCATCACCATCCACATCAGGTTCCCTGCTTTGAAACAGCCTAGAACCAGGGTTTTTCTGAAGATCCATTTCTAACCTGGAATTCTGACTTCATAATGGGTCTTCTGGTTTCTCGCCAGTCATTCCTCACATTAGTGTTATGGATATTTATCTCCCCTGAATGTGAATATATGCGCTTTATCCTCACTGACATATCTTTGTATGGGGAATTCTAGAGAATCCCCAGGACGATGCAACTGAACTTGAACACTAAGCATTTGAGGAAGTGTGGCATAGAACTGCTGATTCCCCAGGGCCAACCTTGCCTGGAAAACACTAGGTTCCAGTTGTGGTTTTAATCATACTTCTGTGCCTGCTCTTGAATAAGTCCTTACCTCTCTCTGGGCTTCAGTCTCTTGGTCTATATGATAAGAGGATTGGGTCTTTGTTGTTCTGTCAGGCTGTGGTTATACCCTGCTTGGCTTTCAGAGGTTGGAAGCATTAAAGTGACTTGGCAGCAAGGACTGGTTTGTAGTCGCATGGAGCCCACATCTAGGACAAGAGGAAAGATATGGTTGGAAGGCACAGAGCCCTGTCTTCTCTCCCTATTCAGCTCATGCCAAGTGAATCAAGGATATAATTGTCCTTGGCATACCAAACATCACTACACTTACTTCAGTTCAACTTCTTTTATTTCTTAAGCCCTTGTGGAAGTTGCCATCCCTCCCACCTGTACATGAGTGTGCATTTTGCTACAGTAAAAACCCAGGATTTTTGAAGTCTCGGTTTCACCCCTTCATAATTATGTGACTGATTCCCAGTTTCCTAATCTGTAAAGTGGAGATAATAATGTTTATGTCATTGTTGCTGTGAGGATTAAGTGAGATTCTGTCTAAAAAGCATATAGCATAAGGCCTGGCTGATACATGACAACTTCTTTCCTCTCTTACCTATCCACTCCTCCCCGGCCCTGCTGCTGCCAACACCCCACCACCAGTGTGCACATGTCAGTAAAGACTATTAAAATTTTGCACCCTGGAGGGGTGAATTGACTGTCTAAGGACACGAGTTCAGGCATGAAACAGGTATGCCCTTGGCTATTTGTGACTTGAAATCTCGCTCCTGCCATTTTTTCACTACAGTTTTATCTGAAGAGATGTCTCATTAGAAAGATTAAAAAAAAATGTATGTTTTTCTCTCTGAAGTGATAGGTTCCTCCAGTTATGCTGGACTTGATAAATTTGTGTGTGTGTGGAAGAGGTTAGCATCCAATGGGTTCACTTAAATGGCATTGGGAAGTCCCCTTAAATTTCAACCTCATTGCTCCCTGATAAGTTGACTTATCTCCCATCACTCATCTGTGATTTGAAGCCTCGTTGTGTTATTATTGATACCCAGAACTGAAGAATTCTCCAAGAATTTCACTCCCTCCACTAGGCAATCATACACTGTTCCTATCTCTATAAAACAAGCAAGCAAGATAGTATAATGTACTGGTGAAGAGCAAGGTCTCCATATTCAGACTGTTTGATTTTGAAGACCAACTTTGCTACTTACTAGCTTTGTGACCTTGGGTATAGTTAGTTAATTTCTCGATTTCCTTATCTAAAAAAATGGAGCCAACCTGATAAAATTGTTGAAAAGATTAAATGCATCAATATCTATAAAATGTCTGATACATAATAAGTTTTCATAAATGTCTATTATTAGTAATAATGGCAAAGAGCTCTTCTCCACATGAGAACTTGTCATATCCTAGAATGAAGCTGAGAATGACCCAGTTAACTGCAGTAGAACTGGGTAGCTGAGAGAGCCAGTACCGAGAACTTGAACCATCCATTTCAGAGATATACCCAGCTGCAGGTCCTAGAAACCTTATCTTGAGACAAACCATTGTAACTGGAAGGAAAGACCATAGATAGTATGTGGATGATGTCAGTGAGAAGAGCAGTTTTCTGCTTATTTATCTCCTGACTGATCATGTAAGAGAGCTCAAGTCCCTCTCTCTGCCAGGTTGGACACCTGAGCACTGTAAGATCAGAATGGCTGTGAATTCCTGACCATCAGCCATCTTTGCATTCTTGGTTTGATGACCGTGAACTTCTAGACCATGTCCTTTACCTCATACTGCTTCTATGAACAGTCTGTGCATCTTGTGTCAGTTACCAAATGGCTCCACCAGGACTTGGGAGTACCTGATTAAGAGAATTTCTTGGGAGAAAAGGAAAATGAGATCCCTCTGGCTCTGACCTCATGCCTAAATCCTAAGAGTATGCTTGCTTTTGGTGCTGAAGGCCTGAGTTTTTAGAAAGTACACAAAGAATCTGTAGGTAAAGGTTTATCTGCCTTTTGGTTTACCCTGCTATGTGAAAAAGGGGGGGGGGTGCGGAATCAGGGTATGTTAGGATTACTAAGGCTTCTTGGTAGTCAGAGCATGCAATAACCACCCACACCTGATCATTCTCAACTTGCTGGACCAATTGAGGAAAGCTGGAATATTCACAAAGTCTTAACTCAGGTGTAACATCAGAATCTAGGAGGATGCCTGGAAGGCAGCATTCTACAATGAATCAGGCAGTCTGAATACTGAGGGATGCCCTTCAGTTTCTGCACTTGAAGACATTAATTTTTAGAAGTGCAGAGAATATAGGATAAATAAAAACTGGATTGGTGGGGAATAGTTCCCTATGGGAAGTGGTCCACATTCTGTACTTCCACTTCCAAGACCAGCTTCCCCATTTTCCCCTCACTCCTACCCAAGATTATGTTAACTCAGGTCCTCTACATCTTTGACCTCTTCCTTTTGACCTAACAGACACAGGTTCTCCCCAAAGGACACTACTTCCCCTACTGCCCTTTCCACACTCCATCAACCACATGTGCCAGAAAAAAACCGCATCATTCTTACATCTCATTGTCATTTGCAGGCTATTACTCCTATACCCTCAAGTAGAACATTTTCCTCTGTTGAATTTCAGGCCACTAGGTTATACCACAGTTCCCTTCCTTGACTCAAACTACTGTCTTCCTAGTCCTTCCCCCACATTTGCCTCTAGCCCCTGATCCATGTCCAGTCCCTTAATATCCATGGGTGACCACCGTGTCTGGGGGGAGCACCTATCCAATAACTTCTTGACCTTCTCAATGTCCTGACCTCCATGTAATTTTAGTCACCCCCCCCCCCCAGTCACAGACAAAACTTGGATCTTGTCAATTGCCCCAAACCACACCTCCATAATCGTAACTCTAGTACCCTCTGGCTTCAGTATTCCACTTCTTTCACTCCTTGCTCTTTTAAACCTGGTCTTTGATCTTAACAAGACCTCCAGTATTTGATTTTTCCATTTTCTTCCAGTCTATTTGTCTCTCCCCTATCTAACCTAAATTCTCAGCTCTTCAGATCAATTACTGATTGGCAAAATTTTCTGTTCTTTTGTCCCCTTAACTTTTTATCTAACCCATGTGGAAAAACGGCTGGACCTTCCATGACACATCACTGATCAGCTGTCCTATTCCTCATTGAAGTTTGAGTTATTTTTAATTTCTCTATTCTCTGCAAACTCTCTACCCCTTCTGTGTCTCACCTTACCTCATCACTCTTACAAGATGGCCGCATTTAATACCTTACACAGAAAATAAAAAGTGTTAAAGAGCAATTACCTTAAGTCTCTGTGCCTCATCTCCAGTATGCAAAATTATCTTCATCTCCCTCCTCTGGTCTAAAGCTAATCCTCTGATCTAAAGCTAATCTAAAGCCAAAACTACCTGTGGTCTGAATTTTATCCCTCTCTACCTCCTCATGGGCCTTACTCTCTGGTATCATTAATGTCTCCCTCTTGACTTGCATTTCAGAAGCTTCTATACCAGGTAGGTCTCTGTTCCCTAGGCTTCTGCCTTATCTGGGAAATATCCACTCTGAGCATCACTTAAGGGATGCCATTGATAGAAATAAGGAAGTTAGAAAAGGGGAAATATTTTTAGAAGCAGGAATTAGGAATTGGGACTTTGGGGGGGAGTTGTTTAAGATTTTATTTATTTGAGAGAGAGAGAAAGCATGAGCAGGGGGGCAGAAAGAGAGGGAGAAGGACAAGCAGACTCCCCTCTGAGCACAGAACCCTATGCAGGGCTTGATGCAGGGGACCCCGAAATCATGACCTGAGCTGAATCAGACGTTTAACCGACTGAGCCATCCAGGTGCCCCTGGGACTTTAGTTTTTTAAGTACAGTTTGATAGGCTATTCCAGTAGAAATGTAAAGTAGAAGGTTTGGAGATGCATACATGTATCTTTAGGAGAGAGATCAATTCTGGATATCCTACTTTCTTCCTTGCTCTGACACATCAAGGGCATAGAACTATCCATTAACTTGGGTAGGACAGGGGTGGGGCTTATCCCTAAGTATTTCTTTTCCTAGTGCTTTTCTACAAAGGGCCTCTAAGTTTTGGGCATATTAACATATTTATTTTAAAGGTACGTCCATGGTGTTGAAAACCCAGATTTTACAACTTTGAATTTCATCTCAATCTCCAGATGTGGAATCTAGAAAAATTTCTCTAGTCTTATAGCAGAAAATAACTATAATTCTGGATCCTTTTTAGGATTTCTTACATTTTTGTATAATTGAGGAAACCCTTACAGTCAATGTGCAGCCATATTTATTAAAAGAAAGGCTCCCCAAACTCTTGTTAGAAAATGACTTTACTAGGGCACCTGGCTGGTTCAGTCAGTAGAGCATGCAACTCTTGATCTCAGGGTTGTGAGTTCAAGCCCCACGTTGGGTGTGGAGTGTACTTAAAAAAAAATAAAGCAGCGTTTTCTTTCTTTCTTTCTTTCTTTCTTTCTTTCTTTCTTTCTTTCTTTCTTTCTCTCTCTCTCTCTCTCTCTCTCTCTCTCTCTCTCTCCCTCCCTCCCTCCCTCCCTCCCTCCCTCCCTCCCTCCCTCCCTTCCTTTCTTCCTGGGTGACTCATTCAGTTAAGCATCTGCCTTCAGCTCCGGTCAAGATCTCAGGGTCCTGGGATGGAGTCCCATGAGTCTGACATCAGGCTCCTTGCTCAGTGGGGAGCAAGGTGTACAATATACATGATTCAACAATTCTCTACATTACTCAGTGCTCATAATAATAATTGTACTCTTTAATCGCCATCACCTATTTCACCCACCCCCCACCAACCTCCCCTCTGGTAACCATCAGTTTGTTCTCTATAGTTAAGAGTCTGTTTCTTGGTTTGTCTCTCTCTCCTTTCCCCCTCCTTTGCTCATATGTTTTGTCTCTTAAATTCCACCTATGAGTGAATCATATGGTATTTGTCTTTCTCTGACTTATTTCACTTAGCATTATACTCTCTAGCTCCATCCATGTTGTTGCAAATGGCAAGATTTCATTCTTTTTTATGGCCAAATATTCCATAGAGAGAGAGAAAGACACACACACACACACCACATCTTCTTTATTCATTCATCAATCGATGAACACTTGGGCTCCTTCCATATCTTAGCTATTGTAAATAATGCTGCTATAAACATAGGAGTGCATGTATCCCTTTGAATTAGTGTTCTTGCATTCTTTGGGTAAATACCCAGTAGTGCGATTGCTGGATCATAGGGGAGTTCCATTTTTAACTTCTTGAGGAAACTCCATACTGTTTTCCACAGTAGCTGTGCCAGTTTGCACTTCTACCAACAGTGCACAAGGGTTTCTTTTTCTCCACATCCTCTCCAACACTTGTTGTTTCTTATGTTTTGATCTTAATCATTCTGACAGGTATGAGGTGATATCTCATTGTAGTTTTGATTTGTATTTCCCTTATGTTGAATGATATTGAGCATCTTTTCGTGTGTCTGTTGGCCATCTGTATATAATATATCCTTATCTCCTTCCTTTTCTTCCTTCCTTTCCTCTCTTCTTCCTTGTCCTCCTCTTTACACAAATGTTTACTGAGCACTTACTGAGGACCTGTGCCAGGTCCTATGTTAAGCAATGATTAGTATTTAGTATTGATTTAGTGATGAACAATAATCAGTTCCTATCTTTAGTACTACCTAGTAGGAAAAAGAGAGAACATGTTATATTCAGGAGACTAGGCAGAACGTCTATATTCCTTAACTCAACTGAGTGATCAGGAAATATTTCTAGGGAGGTTATGCTCACCCTTTAAAGGATGAGTAGCAAGTAGCCAAACAGACAAGGGGGAACAGGGATTCCCAACAGAAGAGACATGATGAACAACATCATGGAAGAGTGAGAGCACATGGTGAAATGTAAATGAGCATATTGTGCAAATGTGGATAAAGGAGTGTCTGGTCACCTATTCTGATGATATTTCAGTAAAAATAAAATTAGGCCTTAATTTTAACCCTCTTCTTTAGCAGAATCCTTAAAAAACTGACAAGAATAAAATCTGATTCTATATCATTTAATTAGAAGTGCCTTAGTATCAAATACAGGAAGAAGAAACTCAAAGGAAATTTTTCATCTCTTCAACTTTTAAGAGTTACTCTTACTATTTGCTGGGGGCAGTTGTTATTAATAGGAATAGTCAAGGGAATAATTTCTCAGTTATTCTCAGCCGATCTTCCTGGCAGTATTTCATTCAAATCAGAAGGATGTTAATTCTATTTTTCATAAGATAGAGGACTATGACCAGTTGTAGCAAGTAGAATCCCAACCTCAAAGAGTCAGCTGGATTAGCCTCAGGAAATCCTGGTTTTTATCCAATGTGGCCCATAAATTCAATTATTTTATTCATGAGAGAAGTTCTTTAAGGACTGGCTATTAGCTTCGTTTTGCATTCAAAGGCAGGAAGTGATAAACCTTAAAACAGGGTCACATGGCTTTTAGAGCTGATGTCACTGAGGTCTCTCTTCCTCTCTCCCTCTTGATCTCTATCCTTCCTTTTGACCCCCATCCTTCCTCTTTGCCCATTTTCTTTTTCTTTTGTCTAAATTTCTTCTTAACTTATTTCTTATGCCTACCTGTATCTCTTTGGGCATTTAATTTTTTCTGCTAGTGATTTGGGTTTCTAACACTTTACCTAAAAAAAGATTTCAAGTTACTCTTCAGACTGCTCACTTGTCAAGGAATATCCAATAAGTTCCTCTTATGATTCCTCACATATTTCCACACTTGACAGAACCACACCTAGAGGAATGGGATTATTACTGTTTCTGTGTCACTTAGGAGCAAGTCTTTTGTTAGAGGATCCTGTCTGTCCTAGGCCCTGCCCTGTTTAGCACTTTTAACAGGGATGTGTATGAAGGCATAGATGACAGAATCAGTTTCCAAAATGATCTCAATTGGCTGGAATGCTGGTATGAAATCAACAAGCTGAAATTTAAATTAGGCAGATGTAAAGTCCAATGTGTTAAATTTAAAGAGAGCCGGCAGAAACTCAAGTCCTGACTGGGTTTAGTTCATGTGGACTAGATTGAAGGGTTTTAATTGAATATTAGCTTAATATAAGCCCAAAGCATGAAGCAGCTGTTGAAAAGGCTAACATATTATTAGACTGAATTAAAAGTAGGGTCCAGATCAAAGGAAGGAATGGTCATACTGTACTGTGTATTGTCCTATCTGAAACATGATTTTCTATGGTGAGGCAAAACAGGTAAGGTAGGTGGAGGGGGAAGGACAGTGAGAGGTCAGAAAACTAGAAGAGGGTCTGTACACTATGTCAGATGAAAGTGGTGAAAAAAACTTGGAAAAGAGCAAGTAGGAGGAGACTCACTATCCCAAGGTCAGTGTGAGCCAGACAACAACTCAAGAGGAATGTAGCAATAGCTAAAGTTGATCCCCATATCTGTCCTCCCTGTGCTCCCTGTGTCTGCCCAGTTCCTTTTATCCCTGTGAGTTTGAAAATGAGTTCAGACTTCTTCTATCCCTGGCCCTAGCTCTAGAACACAGATCTTATCTCTCTATCATGACTAAGGTATGGGAGGGGTTGAATTCATGGGTATATGATCTGTGCTGTTGCACAAGGCTCTGCACTTAGATGGACTCTGTGCTTGGTTTAATGTTTCCTTGAAATTCGTAACAAGTTTCGAATAAGGGGCCTGGCATTTTCATTTCCCACTGAGACCCACAAATTATGTAGCCCATCCTGGGTATAGAAAATATCCTTTTCTTCTTAGACCAATTAGAGTTTTCTACAAGGAAGATTTACTGTGAAAATAAGTTAGCAAACAATGTCAGCTATACTGACAGCTAGAAAAGAACAAAATTTCAGATTACAGGTTAATCCCAAAGTGAACTAGAACTCAGCCAAAAAAAATGTGATAGGACAGTTAAGGGGGTCTATAGCTTCTGGCTCCCTTCCACCTCATTTTTAGCTGCCCCGAATGTTAAATTAAGCCATGTACATGATCTGAAATGGATTTTGGTTTGGCAATAAAACCAAGCTGTGGGATCTATAATACAGGCTCCATGCCAGGAATGGGCCCTAGGTCACTGGCTTTAGTTTCGTTACCACTTGTCACTCCCCCGTTTCTTACCTCTTCCTTCTGCCTCTTTCTACGCATTGGAGATTGGAGCTCTGGCTTCTCCAGTCTGACTCCATTTACTTCCTGTTTCCTAGCGAATTAAAAAGGCCAGTTACACAAATTGGAGAATCTTGTCTTCCTCACCAATTATTGGCATCATGCAAAGTTGCAAGATTTAGCAAGTAAAAGTACAGGATGCCCAGTTAAATTAGAATTTCAGATGAACAACAGATAATTTTTTAGTATGTGCTCCAAGTATTGCCTGACATATACTTACACTAAAAAAATTATTTGTTGTCTAGCTGAAATTAAAATTCATTTGAACATCCTCTGTTTTATCTTGGAACCCTAGCATCGTTGACACCTGTGGATCTTGGGCTGCCCCGAACATCTGTGATATGCCTACCATCTAAGTTCCTTGGAATCCGTTGGCATGCCTTCAGTTTTTTTGTCTCCTGGTATTGCCTAATGCCAAATCCTGGCTCCTGCAGTTTCTGCCTCCTAATTCCCATGTCAACAAGAGAGCAGAAATGCAGAAATAACTAACAGATGCATCCTGAGTTTATTAAACAATCACTTATCTTTCCCAATTCATGTTACCAATTCTTCCCATTTATTCCAGTTCTCCTTCATTTCCGTCTCCCAAGTACGATTACTAAATTTTGCAACAGAAATTGCGACTGGTTTTCTCTCCATTATTTCCCCAGTAGCTACTGTATTGTATGGCACCCAGTGGAGTTCAATAGATATTTGTCAAATCAGCCAAGTAAAGAATAAATTCCCCATAGACTGTTAGAACAGATGGAATAAAGTGTTCTATTTTATTCTGGGAGAAGGACTAGGGCCAATAGTATTAATGCTTGGGAAAATAATTTTGGCTTCAACACCCCCCAGAAATTCCTACCATTAGAGGTTGGAGTGGTAGTGTTGAGAAGGCAAGAGCACCCAACCCTGGCAGTGTTCAGGAGGAGGCTGATTCCCACCTGGTAAGAAGCTGTTGCCACAGACAAAATTCCTGGACTGCAGTGAGAATTGTTAGATTACTTCTAGTCCTAAGATTTAAGGATGCTGATGTACTCTCTCCACACACACATTTTTTTTTTCCCTTTTGCAGCTTAAAGGTTGCCAATGCTATTGAATGCTGCCCTTCTGAGACCTAGGATGTATAATGGTTGCATGCATGTATTAATGATGTGGCAACTACCTTTGGTTTCAGATCTTGTAGGACATAAAGACAAGAAAGTGATTGCTATAAATGGAATGTAAAAAGCTCTTAATTTTTCAGTTTATCTTTGATTTATAAGTTTCTGTGTCCATACGTGGCCAGCCTTTCCTTGGCCTTTTTCAAAAGGAACACAATGTAACAGTTGAAAACAAGTGACTACATGTCCATGGGGGAAATTTTATGAGTGTCACTCAAAAGTACAGTCACTCATGGAAACCCAAACTAGTCCTTCAACATGAAATAGAGTATTTGTATGTATAGTAAACATAACCAATACCTCCAACAACCCTGGAATCCTTACATGTCCCTCCACTCTTTTAATGTTGTAATGTGAAGGAAAGAATGAGATATCTGTGGTAGAGTTGTGTTTGAGCAATGCATGATGTTGGCAGGGGGCAGGAGGGGATCAGGAAGATAAAGAGGTACAGGAGAGTGGAGGCAAGATGAATGATGGGGCATCTGGGTGGCTCAGTCAGTTAAGCATCAGACTGTTGGTTTGGGCTCAGGTCATGATCTCAGGGCCGTGAGACTGAGTCCCCCCACCCCTGCCCTGCCTCCCGCCAAACCCTGAATCAGGCTGTGCACTGAGCATGGAGTCTGCTTGAGATTCTCTCTCCCTTTTCCTCTGCCCCCACCCCCACCATGTGTGCTCTTTCTCTCCCTCTCTTTCTAAAATAAATAAATAAATAAAATCTAAAAAAAAAAGATGAGTGGTATCCCTGGGGCTGGGATAGAGAGTGTGTGACAGCTCCAGATGTGTGTGTCAGATGTGAAAGCTGAGTAGAGCCAGTGTGTATGTAATTATACACTCAGTAATATTTAATGTAATATTTCTTTAAATAAAAATTGATGCTTTGGGTGATGAACATGTTTTAAAATTAGATAATTGTAGGGCACCTGGGTGGCTCAGTCAGTTGAGTGACTGACTCTTGGTTTCTGCTCTGGTCATGATCTCAAGGTCCTGGGATCGAGCCCTGCATTGGGCTCTGTGCTCAGCGCAGAGTCTGCTGGAGATTCTCTCCCTCTCCCTCTACTCCTCCCCTGCTCACGCACTCTCTGTCTCACTCTCTCTCTCTAAAATAAAAATAAATAAAATCTTTAAAAAATAAAAACTAAGTAACAGTGATGGTGGTACAACTCTATGAATATACTGAGAAACCACTGAATTGTACACTTTAAAAGGATGAATGTTATGGTATGTGAATTATATTTCAATAAAGCTGTTATAAAAAAATTAATACAAAACCCCCCCAAAAAAAACCCGGGAGTGCCTGGGTGGCTCAGTCATTAAGTGTCTGCCTTCAGCTTAGGTCATGGTCCCAGGGTCCTGGGATCGAGCCCCACATAGGATTCCCTGCTTGGCGGGAAGCCTGCTTCTCCCTCTCCCACTTTCCCTGCTTGTGTTCCCTCTCTTGCTGTCTCTCTCTTTCTCTCTGTTGAATAAATAAATAAAATCTTAAAAAAAAGAAAAAGAGTTGCATGCCCCAAAGCATCAGCCTTAATTCTTAAAAAAACAACAACAACAAACCACACAACTTCATGATAAACAAAATACCAAAATTTTAATGAAAGTAAGGATCAGGCTGGAACCCACCCAAACCCAAGGGCACTAGTTTCCAGATCTCAGGACCACCAGTACTTCCTGAAAAAGGTAGGAAAAGGAAGGAAAGAAAGGGGCCCACATACAGCAAGGAAGAACAAATACTTCCTGTCCCCTTTTTGTAGTTTCAATTTTTCTTTCCTAAGCCAAGAACACTAACTTCCCCCGAGTTCCTCTTTGACCAGTACTCTCTGCGTTTGTTCCTTCCTTTCCTCTCTCTGCTCCCCTGGAGCGCAGGGGAGATGGGGAGAGAAGCAGGCCAGGAGCTAAGTTTAGATGGAGTGAGGAAAGCAAGTCCATCCTGTTTATTTCAGGGCCACCTCTAACTCTGGCAAATGTTTATAATAAAGTGAGGAAAGTACTCAATTAACAAACTAAGGAAAGTACTCAATTAACAGTTTCTAAGGGAGGAAATGTAAGGAGGGAACAATGCCTCAAAATTGTTTGGGATAGGAGATGGGGTCATAAGAGCATGTGTGTCAGCCTGATGGCCAACCTAAGGAGACCAGCCTTGCTACCTAAGCCAAAGAGAGGAATTTGTTTATCTGGAGAGGATGGGGTACCAGCAGGACAGGACAGAACAGTTGATTGTGACAGTGGAGGAAAAAGAGGGACCCTGGGGAATATATGAGACTGGGTTCCGCATAGGCAGATTGATCAGGAGAAGGGTCCCCTAATTAGGGAATGGGAGGAGCACCAACAAGACTTTTTAAAACAAGAATATCTAAAGTGGCTTTTAAAAGTTGTTTAATGTATTCTCTGTGTTGTAATCTCTCCCCCCTACAAGCCCCTGCTCTTAAATAAATTCTGTGTGTATGAGTGGGGTTTGTGTGGGAACCAATGAAGAAACTGAATTCTGTGTACAGAGTGACCTGCTCAGAATGGAAAATGGGACAGAAGAGGCCAAAGCCCAGTATGCAGGAAAGACTATGAGATGTAAGCCCCCTAGACTGTGCAGAAGTTTTGCAAAGGGCTCTGAACTCTTGCTGGCTATGGCATTAGGACAGTTGAGTCAGTTCTATCTATCTCTCAAAGACCAGGGAGGCCACATATGAGATCTGTTACAAGTAAATCTGTTAAACAGGGTTAAATCATTTGGAAGGCACTTGTGGGCCCAATAGAGGAGTGGGGAGAATCTTGCCAATACATTCTGCTTATATCTAAAAGGGCCTTTGGAAGAAAGAAGACTTGACACCAATATTGCCTCAATAGACTCAGTTTAAATATCTGGGGCCCAATTCTCTAAGGTTCTTACTCACATTATTACTGGACACATTTCAAGGGGTTATTCACACCTAAGATATTAGAATCTATATTAAGCCCAAGATCCCAGCTAGATAACCAAATTTCTTATTTTCCTAACAGATGTTCCAACTTAAGAGCAGATGTTTACAATATTACCTTGTATATATGATTCTCTTTTTTCCACATTAAAGAAGGTTTCCCACTGAAAATGATAGTTTAATATGAACCATGACAGACCCTGTAGTTTCACAGCCCTCCAGAGCCATGACTATATATATATATATATACACACTATATATAACTGTCTATTGGCTTTTCTATACTCATTTTTTGTCAATAAGTCACTCCCCCCCAGCCCCAGAACTTTCTGACTATATCCCTATTCTGCTTTACAGTGGGCAAGCCTCAAAAAGACTCACTCCAACCCAAATCAGAAACTCCAGAGTTAGGTCTCCAGGCATCAGTATTTTTTGAAAGCTTTCCAGATTTTTCCAATGTTTTGCCTTAGTTGAAAATTGCAGGAACTGAATCTTTAGAGGCATGTGTATTTTGAAAAATTCATCCCCTCCTATCAGTTGAGACTTATTTAATTCTATGGATTGAATAACTAATTATTTAAGACTTACTGTGTTTTTTTCCCCTACTATCACTTGTCAAAACACAACCTAAGAAATGAGAATTTAGAAACCAATATATTAATCCCAAAGTAGCCTGATAATTGAGTTCCTAATAATAATTTGAATTACTCCATTGATACTCAGTTGATTAATTCATTAATTTGTTCATTAACTCATGTATTCTTAAGCACCTATTATGTGCCCATACTCTTCTAAGCACTGGTGATACGAAAGTGAACAAGATACGGTCCTTGCCCTCAGGAAAAATTGACAAGTTGATAGGCAATTGCAATGTAGTGTGATGCATATTAAAAAAAGAGTAAACACGGGGAACCCTGGGTGCTCATTGAAGGGCATTTTACTGAATCTTGAAAGTTGGAAAGTTTAGAAAGTGTTGTCTAAGCTGAGACTCAGTGGATGAGAAGGACTCAATCTGAATGTAGACACAAGAGATGAATAGTGCAAAGGCCAGGAGAAAAACAGAATGAACCCAACCAAACAAAGAACTCTAAAAGATACACAAGTAGTTGAACAGGACTACAGCTTAAAATTCAAGGAGAATATGAGGCTGAACATATAAGCAAAAGTCAGATTATGAAGGACTCCATCCATCACATTATGGAGTTTATACTTTTATATAGATGGGGTGTCAGAAAGAATTTTTGAAAGTCAGAATGACTAAAATTGAAAATATTGACAACACCAAGAATTGATAAGGATATGGAGTAACTGGAATTCTCATATGCAATACCTACTAATGCTCTACAACCCAGCAGTTCCACCCTAGGTTATGTACCAAAAGAAATGAATGCATGTGCTAACACAAAAATGTTGAAACAGTTTTGTTCATATTATCTAAAACCTACAAATGACCCAAATAGCTATCAACAGTAAAAAGGGTAAATAAATTGAGGGTATATTCATAGAATTAAATACTACATAGCAATAAAGAAGAATGAACTACTTATATATGCTACATACTGGATGAATATCACAGACATCGAGTGCAAGGGTCATACACAAAAAAGAACCTATTTTATGATTCCATTTATATGAATTTTTAAAGCAGACAAAACTAATCTGTGGTGGCAGCAGTCAGAATGGTAGTTACCTTGGAGGTGGAGTATGACTGAGGTGGGGACATGAGTGAGCCTTCTGGCATGGCAGAATGTTTTACATCTCGATCTGGTATACATAACTGAATATATATCAAGTCATATATTTAAGATTTGGGCACTTGACTAGGTTACACTTTGGGCACTTTACTAAGTCAACATCTTTATTAAGTTATACCTCAATAAAAATTTAAAAGGGGAGTGATATAACAAGATTTGCATTTTGAAGTGGCCACTCTAGTTGTAGAATGGACTGGAAGCAGGAAGAAAAATTAGCAGTAATATCAGTAAGAGAGTGGTGGCCTGAAATAGGAGATGGATTACTTTTATACATAAAAGATAAGGAAGAAGGAGCTTGGTATTTCTTGTATGTGGTGGATGAGAGAGAAGGAAGTGTTACGAATGGTTCAGAAGGTTCTGGCTTAGGCAACAGGATGGATGGTGATGACATTCGCTGAGAGAAAGAGCACAGAGGTGGAGCAAACTTGAGGTCTTATATAGTAAATGAGAAAAGGTCTGGGAAGGAGAACAGGGTGTGGCCAAGGCACGCCATCTACTCTCTCTAGCTGGTCTGATGAGAGGGTCATAATCTCAATTTGAGTCACCTGCATTTGGTTAGCACTGGAAGGACAGGCTCCAGCCAGTCAGAGTGGTTGAGGGAGATATTAGGAGCCTCTGTCACCTTGTGAATAGGAATCTGTGGTTTGAAAACAAGGCCTGTGAAAAATAAAGATGGATTTAGAGCAATGGACCTCAAGTTTCCAAAATGTTAGAAAATGAAAAAGGCAGGTTATGCCGAAAGAAATAAATATGTAGACCATCTTCAGACATGTGATGAGGAACACAGATCTTGGGCCTTTGAGAATGAGTTTATGTGGTTGGTTATGTGGAATGAGGGGTGAGGGGAGGCACAAGGGCTCTGGGGCCCAACAGACATAGGCTTAAATCCCACCTCCACTACTTACTTACATTATGACTGAGGGCAATCCAATTAAACATCTATATGCCTCAATTTCTTTATTTGAAAATGTAGCAAATAATACCCACTATCCCACGTGTGAGATTTAAATAATTTCATGTATGTGGAAGAAGTTAATTCATTATGGGTATTAAATATATATGGATTTCCCTTTCTTCTTATTATGGACAAAGTACCTCCTGTTAAATTCATATAAAAATTCCAAAGGGTAAAATGGCCCACTCAGACCACTTTACCAGATACCACTGTGCCTTTTGTTAATTGGTTTTCAAAATCCTATCCTGCAACCATTTCTAATTGTGTAAAGTAATCATCTTCTCCCTGTAAAGCATGGCATAAAAAAGTAACCCTTAAGCACTACAGCCCTTATTCTTACCCATTCCAGCTCTGATCTCCCGTCTTTCCCCTTCTATAATGCTGTTAAAGTTGTTGTACAGGACTCAGAGCTTGAAAAATTGGTTTTATTACTATAGTTTAAAATATAAACTTGACAAATGTATTTAATTAGTATTAGTTGAGGGGTACCTGGGTGGTTCAGTCATTAAGTGTCTCCTTTCGGCTCAGGTCATGATCCCAGGGTACTGGGATTGAGCCCTGCTTAGGGCTCCCTGCTCGGCGGGAAGCCTGCTTCTCCCTCTCCTGCTCCCCCTGCTTGTGTTCCCTCTCTCGCTGTGTCTCTCTCTGTCAAATAAATAAATAAAATCTTTAAAAAAAAATTAGGATTAGTTGGGCAGTATTTCACTAAATGCCCTAAAACAATGATGACTCAAAAATACAGAAATGTATTTCTCCTGTAGAAGAAGTCTGGAGGTAGGCATTCCTGGGTTAGTGCAGCAGCAATCTGATAACATATGGACTTCGAGCTACTGTATTTCTGTCTGCCATATTAACACATAGCTGCCATCCTTAAGGCACCTCGTGGTTCAGGATGGCAGCTGCAGCTGCAGGCATCTTGTCTTAGTTGCAGCCAGAAGGAGAAGAAAAGGCATAAGGGCAATAAAGGGCCACTTGCAAATGGGGCAGTTTTCTTTATGTGGCCTTCATGAAAATTTCACAAAACATTTGTTTACATTTCATTGACCAAAACTAGCTACAAGGGAAGCTGGAAAACATAATTCCAGGTGGTAAGATGCCCAGACAAAAATCCAGATTCTGTTACTGAGGAGGGAGGGAAGAATTCACATTGAGGTAGGTAATTTGTACTCTCAGGGATTTCATTCATCAAAAAAATATTTATTGTATGACTCTATTTATTAGGCACCAGGCCCTATTCCAAACACTAGGATTTCATCAGGGAAAAAAGAAAAAGTTCTGTCTTCATAGAATTTACATTCCAGTGGAATAATAATTGATAACATTTATTAAGTGATTAGTATACATAAACATTTTATTTGTATTAATTTATTGGATATTTGCAATAATCCTTTGGGGTAGGTGCCATCATTATCCATATTTCAGAGATAAACTAAGACACAGAGTTAATAATTTGGCAAGTTAATAACTTGTCCAAATTGATATAACTGGTAGATCCAGGGTTTGAATTTGGTCTAACTCCAAAATGAATGCTTTTAACCTCTATACTGTATTGTTTCTCCTTAATGTTTTCATATGTTTAATTTGCATTCTCTTTTGGGCATAAATAAATTACATATGTTTTGTGGACACAAAATAGTTGGGCCCAATCCTCCCTCTTTCTTTTATTAGTTGTGAGGAATTGGAAGGGGAATGGCTGGCTATACATTCTACCAGGAGTGGGTGGGAGAGAGTCGCCATATATAGGACCCAGAAAATTATTAGGCTGCTGACCAACTTACAGATGCAATAGGGAGTAGGAAGTGTCCTCTTTTTTTAAAGCTGTGACTAGTTGGCATCACTAGTTGTTCAATCCAGAAACCTGGACATCATTACTGACTCCTCCCACAATTTCACTTCTACATATAATCAGTTAGTCTTTTTTTTTTTTTTTAAGATTTTATTTATTTATTTGACAGAGAGAGACACAGCGAGAGAGGGAACACAAGCAGGGGGAGTGGGAGAGGGAGAAGCAGGCTTCCCGCGGAGCAGGGAGCCCGATGCGGGGCTCGATCCCAGGACCCTGGGATCATGACCTGAGCCGAAGGCAGACGCTTAACGACTGAGCCACCCAGGCGCCCCAATCAGTTAGTCTTTTTGTTTGAGCCTTCTAAATATTTCTAGAATTTGTCCGCTTATCTTCATCTCTATTGTCACATCTCCAAATTCATGGCATTATCATGTGTCTGTGTAATTCAGTGTCTGCATATATGGTGTCCCTGCCTCCAGTCAAGCCTTCTTGGGTCTACTCTCTACACTGTAGCCTGAGGATTTAATAACCATAGCTGATCACATTACCCCTTCTTAAAATCCTTTAATGATTCCACTTGATCCTCAGAATAATGTCCAGACTCTTAACCTGACTTACAAAGTCTTTAAATCCCAAAGCAGGGTGGAAGGTTGGCTTCCCACAGGAAGCTGACTCAGAGATAAGCATGCAGGAGGTTTATTAGGGAGTCCTCTTGGGTGCTGCACTGCATCTATGAAGGAGAAGGGGAGAAGTAAGATTGAACAGAGTAGGAAGTTAAACTATGATGTGGTCACATTGGAGGCCTCAGCCACCAAGATGTCTCTATCTGAACCTGGGATGACCCATCAGAATTGTCCCAAGTTGGAGTGAGAGGGCTGGGTCTTTATATGCTCGTAGTGATCATCCACTGGCTATGGGAAGAGGACATGACCTTGGATGAGGACATCCACACATTCTACAGCCTCTTATGCTAACACCAAGCCCTTTTTAGAATGTGGACTCAAACTCAGCACTTCCATGTGCCACACCCTTACGTATTCAGGACCTCTCACCTAATTTTCTCAGCTTACTAATTAATCATGTTCTTCCCTTTCATCCCTATCTTTATTTGGCTTCTATGACACTGAAGTCTTCTAATTTTCCTCCCATTTCACAAGTTATTCTGTCTCAATTTTCTGTGTTGGATTAATTCAGTTTGCTAACTTTTAAACATCTGAGTCTGAGTGTCTTAGAGTTCAGTTCTTAGGCCTCTTCTTTATCAATACTGATGACTTTATCAATCTGTTTTATCAATGCTGATGGCTTTTTAGTCTTTGGATACGTGGATAGAATGATATTTCAGTATAATTGACTTCCTTTGTAATACTATATATTTAATATTTTACATCTAAAAAAATGTTTTTTTGAGGAGGGGTCCATAAAAATCTTTAGATTACCAAAGGGTTCTGTGTCATACAAAAGGCTAAGAACACCTACATAATAATTTCATTTATGCTCTTAAAGTTTATTTACATGTAGATGACCCTTGGGTTTATATTTTCTTTTCTTTTTTTTTTTTTTTTAAAGATTTTATTTATTTATTTGACAGAGAGAGAGACAGCGAGAGCAGGGGGAGTGGGAGAGGGAGAAGTCAGATTCCCGCGGATCAGAGAGCCCGATGTGGGGCTCGATCCCAGGACGCTGGGATCATGACCTGAGCTGAAGGCAGGTGCCCAACGACTGAGCCACCCAGGCGCCCCGGATTTATATTTTCAATACTTGGATTTTCTCCCAGTTATTTACTGCTGTGTAACAAATTGCCAAAAATTGTAATGGCATAAAACAACAACTCTTCAACTGTTCTATTTCACCATTTTGTAGGTGAAGAATTTGGCATTGACAGAGATCACTCATTAGCATTCATTTGGCAGATGTCCAGGCCTGGAGAATCTAAGACAGCTTCACTTTGGTAGTGACATCCAGAAAGCTAAACCTATCTGGGATCATTGAATGAAATACCTACTGTGGCCTCTCCAGCATGGTGGTCTGAGAGGGTAAGATTTTTTACGTGGAGGATCAGGGCACCCTAGAGTACGTTCCAACAGGCCTCGGTAGAAATTGCAAGGCTTCTCATGGCCTAACCTAGGGTGTTCCAAAATATCACTTTTACCACTGTTTGTAGGTCAGGCAAGTCTCAATTGCAGCCCAGATTCGAGAAGAGAGGAATTAGACTCTGTCTCTTAAAGGGAAGGGAAGCAGAGAATCCACAGCCATCTTTAATCTATCGCAGATGCCTAATAGGTATCTCACTTGTAACACATCCAAACAAGACTCTTAATTTTCTCTCCAAATCTGTTCCCTCTGGTGATCACCATCCCAGTAAGCTGGACCACTGTTCACCCAGTTACTCAGGCTCTGTATGTTAGAACCATTCATGACTGTCCTCTTTCTCTCATACTCTCTATCCTGTTTATTAGCAAATCCTGTTGGCACCACATTCAAAATACATCTTAAGTCTAATTGCTTACTCACTTCACCTCCACTGTTCCTGTTCTCATGGAATCTATATTTTAATGGAGAAGGCATGCAATAAAAAAATATATGTACCCTAATAGAATCCACATCGTCCTTTTCCTGGACTGTTTTAATAGTCTCCCAACTGGATTATTAGCTTCCACTCTTATTCTCATGGACTCTTCACTATACAACAGTCAGAGAGATCATATTAAAGTCACATCAAAATCATGTCATCCATGTGTTCATAATGTTCCAGTGGCTTCAGATCTCAAAGTACAATCCCAAATCCTTACTATGACCGTCAGAGCTTTATATTGTCTAGACCCTGGCCTTTACTCTGACCCAATTTCCTACCTTTCTTCCCTTCACTCATTATACTCCACTCCCACTGGCTTATGTGCTCTTCCTCCAAGAAGTCAAATGTACTCTTCTGCAGGGCCTTTGCACTTGCACTTTGCACTAAATAAAACTCTCCCTCTTTACATATTTACATGGCTTACTCCCTCTTTTTGTTCAGGTCTTTACTCAAATGTCATCTCTTCAGAGAAGCCGTCTACTACTGCAGAGATATTTACTCTTTACCCCTTCTACCACACTATACTATATATATTTTTTTATTGCCTGCATTCTCGATTAGAATACAGGCTCCATAAGAACAGGAACTTAGTTTTGCTCACTGCTATTTCCCCATCACTCAAAACAGTGTCTATTACATAATAGGTACTCAACAAATATTTGTTAAATGAGTGAATAGATAAATGTGCTTCATCTGCCTGTTGGATGATCCAACACTTGGAGCCAGAAGAGGATGTTCAATAAAATCTTGGGAGTAATTTGGCTCAATGTGGAGCAGCACCTTCCCTAATATTAATAATGAGTAGATTCCATTGCAAATCGAAGAAAGGTATAAAATTTGTGGATCTGCCTCTCATTCATTCTCTTCTAGGGATCTAACAATAGTCCATCTTGGAAGAATTATGAATTGCCAAAATTAACACAACTACTTTCCTTTTATTTCTTCTTTAGAATATTAGATTAATTCCTATCTCTTTCCAGCATATACGTTTAGTAGTCCTCTGACAGGATTCCAGTTCTACTGATAAGTGTATGTATCCTAGCCAAGGTTAGTTGGTAATATAAACCATGGAATAAATCATCAGGGCCCATGCACAAGATGAGCTGGTCAAGGTGATAGGAGGACATAAACATAAGAGATTGGAAAAGTTACTGTAACATAGGAGGTTATAAATGCTAGTAAAAATTTCCCTTTCCTAAGCAGTCTTAAGTTAAGACATAACCTAACTCCCATTTTACTATGTATGCTAAGCAGTTAAATATCACAACATAAGAATATTAAATTCTATCTTTCTGAAACACTAAAAGTAATGTGAACACTAGCAGAAACTGTCAAAATTAATTTTTTCAGAACTCTGTAAATTAACCAAAAACCTACAATCATCTGAGGAGAACTTATTTGAGAAAAATGTCTGAATCTGGGTAAGAACAGTTGGTTTTGTGACATTTTCATTTGCCTTATTTGCATACTTTGAGGTGAATGGAAACAAAACTACAATATCCCAAAATTTATGGGGTATAGCTAAGGCACTGCAGAGAGAAATTTACAGGTGTAAACATCTATATTAAAAAAGAAGAAAGATCTCAAATCAAGAATCTAAACTTCCACCCTAAGAAACTAGAAAAAAAGAAAGAGCAAGCTAAACTCAATGTAAGCAGAAGTAGGAAACTAATAAAAATGAATATGGAAATAAATGAAATAGAGAATAAAAAAGACAATAGAGAAAACCTGTGAAATGAGAAGTTGGTACTTGGAAAAGATCAACAGAACTGACAACATTTAGCTAGACTGACCAAGAGCAAACGAGAGGACTCAATTTCTAAAGTCAGCTGTGAAAGAGGGGACTTTACTACTGAGCTTACAGAAATAAACAAGGATTACAAGTGAGTAATATGAACAACTGTTTGTCAACAAAGCAGATAACCTAGATAAAATAGAAAAATTCCTAGAAAGACACAAACTACTGAAACTGATTCAAGAAGAAATAGAATATCTGAATAGACCTATAGCAAGTAAAGACATCAAAATGATAATTAAAAAAAAAAAACAACCCAAAGAAAAACCCAAGCCCAGATGGCTTCACTAGTGAACTCTACCAAACATTTGAGGAAGAACTACCACAAATCCTTCAAAAACTTTCCAAAAATTAGATAGAGGAGGGAATGCTAGCCAGCTGTTCTATGAGGCCAGTATTATCAATACCAAAACGAAAGGTATCGTAAGAACATAAAACTACCATTATGAATATAGGCATAAAAATCTTCAACAAAATACTAGCAAACTGAATCCAGCAATATCTAAAGAGGTTTATACACCATGACCAAGTGGAATTTATTCCAGGAACACAAGGTTGGTTTAACATCTGAAAATCAATCAATGTAATACACCATACTGATAAAATAAAGGACAGAAACTATATAATCCTTTCAGTAGATGCAGAAAATGTATGTGACAAAATTCAGCACCCTTTTATGATAAAAATATTCAACAATCTGGGAATATAAAGGAACTTCCTCACCCTGATAAAACTCACAGCTAAGATTATAATAAGTGGTGAAGGACTGAAAGGTCCCCCACCCCATCATCAGGAACAAGACAAGGATTTCTGATTTTGCCATTTCTATTCATATTATACTAGAGGTTCTAGCTGGGGCACTTAGGCAAAGAAAGGAAATAAAAGGCACTCAGATTGAAAAGAATGAAGTAAAACTATTTCTTTTTTTTTTTTGAAGTAAAACTATTTCTATTGGAAGATCATGATCTTCTATATAGAAAATCTTAATGAACCCACAAAGAAGCCATTAGAACTAATAAACAAGTTTAGTAAGGCTTCAGGACACAAGATCAATATATAAAAATCAGTTGTATTTCTATACATTAGCAATAAACAATCCACAAATGAAAACAATTCCATTTACAATAGCATCAAAGAGAATAAAATACTTTGGAAATAAATTTCCCAAGAAATAAAGTACTTGGGAATAAATTTAAGAAAGGAAAGGTAAGACCTGTGCACTAAAAAGTAGAAAACACTGTTGAATGAAATTAAAGAAGACCTAACTAAATGGAAAGTCATCCCATATTCATGTATCAGAAGACTTAATTTTAAGATGGCAATACTACCCAAATTGATCTATAGATCCAATGCAACCCCTATCAATATCTCAGCTGGGTTTTTTTTGTAGAAATTGACAGGCTGATCCTAAAATTCATATTGAAACTCAAAAGCCAAAGCAATCTTGAAAAAGAACAAAATTGGAGAACTCACACATCCCAATTTCAAACTTACTGCCAATCTACAGTGATGAAGACCATATGGTACTAGCAATAGAATTGAGAGTCTGAAAATAAATCCATACATTGATGGCCAACTGATTTTCAATAAACATGCCAAGACCATTCAGGGGAAAAGTCATCTTTTAAATAAATGGTGCCAAGAACAACTGGATGCCCATGTACAAAAGAATGAGGTTGGACCCCTATGTCACATCATATAAAAAATTAATTTAAAAAATTAAATCAGGGGCTCCTGGGTGGCTTAGATGGTCAAGCGTCTGCCTTTGGCTCAGGTCATGATCCCAGGGTCCTGGGATCGAGCCCTGCATTGGGCTCCCTGCTTGGCAGGGAGCCTGCTTCTCCCTCTCCCTCTACTGTTACCCCTGCTTGTGCTCTCCTGCTCTCTCTGTCAAATAAATAAATAAAATCTTAAAAAAAATTAAATCAAATTGGATCAAAGACCTAAAATCAAGAGCTAAAACTATAAAAGAAGAAAACAGGAAAGTGAATCTTGTGACCTTGAATTACGAAATGGTGTCTTTGATATGATACTAAAGCACAAGTGACAAAAGAAAAATAGATGAATTGGACCATTAAAATGAAAAACTTTGTGTTTCAAAGGGCACCATCAGGAAAGGAAAAAAGACAATCCACAAAATGGCATAAATGTTTACAAATCATATATCTGATAAGGGACTTGTATCTAGAATATATAAAGAACTCGTACAACCAAATAATAAAAAGATAAAGAACCAATTAAGAATCAACAAGGGATTTTAATAGACATTTCTTCAAAGAATATATATAAATAGCCAATAAACACATGAAAATATGTTCACCATCTGTCTTAGTCCATTCAGGCTGCTAAAACAAAATATACAGACTGGGTGACTTATAAACAATAGAAAATTATTTCTCATAGTTGTGGAGGCTGGGAAGTCCAAGATCAAGATGCCAACATGGTTGTGTCCTGTTGGGAACCCTCTTCATGGTTCATAGCCAGCATCTTTTGACTGTGCCCTCACATAATGGAAGAGGCTGAGGACCATTGTAGGATCTCTTTTAAAAGAACAGTAATCTTCCTATTCATGAAGGCTTCATTTTCATGCCCTACTCCCCTCCCAAAGGCTCCACTTCTTAATAATGTCATCTTTGGAGGTTAGGATTTCAACATATGCATTTTAGGGGGGTCACAAACATTCAAGTTGAAAGATTTTTGTGTAGACATATATTTTTATTTCTCTTGGATACAAACATAGGAGTGCTGAGTTTTGTGGTAACTTGAACTTTTTGAGGATCTGTCAGACTTTTTCCTAATGTGGCTCTACCATTTTACAATCTCACCAGCAATATATGTGAGTTTCCATTTTCCCACATCCTCACCAAAACTTGTTATAGCTATATTAGTAAGTGTGAAATGGTATTTCATTATAGTTCTGATTTGCATTTCCTTAATGGCTAATGTTGTTTCTATGGTCTAAATGTGATTTCAATTCAATGATTTTTAGTATATTCACAGAGTTGTGCAACCATTACTACCTAAGTTCAGGACATTTTCATCACTGCAAAAAGAAACCGCAGACCCATTAGAAGCCATTTCCCATTTCCCTCTCCCTCCAGCCCATGGTAACCACTAATTTAATTTCTGTCTCTATAGATTTTTCCTATTCTGGCTATTTCATTAAAATAAAATTATGCAGTTTGTGACTGTCTTCTTTCATAGCATAATGTTTTCAAGGTTTATCCACACTGTAGTGTTTTTCAGTACTTTGTTCCTTTTTATAGCTGCGTAATATTCCATCATATGGATATACTACATGTTATTTATCCTTTTATCAGTTGAGTTGGATTTAGGTTGTTTTCATTTTTTTTGGCTATTATGAATAATGCTGTAATCTTTGACAGAGTGAATTTTATGTGACTACATCTCAATAAAAGTGTAATAAAAAATAATAAAAGCTGAAAGAGGTTAAATGGGATCTTTCATATTTAAGACTTTCTAGAAATTTTCCATTGTTTGAGAAAAACTCTGTAGTGGGTATTGTGGTTATCTCTCCAGTTCTATTTCCGCCCATTCATTACACAGCTGCTATGCAGTTTGGGTGTGATTATCCTTACTACCAGCTTCAGTGGGTCCTGATTTGACCATTCTAGTCTTCTTGCCATAGCTTAAGCCAGTTAATGAGTGGCATCAAGGGGTTTTGTTAGGTGGGTTTGAATAACTAACACATTTTCTTTCTTCTTGCATGTGAAGGGAAAACTATGAGGGACAGGTAACTGTTAGCTGCCATCTTACAACCATGAGAGACGTCAGCTGGAAGATAGAACTGACATGTTGAGAAGGAGAAAGCCAAGACTATCACAGAAAAATGGAGGAAGAGCCCTAATGGAGCCTTGGCTGACTCCTGTGTCTTTTAAACTGTATGTGGCCACATGACTAATTTGCCAAAGACAGTCTCAGTTTACACCAATTCTCCTAGCCTGATTGGTAATAGTGCCCCCTTGCTTTCACAAAAGCGTCCTGATTTAGACAGACAATCATTTATACGGTCACATTCTCTATAACTGGATTTTCAATTACATATCAATTAAATTCTTAGTTAACCAAGGCCAACTGTTTCTCAGATTGTGTCCATTCAAACTGTTTTCTGGCTGACTCCCAGCATGCTCCCTCAGATTATTCAGTTGTTTAAAATACCTGGAGTCACAAAGGAACCACACAAAACATCTTGCTTTCCTCTCACTTTACCTGGTAATCTCTTACTCTTTCTTCAGGACCCAGGACCCAGGACTTCTCCATGAAGTCTTTCTAGACTTTACTAAATTAAAATAATCATTCCCAATCCCAAACAATTTTCCTCACACCTCTTTATCAACACTTATAACGTTGCATACAATGATATGTTTTGATGTTTATCTTCCATAGTCAACTGCAAACTTCTGGAAAAAAAATGATTACATCAATTTTAACTTTGTATCCAAAGCATGAGAACAATGTTCTCCTGGAACATAGTTTCTTTTGAAATTTGTTGAGGAATAAAGGAAAAGAAATACCTGATTAGGAAAGCCATTTGTTTACCTTGTTATCTGAACAGTCTTGTTCATATAATTTTGCTCAGTATTTTCCATTGTACAGTGACTGGCCCTTAATGATGTCTCCCAAACCCAAATGATTACAAAATAATTACAATGGGCTATTGAATTTAGGGATGAGCTTAGTATGGAAAAGGCCCCAGTAGTTGTTTCTATTTCCTGGAATTGCACAATGGGCTGTTTCATGCTTCTTCACACTTGAGATAACACTTCAAATTTATGCCCACAAAAAAATAAAGGTTTAAAAATAATCTGATAGGATTTTTTTTTTAAATTTTATTTGAGAGAGAATGAGAGAGAGAGAGAAATCACATGAGAGGGGGGAGGGTCAGAGGGAGAAGCAGACTCCCTGCCGAGCAGGGAGCCCCATGTGGGACTCGATCCAGGGACTCTGGGATCATGACCTGAGCCGAAGGCAGTCGCTTAACCAACTGAGCCACCCAGGCGCCCCAATTTGATAGGATTTTTGAACCATAAAATTGTTAGGCTAGATGGAGGGCTTATCTTCACAAATTCATTCTTAGTTTGGAACTATGCAAATGTTATAATCTTTTTTTTTTAAGATCTATTTATTTATTTATTTGATACGGAGTGAGAGAAGTGCACAAGCAGGGGGAGAGGCAGAGGGAGAGGGAGAAGCAGGCTCCCCGATGAGCAGGGAGCCCCATGTGGGGCTCCATCCCAGGACCCTGGGATTATGACCTGAGCCGAAGGCAGATGCTTAACTGACTGAGCCATCCAGGTGCCCTGTTGTAATCTTTTTTTTTTTTAAAACCAAGTCTGAGCTAAAAAAACAAAATAAAACAAACCAAAAAAAAAAACCACAATAAAACATGTATATATATTGTCATGTAAACTAGACTCTAGAAGCTTTGCCTCTGTCAATCCTGATAGCCTGATGCATTTTATTCTGAATATTTTAAAGTTATTTATTACAGCAAATATTATGAACACTTATTCAATATCACTGTTTCTTACATGTCAGAAGGCCCCCTGTATATCTAAATACCTTTTTTTATTTTATTTTTTTATTTTTTTATTTTTAAAGATTTTATTTATTTATTTGACAGAGAGAGACCTAGCGAGAGAGGGAACACAAGCAGGGGGAGTGGGAGAGGGAGAAGCAGGCTTCCCCGCGGTGCAGGGAGCCCGATGAGGGACTCGATCCCAGGACCCTGGGATTATGACCTGAGCCGAAGGCTGACGCTTAACCATCTGAGCCACCCAGGCACCCTATCTAAATACCTTTTTAATCTTATTCTTTGCTTGGTATAATATTATATTTCAAGGCCTGAAATAAAAGGAATTTATTCATGGAATAAAAGTATCTTTGTGGGCACCTGGGTCGCTCAGTCTGTTAAGCATCTGCCTTCAGCTCAGGTCATGATCCCGGGGTCCTGGGATAGAGTCCCACATCAGGCTCCCTGTTCGGCAGGGAGCCTGCTTCTCCCTCTGCCTCTGCCTCTCTCTCTGTCTCTCATGAATAAATAAATAAAATCTTTAAAAAAAGTATCTTTGTTTGCTTTTTACTATTTAATTATATTTTTCCTATTCCATACAATTGTCATCTAATTGCACTTGTTTCTGATTGACTAAACCAGTTATGTTGGCAAGAAAATGAGATCTATAGGATATTCTTATTTGTGTAAAATGCAAGACTTGTAGAATGTTATATGCTTCTATTACAGATAGACTGATTTGCTAAAAAAAAATCCTTGTAAGTATAATTTTATTTTCTATAGGTAAAAACAGAGGGAGAAGTGGAGAAAACAAGTGATCTAGATGAAATTAGAATGAATGAACTCTATTAAGGAATGGTAATAAAACTTTTCATAGAATTTACATGTGCTTGAAACTGTTCTGAATATTTAAAATATGTACTTTAATCCCCACAACATGTAGCTAGTAAATGGTAGAACTGGGATTCAAACTCAGACACAGTGGATGTGCTTAACTGATAGTCTATACTGAATCCTAAAACAAAGCATTCTTAAGATAAAAGGTATTTTGTAGAGATCCTAAGCTCAGGTGATACAGGTTATCTCAACAGCCTTTGCTACTTAGTAAAAGTCAAATTCACACTTGAATTATATTGTTAATATATAATAATAATAAATGAATAAATATAATAAATGAAATAACTACCAGAAGAAGCAGATTTGATTGGCATTTCCCTGAATTATTTTATGGGAAGAAAGCACTTACGAAAAAAAAACTGTTCTTTTTAATTCTTCTACTTGTTGTTTACTCTCCTTAGATGAATTGTTCTGAAATGACAGCATATTTTATGAAATTCCTCTTAACTGAAGCAAAAAATGTGGTAAAAGAGCAAGATGTTTAAATTGCCCGTGTATCAGCATAAAATATATGATCTATTCTTAATATATTTTCCTACATCTCTGATGGTGAAATTGACCTATACAGAACATTGGTTTCCAAACTAAATAATGCTAAACAAAAATCTACTTTGCAGTCTGAACTGAGGATTGATCATCCACTATATATTGTTTAAAATAACTTAATATTTTACTTGCTTATACAAAGAGTATTGGCTTTGAAGGTCCAAACTCCAGCTCCCTCACTTATCAGGTGTGTCACTTGGGTAGCTAACTTAATCTTTTGGCTTCTAATTGTATATTTCATGACTTTTGTGAAAATCAAGTTAATATTTCAAAAACTCACTGGTATATAATTTATGTTCTTGTGTTCAGTGAATATTAGAGTATCATCCTCAGTTCAGTAAAAGTGTCTATTTCAATAAACTACCAAGTTTTTTTACACACACACACACAGCTTAGGTAAGTTTTTAACATTATAAACTTTAATAAATGAATTGAGTCTATCTAAAAAGAAAGCGATTTTAGGGGCACCTGGCTGGCTCAGCCAGTGGGGCATGCAATTCTTGATCTCATTGTCATGAGTTCAAGCCCCACATTGGGGGTAGAGATTACTTTAAAAACAAACAAAAAATCTTGGGGCACCTGGGTGGCTCAGTCGGTTAAGCGTCTGCCTTCGGCTCAGGTCATGATCCCAGGGTCCTGGGATCTCAGGCTCCCTGCTCAGTGGGGAGCCTGCTTCTCCCTCTCTCTCTGCCTGCTGCTCTGCCTACTTGTGTTCTCTCTCTCAGTCAAATACATAAATAAAATCTTTTTTAAAAAATCTAAAGAAAATAAATCAATAAATTTTTTAAAAATTAAAAAAAAATTAAAAGCAATTTTTAAAACATTTTGAAAAAGAAAAGTTGACATTTATATGAGACATATTTGCAAATATTTTAAATTTAGCTTCCTTTTTTTAAAAAAAAGATTTTATTTATTTTTCAATAGAGAGAGAGACAGCGAGAGAAGGAACACAAGCAGGGGGAGTGGGAAAGGGAGAAGCAGGCTTCCCGCTGAGCAGGGAGCCAGATGTGGGGCTCGAGCCCAGGACCCTGGGATCGTGACCTGAGCTGAAGGCAGACGCTTAACGACTGAGCCACCCAGGCACCCCTTAAATTTAGCTTCCTTTAAGAATAAACATTAGTGCTTCAACCTAGCACACTAGCACACTATGGATTAAAATAAATTAAATGTGAAATTTGAAAAGAAAAATGAGTATGAGGTAAATCTTTTTAATTAGTCATTTGGGTCTGAGTTAGCAAAACACCTGTGAATGAAATGAACTCTAGTGAACTCCAGGCACTCCCCTGGACCACACCCATACATACAAACACACTCTACCTGTGGATTGTCAGGATCAGGCCCTGAACTGAGTTTGCCTGGAACCTTTGTGCATTTGAAGGCTATTTACAGTAATATTACACAGTATCTTAGGATTTGTTCCTACTTGTTTCATGGGTAACAAAACCAACATTAAGTTAAGCACCTGAGCTAATAAGTAGATAAGGCATTTTTCTAACTAATTGCAAACATGCTTACAGAAAAAAGAAAGAACAAGAATTAAATTGTTTCTTTTGGCATTAGCACCACAAATTTCAAATCAATTGATTCTAACTTTGTTTTTAAAACTTCAGATTTACTCAATTTCTGGAGGATCCATCACCTTGTTTTGCTTAATCTTATTTTTAAAAAGTTTTTTTATAGGGCTGAAAATTTATAGTATACCTGTCTTTTAAAAATAACACATTAACCATAGGGAACTGAACTGTGATTTTAAAAATGTTTATATGAAAGTTTCTTTATAATAATGACAAAGATGGAAAATATGTCCAATGCTGACATAAAAATCATGCTGTTGACTGTCAAGTAGAGCATGGGCGTTGGAGCAGGTCTTCAGGTTGTGATTAGGCAAACTAATGTGTAGTTACTCTCACTCTGTGATCTAATTGTATAATAGGAAGGAGGGGTTATGGTAGTTAATGTGTACATGTTTATTTTTTTCCACAAAGAAAAAATATTTTTAAAGTATTTGCAAACAAAGGAGAAAGATGAGCAGTTTTTCCAGTGACTTCTCTCAAAGTAGATTATTCATTTGTTCAACAAATATTTGAGTGCCTAGAAGGTGCAAAGCCCTAGTATCTGATGACAAACTAGTTTATCTCACTAATCCAGACAACATTTTCAATATATATATTTTTGAGTGAAGTACTTATTTTTAAAAGATAGACTTTATTTTCTGGATTTTTAGGCTTACCACAAAATTGAGCAGAAATTACAGACAGTTCTCCATAATTTCTGCCCCAACACATGCACAGTCTCCCCCACTATCAACATCTCCACCAGAATGGTGCATTTGTTATAGCTGATGAACCTCCACTGACACATTGTTATCACCCAAAGTCCACAGTTTATATTAGAATTCACTCTTGGTGTTGTAAATTCTATGGGTTTTGACAAATGTATAATACGTGTATCCACCATTATAGTATTGTACAGGATAGTTTCACTGCTCTAAAAATCCTCTGTGATCTGCCTATTCATCCCTTGCCTCCTCCCTGGACAACCACTGATCTTTTTACTGTCTCCATAGTTTTGCCTTTCCCAGAATGTCATATAGTGGGAAAGAGTCTTTCACTTAGTCATATACATTCAAGCTTCCTCCAAGTCTTTCATGGCTTGATAGCTCATTTCTTCTTGGTGCTGAATAATATTCCATTGTTTGGGCATACCACAGTTTATTTATCCGTTCATCTACTGAAGGACATGGTTGCTTCCACGTTTTGTCAATTATGATTTAAGCTCTTATAAACATCTGTATGCAGGTTTTTGTGTGGACATGTTTTCAACTCATTTGGGTAAATACCAAGGATGTGATTGCTGGATCGTATGGTAAGAGTATGTTTAGTTTTGTAAGTAACTGCCAAACTATCTTCCAAAGTGACTGTACCACTCATAATTTGAAGAAAAGTTATGAAAAATTTCTACTTGGTTTTTATTAACTCCTTTGCAACATAGAAAAATGGCCATTTTTCACCATAAAAACAATAATGCCCATTATAGGAAATCAACAACATAAAAAGGCAGGTAAAAAATATTAACACATTTCATTTTTCTTTTTCTTTTTTTTTTTAAAGATTTTATTTATTTATTCATGAGAGACAGAGAGAGAGGCAGAGGGAGAAGCAGGCTCCCAAGGAGCAGGGAACCCGATGTGGGACTCAATCCCAGGACCCTGGGATCATGACCTGAGCCAAAGGCAGACGCTTAACCATCTGAGCCACCCAGGCGCCCAACACATTTCTTTCTTTTTTTTTTTTTAATAAGTTTCTTTTTTTTTTTTTTAATATTTTGTTTATTTGAGAGAGAGAATGAGAGAGAGAGAGAGCATGAGAGGGGGGAGGGTCAGAGGGAGAAGCAGACTCCCTGCTGAGCAGGGAGCCGGATGAGGGACTCGATCCTGGGACTCTGGAATCATGACCTGAGCCGAAGGCAGTCGCTTAACCAACTGAGCCACCCAGGCGCCCCGCCCAACACATTTCATTTTTCAAAGACAAATATTTATAATCATCTGGCGTAATTTGTCTTTTTTTCTCTGCATAGCCTTTCAGTGCCACATTTTAAACTTACCTAGAATCTTACCAAAGATGATGTTTTTCTTAGACACAACCCAAATCAGGAATCCTGATTGTTGAAAATGTAACTTTAAAAAATGTAACACTAACTTTTAAATACAGGCAGTTGGGGCATAATGTAACTAAGAGTATCAACATGCCAAAGATAAATTGTTTTGTTTCTCTGGAGTAACTTATGTACCTGTGTTCTCCCAGCCTTCTGCCCTATCTTTTCTGGGACATTGGGCTAGAACCAATACAATTTCATTTCAGTTTCAGTTTTGAGTCAGCTAAATATTTTGGTTTGGGTTTGGTTCAAGCCAAAAATGTGTTCTAACTACTTGGTTTGAACCAGATATTTTGAATTCTTTTCTTGTTAAGGTTTTATAAACTAAAATATCTAGGGCCATTAAATGACAGTGAAATTTGGATTTTGTTTGTCTCTGAAAATATTGCTCCTCAAACTGTATGAATTCTAATATACGCTAATGCTACTGGATTGTCCCTGGAAAGCATCTGAAGCCCTGACCTTGGTGAAAACTGGTTTTCTGAAAGAGAGGAGGGCCCTTTAGACAACCAAAAAAAAAAAGTTAACTGCCAAAAAGTAAGATCAGTGGACAGGGTCTTTGCTAGATTCCTATGTTCCTGTGCTACGTGGAAGAAATATACACTTTTACAGTATCTATAGAATGTTAGGATTATATATTCTAATGTTAGGATTACATATTCATGCATATTCATTTTAGAATATGTAATTCTAATATTCTATAGATACTATAGAATGGTTTGGACAAGACCAAGTTTAACTAGGCCTATGTACAACATAGCTGATCTTTAATCTACTGATTATACTCAATTATACCAATTCTGTTCTTAAGAATATGTGCTTCTTTCACTTTTCTTGGCCTCATTTTCCATGTTATTGTTCATACTATATAAAATCTTTTGTTGTAAGGTTCCAAAAAAACATTTTGGAGAAAAGCAGAATATAACAAAATGCTTTAATTGACCAACTAATATAGTTCATTGAATATAAGAGGGCATTCATTGTAAGATGCACTGTTACTTACATATGATCAAGAAAAAATCATCTACCAGTTAGTGTTAAGATGTTACTGTGAGATACATTTACATTTCAGAAATGTTAAAATGTGTTAGTGTTGTTTTTTTAAAGAGGGGGAGGGGCAGAGGGAGAGAGAATCTTAAGGAGGCGGGGCTCAATCTCACAACCTGAGATCATGATCTGAGCTGAAACCCGAGTGGGACTTAACCCACTGAGCCACTCAGGTGCCCCATGTTAAAGAGTTTTTTAAAGTGAGTCCTGGGGGTACCTGGGTGGCTCAGTGGGTTAAGCATTAGATTCTTGGTTTTGGCTCAGGTCATGATTTTAGAGTTGTGAGATCAAGGCCCCAAGTAGGGGGTAGGACTCTGCACTTATCACGGAGTCTGCTTGAGATTCTCTCTCTCCCCCTCTGTCCCTCCCACCACTCTCACTCTCTCTCAAATAAATAAATTAAAAAATCTTTTTCTTTTTAAAATGAATCCTAGAATTAATGAACTACAATGGTGATGTTTTTAAAATTTCCATTTATAGTTATTTTGCTGGTAGTATTCTATCCCGCTATAACTTTAATTCATTAATCAGTAACTGAACAATGGAAGTTTCATTTGTAAACATTGTTCTTTCTTACTGATTTTACCCCAGTAAAACAGAGTATAGTGAATGCAGAATTGGTTCTCAGTACAGAGAACTTTACCCCAGTAAAACAGAGTATAGTGAATGCAGAATTGGTTCTCTGATTATAGTTTACCATTTAACTGTAGATTAAGGTAGTTCATTTAATCAATATCAAACATAATAAATAGCAAGGATAAAATAACCAACTTCTTTTCAAAATTGAATTCAATTCTGAAATCTCTCAAGGGAGGTCATGGATTATTTAAAAGGAAATCACTTGAAATAATAAACATTGTCTAAACATAAAACAATCAAGAAACAATATAAACTCATCTAGGCTAAAGAAACAAACAGAAACATTTAGTACTAGATTAAAACATCTCTCTGAACTGATTCAAAATTAAGATAAAGGCTGGGGCGCCTGGGTGGCTCAGTCATTAAGCGTCTGCCTTCGGCTCAGGTCATGATCCCAGGGTCCTGGGATCGAGCCCCGCATCGAGCCCCGCATCGAGCCCCGCATCGAGCCCCGCATCGAGCCCCGCATCGAGCCCCGCATCGAGCCCCGCATCGGGCTCTCTGCTCGGCGGGAAGCCTGCTTCTCCCTCTCCAACTCCCCCTGCTTGTGTTCCCTCTCTGGCTGTGTCTCTCTCTGTCAAATAAATAAATAAAATCTTAAAAAAAAAAATTAAGATAAAGGCTAAGTTAACTTATTGTCCAAAGTGCCACTTCTTTACATTTTAGAGCAGTGCTATCCACATGTGTAATTTAAAATTTTCTAGTAGCTAGCCACATTTAAAAAGTAAAACAACAAAAACAGTGAAGTTAGTAATTTTTAATTTAACCCAATATATCAAAAATATTGCTTCGACATGTAATCAATGTAAAATGTATTAAGGAGGTGGTCTTTGACATCCGGTGTATGGTTTAGACGCACAGGACGCCTCAATTCCTACCAGCCACATTTTAAGCGCTCAATAGCCCCGTATGGCTACAGTATTGGACAGTAGTCTTAGGGGACTTTGATACTGATTCCTTACATTCCGAGTTTGAGAATTTCTTTTACATTACACGCTGTCTGTGAGGAATAAGATTATTTTGCTCTCGGGTCGGCTGTGATCCAAGACAACACAGCATTAAAAGCAGTGAGGGAGGAAGGCAATGGGACAGCCAAGCGCCCAGGAACGTGGCCTGGAGGAGGGCCTAAGCCTCTCTGAGCAGTACCGGGCGGAGAAGCTGCAGACGCAGCTTTGGAAGCTAGATTTCGAGACAACTCGGGCGGCCGCCTGCAACTCCGTGTGTTTCTCTGGGGCGCCCGCAAACACTGGAGCCCGGCAGAGGGCAAGCAGCCTTCGAGCCGGACACAGGGTCACGTGCCGCCACCGCCGAGGGAGGCCGGCCCAGGGCGGCAGTCCTGGCCGCCCCGGGCGCCGCCGCCCAACGCCGAGGGTTAGGCGCGGCGGGAGACAGGACCCCGCGGGGAAGGCGGGCTCGCGTCCAGCAGAAGCCTCCCAGGGGCGCGCTCCCGACGGTGACGGTGACGCAGCGGGCGCGAGGGCGGCAGGGTGGGCGGGGAGCAGCGGCGCGCACCACCCCTTAGAGGGACGGGCGCCGCCGTTCCGAAGGGCGGGGGCGGGGGCGGGGGCGGGGCGGGGCGCGCCGGAGAGTCGGAGCGCTGGCCGCCGGTTTTGATTAGTGCGCGGAGCTGCGGCGGCGGAGCAGGGTGCGGAGTTGTGCGGCCCGGGGCCGGGCGGCGAGGCGGCGGGGCGTTGGCATCGGGGGCGCAGGCGCGCAGGGTCCGGCCGGCGACCGCGAGGGTGTGGAGAGGCGAGCCTGAGCGCGGGCCACGGTCGCTCTGACCACGGAGCCCGGCCACCGCAGCGCCCGCAGCAGCGAGCGCGCCTAGGACAGAGCGCGAACGAGTGCGCGCGGGCGGGGCGCGCAGGCCCTGCCCGCCCCTTCCGTCCCCAACCCCCTCCGCCCCTTCCTCTCCCCACCTTCCTCTCCCCTACTGCGCCCCCGCGCCGGGCGCCCACCCTGTCCTCCTGCGGGAGCGCGGTCCGCGGCGGCGGCCGGAGCGGGCCAGGCCAGGCCGGGGGATGGCGCTCCTGGACCTGGCCTTGGAGGGAATGGCCGTCTTCGGGTTCGTCCTCTTCTTGGTGCTGTGGCTGATGCATTTCATGGCCATCATCTACACGTGAGTGAGGGGCTGCTGGAGGAGCCGTTGGCGCGGGGGTCAGGGCCTCGGGGTGGGTGGGTGGGAGGCATTGCGCTTTGGAGAGGATTGGGCTCGGGTGGGGGTGGAGAAAGCTGATCCTCATACTGTTCCCCGCCCCCCATTCCCTTTCCCCTTGGACCAGCTGGGGCGGGGGTCCTTGAGGGGGGGAAGTGATGAGTGAGGGATTTTGCTGGGCTGCTGGCGACTGCACGGCCAGGGGAAAGGAGACTGCTCTTTCTACGTGTCGGGCGGAAGGTTGCTTGCTTGGTTTCATTGTGTCGAGAATTCGTTTGATTTTTCATCTGGGCCAAGATGTATAGTATGTTGTTGCTGTTGTTTTCTCGATCTGGACGACATTTCTATTATGATGATGATCGTTCCCAGTCTTCTGGGAGCTGCACACAGCTACCCGGGGACCTCCCTGTGGATTTTCTTCTTCCTGGAAGAGCTCTATGCTTTTAGATAGGTGTGAAGCACCTGTCCACCTTGAAAAATGTCCACCAAACCTCCGGGCTGACGTTATAGCCTTGAGTCATGTCAGCTTGTACATTTCATTGTGGTTTTCTTTTCTTTTTTTCCAGTTCCTTATTTATAGTCTTCCTTAGATTTGTCCCTCCCCCCCCCACACACACACCCCTTTTTCATTATTCAACAAATACTCCTTGAGGCCTACTAGATGCCATTCACTGGGGACACAGTGGTGAGAAGGACAGAATTCCTGTCTTCATAGAGCTTACATTCTAGAAGGGAGAGACAGATAATAAAAATTCGAATAAGGTTATTTCAGGTAGTGATAAAGTCTGTGAGTAATATAAAACAGGGTGGTGGGATGAATAATGACAGAGGGTATGTGGCTAGTTTTGATATTTCAATTTTTTAAATGTCTTTAAAATAAAATCTGTTTTTCCAAAGAAATGAAAGAATTGCATAGAGCACATTTCTGATGGATTCACTGGCATTTTAGCCTGAAAAAAAAAAAAAAGACTATACATAGTAATCTTTATCACCAACTAGAAGAGGGCATGTGTTAATAGAGGAGATGGGAGGACTTTTAAGAAATTTGTTGCTCCCCTCCCCCCTTTTACTACAGAAAAAAATGTGCTTTTTCTTTTGGAAGTTCTGCATTTTATTAGTATAGGGTGGCATTTCCTGGTACTGGAGAAAGATGCTACATTGTAGAAGACCTACCAGTATTTCTTTGGAGATGAAAGAAAATGCCACTTGGATATTGCTGATCTTAGTTTTTGTAGTTTGTGAACTGTCGTCACTGAACACTTTCTGGCGTTCATTTTTAATATATGAGTTCTTAAAAATCAATTTTGTTCCTTTTTTCCAATCATAAAAAATGTTTACTATGTAAGGAATTTAGACAGTACAGAGTGGAATAAAGAAGAAAGTTAAACACACGAACCAAAACTCCCTAACCTTTTGTGACTGTCTTTGTGTGTGTGTTTGTGTGTGTGGGGGGGCATGTGTGTGTGTGTGTGTGTAGAGAGAGGAGATAGAAGGGAGGGGGGGTCAACATTATGATTATTGTTCTATAGCTTGCTTTTAAAATTAATCTATTTAGTAAATGCTTTCTGGGAAGCTCTTTTGTACAAGGCACTATTCTAGGTGCTGGAAATAAGGTTGAAGAACAGGACATCCAGGGTTTGCCCAGCCTGCTCACATAGAGTTTACATGTAGTGTCATGACCATTTTTTTCCATGTCAGTAAATGTATGATCTCTATATCATTTTAAATAGATGCATAGCATTTTTGTTTATGAGGTACTAGTATGTATTTGTTGTTATTAATTGGCATTTAGGTTGTCAGTTCATCAAGATAACAAACACTGTGGTGAATTCATATGTGTATATTTTTGAGAGAGGATTTCCTTAGTTTACATTCCTGAAAGAGGAATTATTGGGCCAGAAGTCTGCACATTTTAAACTTTGATACATATTGCCCTATAGAAAGTTGTATCTATTCATAGTCCTGGTAAAAATGTATAATGGTGCCCATTTCCCAAGTATCAGGCTCTTCACTGTTTTATTTTCATTCCTTTAATTACTGGTTCCATTGAACATTTTTCATATATTGATACGCTAGTTACATCTAGTTGTAAATTACATACTCATAATACTTTGTCCTGCAATCCATTGCTCTGTTAATCTTTATATGAAGATTGTTCTTCTGTGATAAGTTGAAGTTTTTTCCCTAGCTTTTTTTTTTTTTTGTCTTTCAACTGTGTTCATATATTTAACATGGAGAAAATTATGTGTGCCTGTGTTTTGGGTTCTCAGGGCTTTTTTTTTTTTTAATGTTTTTGACTTGTGTAATTTTATATCTAGTCCTCCAATTATTATATAGTTAATGTCTGGTTTTCTTTAGTAATTTGAATTTTCTTCGTTTTTTTTTTTTTTTAAGGTTTTGTTTATTTATTTGACGGAGGGACACAGCGAGAGGGGGAACACAAGCAGGGGGAGTGGGAGAGGGAGAAGCAGGCCTCCAGGGAGCCTGATGTGGGGCTTGATCCCAGGACCTTGGGATCGTGACCTGAGCTGAAGGCAGATGCTTAACGACTAAGCCACCCAGGCGCCCCTTCGTTGGTTGTTTCTTGTTTTTGTTTTGTTTTACATTTTATCCTGTAATATACTCGTTTTACTTCATTATATGATGAGAGCCAGAGCCTTAATTTTAGGTTCACCTAAATATTTAGCCACTTGTCCCAAAATCACTTAGTGAATTACTATTTTATTGTTCCACGGTCTTGAAATACTGTCTTTATTATAGACTAAATTCGTCTGTATACTTGCATATGTCTCAAGGCTCCCAGTGCTGTTTCATTGATCTATTCTTGTACTAGTATCCACTGTTTTAATTAATGAAGTTTTACTACCTTATTACTGGTGAGGCAAACCCCTCATTCTTTTCCAAACTTTACTGGCTTTTACACATTTTTACTTAAAGGTGTATTTTAACATTTTTTCCAAGACTCTTAAGTAATCTGGTTTTATAACTGCAATTTTTAAATCTTGTTCTTAAATTGGAATTATTAAATGTACAGCTCAATTTGGAAGAATTTGACTTCTTTCAACATAGGACTATGATATTCCCCTTCCCTCAATTATATATACATAATGGTAAAGTCATAGTTCTTTTTTTTTTTTTAAGATTTTATTTATTTGACAGAGAGAGAGATAGCGAGAGCAGGAACACAAGCAGGGGGAGTGGGAGAGGGAGAAGCAGGCTTCCCACGGAGCAGGGAGCCCGATGTGGGGCTCCATCCCAGGACCCTGGGATCATGACCTGAGCCGAAGGCAGACGCTTAACGACTGAGCCACCCAGGCGCCCTAAAGTCATACTTCTTTAATTAGAATGAACACTAGTGATGTAGCCTAATATTCCAAGTAACCTGTGCTGTTAGACTTGAGACAACTCCACAGTTGTTTTAAGTTATTTATTTTATGTTTAGAGTTTTCTTTAAATACTTTGTGTTTGAGAATAGTGCAAACACTTAGCTTAGTTAAAATACTATAGAGAGGCTTTGTATTTATTTTCTAATGCCCCAGTTACCTTTGTGACTGATAGTAACAGGATCCTGAAAATAGAAATGAAGAAAATGCAATTAGTTTATAACAGATTATAATGAACAGCTAGTTAAAGGAATCTTGTGAATACCTTTCCGAAATGGGTAATTCAACATAGAGCAAATAGTCAGCAGCTTAATTTATGTATAAATTAAATCTTAACCCTTTTTTTTGGATAAGTTCCTTTCTTCTGGTCCCACCTTCAAAATTACTTATGTGTTTGATCTCATTACTTTCTTACTGAAATAAAGATACTTCCCAGTTTAATGAGTTATTTTAGGCATAGAACTACAGTTTGTGCTCCCTCCCCCCCCACCCCCCCACTGTTATTTAGTGAAATTGCAAACTTGTTAACATTTTGACAAGGAAAGCTAAAGAACACTGGCAACAATATTTTGGTTAAAATAGTGTGCTAATGTTCTGTATTTTATTGAAGAATATATTTTCTGAACAATATATTTTCTGAATACATGGTCTGTGTCTCTCAAATCTTTTTTGAAATAAGGTAAAGTGTACATAAAATAAGCAGATACTGAAACTTTCCTACTTTGTGCTTGCAACTGGTGGAAATGGAGCCTATTTCAAAAGCTTATATTGCTCCATTATCTGGTTGTCACATTAAAGAGATTAATCATGGACACCTAATTGTTAAAAGCATTTAAGTCATGCAGATATTATAGTAAATGGCTAAGAAAAGTTATAAAACTTTTAAAAACCAATTGGTTATTTTTTTAAATTAAATATAGTGTGTAATGGTATCTAGTTAATTTAGATTCAGTGTTCTATTGAGTTGTGTCCTCTTAGAAAGAGACAGAGCTAATAAGTATTGGCCTGTATTAAAAAATGGAGCTCAGGGGCACCTGGCTGGCTCAGTTGGTAGAGCATGCAACTCTTGACGTCAGGGTTGCGAATTTGAGCCCCACCTTGGGTGCAGAGATTACTATAAATAAATAAATAAACTTTAAAAAATGGAGCTCAATGTGATTAATACAGTGAACAGTTCTTGCTCAGATTATTCAGACTTCACAAATGTCTCACAATTCCTATAAGCCTGCAATTAAAAAAAAAAAAAATGAGGGGGCGCCTGGGTGGCTCAGTCAGTTAAGTGTCTGCCTTCGGCTCAGGTCATGATCCCAATCTTGGGATTGAGCCCGTGTGAGGCTCCCTGCTCAGCGGAGAGCCTGCTTCTCCCTCTCCCTCTGGCTGCCAGTTTGCCTACTTGTGCCCTCTCTCTCTCTGTCAAATAAATAAATAAAATCTTTAAAAACTAATTTAAAAATTTTTTTTAAATTGAGATAATTTATAAACTTGAAAGCCATTTTTTAAATTTTTTTAAAATTTTATTTATTTATTTGAGAGAGAGAATGCACACAAGGGCATGTGACCATAGGTGGTGGGGGGCCAGAGGGAGAGGGAGAAGCAGACTCCCCGCTGAGCAGAGAGCCCGATGTGGGGCTCCATTCCACTACCCTGAGATCATGACCTGAGCCGAAATCAAGAGTGGGATGCCCAACCCACTGAGGCACTTTCCTTTCCAGTTTTCGTATTGAACTGATGCTTAGTTATTTTGTAATATGTTCTAGATGGCAGACTTTTGTGGGATTACTGCCTGTAATGTTCAAGATAATATTCAAATTAGAGACTAAAATTCAGGGCTCTTATTCCCAAGATTTTTTTTTTTTTTAATTTCCTAAAAAAACTAATGAGTCTAGCCTCGCTGGGCAGAGTTAACGGTTAAGTGATCTTTGAGTTTTTCCTTTTTGAGAGCTAGTGTGGTTTGATAGTTTGGGAGCTGCGGTGAAATCCTACAAAGTCTGGAACCAGTCACTTTCTTCTCTTTTTAGCCCTTAGGAGCCATATTGCTGGATTATAAGAGTATCTGAGTGAGGCATCTTGCCTTTTTCCCTCCATCTCCCTTTTTTTTCCCTTCTCCCTCTCCTTGGATTATTATATTTTGTCCTCTGTTTGTGAAGTTCTAATGTTCAGTGCTAGGCTTTATCTTTTAAGTGACTGGAGGTGCCAGGCTAGTGTGAAAATAACTTCTTGTATCTGTAAATATTAACTGCCCTCTAGTAAAGCAGAGGTCTTTCCCTGGAGTTTCCTTTCAAGTTCCTTCTACCTTTTCAAACCTTTTTAGCACAGCAACTTTTATACCTGCTGCATAGCTTTTGAGTGGAATTTAAATACTCATTGTATCAGGATGTCTGTGAACATCCTGTCAAAAACTAATTGTTTTTAATGTAAATTTTAGCATTTCAAATAATATTTTTAGATAGTATGATCTTTGCCTTAAATTCCTTAATACATTGGTGTTCTGAGCCCTAGTGGGATTATAAATCAAGAGCTTCTTTTCTGGGTTCAGTTCTGAGGATGCTCTTGAACTTTGGTCATGTGTTGATCAGTTAGGGTCATTGCTGCCAGGACCACTTTTGGGAGAATGAATGAGGCAGTTGAGCCTCTTTAACCTGAGCCTGGGAAGACACCGAATTGGGTGACAGTGTGATAACTCTAAAAAGCAACATGACAATTATAATTCAGTGTTAATATTTAGTGATGGTTCTGTTAATGCATTATCCGACCATTTTCCTACATCATGAGTGCAGTACCCTTTATCTCTACTCTAGATTATTGAAACTGTCTCTATTCACTGGTATCTCTACCAACAGCCTTGCTCCCTTTCTGCTTTATTTTTCTTACTGTAGCCTTATCCTCCTGGAGTACTAATCTTAGATCATGTGCTTAAAATATTACCATGGTTCCCTCATTGACTTAGGTTAACATTCAGGCTCCTTAACAAGACACGCATAGTTCTTTAGGAGCTGAGCCCTTGTACCTAATTCTTCAGCAGTATTGAATTACTGACGTTCCCCTGAATATGCTGTGTATTAGAATTCTCTTTCCTTCCTTTTTTTTCCCCTCCCTTCCTTTTTGTTTTACTTCTACTCATTCAAGTCTATTTAGGCTTTAGCTTTTTACTGCATTATTAGGCACCTCTTCCTCTTTTTTTTTTTTTTAAGATTATATTTATTTATTTGTCAGAGAGAGAGGGAGAGAGAGCACAAGCAGGGGGAGCGGCAGGCAGAGGGAGAGGATGTGGGACTCGATCCCAGGACTCTGGGATCATGACTGGAGCGGAAGGCAGACGCTTAACCGACTGAGCCACTCAGGCATCCCAGGCACCTCTTCTTATATCCTTCTTTAGTGCCTTGAATTTACCCATCCAGATTGTAAATGTGTTCAGTTGTCTCTTTTCCCAATTAGATTGTAAGATCTTGAGGGTAGGGATAGTGTCTTATTTACTGTTCAATGTCCAGTGTGTACTAGGCACTCAATTATTGCTGGTTGAATGAACGAACTTTGAATTTTTTCCAGTGGTAATGGTGGATTTTTCAGTGTCTTTAGTTCAGTGTCATTTGGCCCTTGTGATCTGAGGTAGATGGTCAGATTTGGGGATGCTTTCAGTGGTGATGGACTTTAATGAAATTTATTGGACCAAATGGAATCTTTATTTCACTATTTCTAATTAATAGCACATTAAAATAGAAACAGGGTTTTATAACATGCTTACCTACAAGTCTGAATCCCCTCCCCAAGGTTTTCCTATGGGAATGCCTATCTGACCGTAAATAATCTTTACACTAAGATCTGACTTTCAGGGGATGCAGAGCCCAGTACTCTCCTGAGTTGGTTGATGTGCAAATCATCAGTGCCCCCCACTTTTCCTCCATCCAAGAATTTTATTTTATACACAGAAGAATTTGAACATCACATTCTGCTTTAGCCAGTTTTGTAGAAGAGCACTGAGATAGTCCCATTAGTTTCATTTTGATGTGAAAAGAGTTTGAGCATGTGGTATGTTTGAGGGTCTCCTGTGTTTTTGAGCACTATGTGCTGGAACCATAGCTTCTGCTGGGTGCCTGGCTTACTTAGTTGCTATTAGCAAAACACCATGCTCTATCCATTTCCAACTAGGGCAGCTCTGTTGTCACCAAAGGATTAGTGAATTGGGGTTTTTTGGGGGGAGGGTGTGGTAAAATTAATAAAGATCTCTTGTTTTCAATGGTAATGGAATCTTTTGTATTCTGTAGTATATAAGTGTACTGTCCAGTGGAAATAGGTTGTGTTTTCCCATAAAGCTAACTCAGTATTGGTTATTATGTGTTTTGTGGGGAATCTCGTGTCTGCAGAGTTCAAGTTGTACCAGAGGTGTGCTTTGTGTTGCTGAAGAAGCTCATCTTGATGCAGTACCGTTGTTGAAAAGATAGATGCAATATGGAAGTAACATGAGTCATGACACATACTGATTATAAACACACGGTAACAGCCTTCCAGGGCACAGTCAACAAGTAACAACAACAGAAGCCTTTAATCATGGGAAATTGCAGGCATGGACTCTGTGAAGTAGGGGACCTGCTGATACAGCAGTCAGCCTCATTTTACATGACATATTAACAAGCTTGGTGGCATGGAGCAGAGGAGATAAATTCCGAGAATCAGATAAATTGGTTCAACTGAGCCACCCAGCAGAACTATAAAAAAGCACGATCTGGGGCTGTTAAGCAAGGTGAACTTTGCTCTCAAGGAATCCACATTCTCCCTTCAAGCCTTGTGTGAGGACCTTGTGCCGCCGTTCTGGGAGGTGTAGCTTTGCATTAGGATTGCTGCAGAGGCTGCTGCCAGCCGACTGAAGGGGCACAGCCCGCCCTCTCTCCAGGGAGCTTCCCTTCGCACCAAGCTTCCTTCCCTCCTGCTCAGAACGAAATTAGAATATGAACCAGTAAAATAAATCATTTAAAGTCGTGCACACTAGCAAATCAAAAACTTGAGAGGGGGGGAGCTAAAGAGTAGACGGATGAAACAGTAAGCCAAAATGATGAAAAAGAGTAACAATTTTAGAGACTGAGCTGTTAGGAAATAAAAATCACCTAAGATGAAAGAAGGCCATTCCATCAGCTCAGAAGTTGAAACCCCTTGTGCCGAGAGGCGATTAGGCTTCACGAAGATAAAGCTGCTATAAAGTCCAGCAGAACCCCTGAATATTTCTTACCAGTTGCTTGGAACTCTTTGAAGTGTTCCCTGAATAGATGTCCTTCTAGCTCACAATGGAAAGCAGGACCCTGAAGGCCTCTCTCTTTTGCCTGTGATTCATCCCTCACAACCTTTTAGACTTCACTTACTCAGGAAGCCCCATGGATGGTGTACCTGCCTGCACTCCGGCTCCCGGTCCTACTGCTGCTGGCGGATGCAGCCCTGCAGGTGCCTGCTGAGAGCACCTCCAACCCCCTGCGCTTGAGGGCAACGGGACCTTAATTACGAGTTTTGTGACAGAGTGACTAGCTTCTGATAGAGAATTTAATTTAGAAATCATTCCTCAGGAGTGACACATTGAAATTTTCCTGTGCTTTCTGTCTCCCCAACATTGCTCACTCACATTCCAGGATCATTTTATCCTTTAAAAATGAAACAAATCAAAACCATTGACCGGACATAGAGGACGTGCATTCCTTTTATATCCAGTGTGTTCCTGAAAATGTAATAAAATCAAATTTCTGAAAATCAAATAGATGTAGGTGTTAGGGGAGATTCTATTTCATAAAGAACTAAGATGATTATTAAAATCCCCAGTTATGGTTCTGCTTGGCCTGCAGCCTGGGACATGGCTACCACTGGATTGAGGGCTCACCCGGTGTTAGGGGTTGTGCAGAGGGGCCTCCCCCTGGCCTGGACTAGGGTGAGAAGGCTGCCTTGTAGCGTTTGCTCTGGGGACTGCCATGGGCATGGTGATTTAATGGTCAACAAAACAGTCTCTTCTGGAATCCCTCAAAACGTCTCCATCCTGGAAGGCAGTGTGCTTGGATTACATAGTAACTGGGAGTGACTTTGCTCATCGTGTCTGGCCTTCTCCCCTCAGCTCTGAGCGTGGCGAACTCTCCCTCTAGCAGAGCCAAGGGAAGGGTTCTTGTGGCAGTGGAATCCCACATTTTGAGTGAGGCTCTGAGGGTAGAGGAATTCAGAGAAGCCAGGACTGTGCAGTGCCTCTGCCCAGTTGAGAACCTCTCTAGTGGTTTAAAAGGAGAGCTCAGGCCACTTTCAATGGATCATTGGTGATATTTAATGTTCCTCTCTGTTGTACTTAATTGCCTCTATGCTTTTGGATGATCTCTGTAGGATTTTGAATTGGTTCCTAAATAGTGAGCATAATTTTAACTTTGAATATAACTTTAGCCTATATACTGCATATAATTTAAACTTTACATTAGATGTGTTTTATGCCATGTTTTGACTTGCTCTGTTTTAACCATGATTTGGGACTTTTGATGATTCCTTTCCCCCTTTAATCTTTCTTAATACACAAGGGTGATTTTATGTTTTAAAAAACCCCGAGTGCTTGGGTGGCTCAGTCAGTTAAGTGTCCAACTCTTGATTTCAGCTCAGGTCATGATCTCAGGGTGGTGAGATCAGCCCCATGTTGGGCTCCGTGCTGAGCGTGGAGCCTGCTTAAGATTCTCTTACTCCCTCTCTATCTGCCCCTGCCCCCCAGTGCTCATGCTCTCTCGCTCTCTCTCTCAAACAAAGTAAGACGAAACATCCACATAGGGGCACCTAGCTAGCTAAGTCTGTGGAGCCTGCAACTCTTGATCTTGGGGTTGTGAGTTTGAGCCCCACATTGGGTATAGAGATTAATTAAAAACAAAATCTCATAAAAAATAAAAATTAGGGGCGCCTGGGTGGCTCAGTCGGTTAAGCGTCTGCCTTCGGCTCAGGTCATGATCCCAGGGTCCTGGGATCGAGCCCCGCATCGGGCTCCCTGCCCCACGGGAAGCCTGCTTCTCCCTCTCCCACTCCCCCTACTTGTGTTCCCTCTCTCGCTGTGTCTCTCTCTGTCAAATAAATGAATAAAATCTTTAAAAAAAATAAAAAATAAAAATTAATGTAAAAATCCAACATAATGGCTTAATATTTAAATATCTATGAAAGAATCTTTAAATATATGAATTTCCAGTTCTTCCATTCTGGTGTATAAGCCTCATCAATGTTCGACATTTCTAAATCTCTTGGTAACTCAGAGAAGTGGAAAATGTCCTTAAAATTAAAAACAGTAATAGCTGGGTGCCTGGGTGGCTCAGTTGGTTAAGCGACTGCCTTCGGCTCAGGTCATGATCCTGGAGTCCTGGGATCGAGTCCCGCATCGGGCTCCCTGCTCGGCAGGGAGTCTGCTTCTCCCTCTGACCCTCCTCCCTCTCATGCTCTCTGTATCACATTCTCTATGTGTCTCAAATAAATAAAATCTTTAAAAAATAAAAAAAATAAAAAAAAATAAAAACAGTAATAGCTATCATTGAATGTTTACCTTGTGGCTTAATCTCATCTATTTCTCACTGCTTTATGAGGTAGGTATTAATTGTCCACACTTTTTTAAAAAATGAGATAAAGAAGTAATTTATCCGAGGATACTCAGTTTGCTGTGAAGCTGGTATAAAAATCCCAGCGATCTGCTCCAGCCCAGGCTTTTAAACCAGCATGCGGCTCTATACAGCTAGTGATAACCTAAAATTAACCCCGGAAGTAATCCACAGGGATAGAGTATCTGTATGGGACTTTTCTCCAGTTGCTGTGAATCTTAAGTTTCTGGTAACTGGCCATGTTGAGAGTACTATGGAGAGACCCCCTGCTTCTTTTCTGCAGCTCTTCCCCATTCTCTGACTTGAACTGCTCCTTCACAGCCTCCTTGTTTTCAGCCATCCTATAACTGCTGATCTTCCTGAGTTTCCACCCTTCTTGCGTTCTTCTCTTCTTACAGTGATCTAGTATTCCTAGGTCCATGGTTCTCAGCTTTGCACTTTGAAGTCACCAGGGGAGGCCTTTTAAAAAAAAAAAAATACTGCTTGCTTACATCTTAGCCCTAGACATTCTGATTTAATTGGTCTGAGCATCAGGATTTTTTTAAACTCCCCAGGTGATTTTCTTGTGCAGTCAAAGTTGAGAACAACTGCCCTAGGCTACCTATCCACAGTTGTGGCCTCCACCTGTTATCTCTTGTTTTGTCGAGTTCTCCATCTAGCCAGAACTCAAGAGTTCATCACTCCATCATCTTGCCCCTCACCTTTCCTCCTGTCAGTCGGCCTTGTTATCCTGAACCCATCTTATAATTTATAGCTTCTCAACTTTCAAAATCCTGCAGAGGGCAATCACATAGCCATGTGGGTGAGTACTACTACACATTCGTGGTCTCAGATCTCTGCTTAGCCTGCGGTGCTATCTGAATGCTTTGTTGCTTTATTTAGCCCCTGTCACCCGTTACTGGCAGAACCTCTTCTAATTCTTCACCCCCCTACCTTCAATCTTGTCAGATTTTCCTAACTCCTGCTTCACACCGTGGGTCCTAGCATGCCATTAATTATTTTAAATTTTCTCTCTCTTTACCTTTGACTAGCTTGTTCCCCTTACTCTCTATACTCAAGTATTAAAGAAAAAAAAATTTTTTTTCCAAAATTAAACTGAAAAACCTTTCTCCATCTAGTTCCTCTGGCCAGAGTAACTTTTATTCAGGTCAGATTTCAGGAGACAATAGTGTTTATTCCCTGTTATCACATTGTACTTCTCATTTATTTACTTCTTGGCCTGTTTTCATTTACCTCCCCCTGCCCATAGTGCTCCAAGGTCCCCAAGGCCACACAGTCAGGGGACAGTCAGGGACATGTCTTGACTTCTCCCTCAGCTGCATTTAGTGTTGTTCTTCCTTGAACACTTTCAAAAAGAAAAACAGCTTAGCCAAATAAAGCCTTCTTTACTAAATCCTTTCTTCCTATCTTTCTGCTCCTTGAGTTACTCACTCCTGGTCTCCTTCATCCATTACTGGCCCTCTATCAGTTACATTGATTTGTGGGTACCTGCTAATGGCATGCTCTACCTGAGACAGCTAATGTATTTAACAAACTCTGGATGACTCCGTAATTTTTTTTTTTTAAGATTTTATTTATTTGGGACAGAGAGAATGAGAGAGAGAGCACATGAGAGGGGGGAGGGTCAGAGGGAGAAGCAGACTCCCCGCCGAGCAGGGAGCCCGATGCGGGACTCGATCCAGGGACTCCAGGATCATGACCTGAGCCGAAGGCAGTCACTTAACCAACTGTGGCTCCGTAATTTTATCTCTGAACCAAACCTTACCTTTTTTTTTTTTTTAAGATTTTTATTTATTTATTCATGAGAGACAAAGAGAGAGAGGCAGAGGGAGAAGCAGGCTCCCAAGGAGCAGAGAGCCCGATGCGGAACTCGATCCCAGGACCCTGGGATCATGACCTGAGCTGAAGGCAGACGCTCAACCATCTGAGCCACCCAGGCGCCCCAAACCTTACCTTCTGAGCTCTGTATATGTTTATTTACTCTTATTTAGTCAGTGGTTTTTTTTTTTTTAATTGAGATAAACATACTGTTTATCATTATTTTCCTGGAGCCTGGAGAATTTATAGTCTACTGTAGTGTGGTTCACACTAGCCTGCATTAGAATCATTTGGGATGCTTGTAAAAATAGATTCTTAAGCTCTGCAGCTGGTCCATTAAGTTGTGATTTTTACCTCTGGGCATTATGTATATTAAATGTTGAGAAACACTGGTCTCCTGGCCTGGAAATTGTTTCAAAGCAGTAAGCTGGGGCAATTGGAGGGCTTACTTCATTTGTTTTCCATGTCGCAGGAATCACTGTCCTTTACCTTATGTCCGGTATCTTAAAAACCATTGTTTCCCATATTTTGTCTGATTTTTTAAAAATTGCTTCAGGTGGGCAAGCAGATTCAGTCCCTATTTCTTCATCTTGTCTAAAAGTTTAAGTCCAGGGGTGGGAGTGGGGTTTAGGCCAGGGTTTTTGGTACTTTAGTAAGGACAGAGACAAGGCGGCAGACTATTTGTATTAGCCCCAAATTGGAAATAACCCAAATGCCCATCAACAGAAAGTAGCTAAATAAAGTGTGGTATATTAATACAAGGAATACATGCTGTAATAAGAATGAATGAACCAAGGGCACCTGAGTGAGACAGTCATTTGGGCTCAGGTCATGATCTTAGGGTCGTAAGATCGAGCCCCGTGTCGGGCCCATGCTCAGTGCAGAGTCACTTAAGGTTCTTTCTCCCTCTCGCTGTACCCCCTCCCGCTTGTGTGTGCGTGCGCGTGCTCCCTCTTGAACATAAATAAATCTTTTTTAAAAATGAACTATAACTAAATGTAACAGCAAAGATGAATCTCACTGAAGTCAAAGAAACCAGACACAAATGAGTACATCCCATGGGATTCCATTTAGAGAAAATTGTAATGCTGGCAGAATTAGTGTGTTGGAAGTCGGGATAGTGGTGACTCTCGAGGAGGAGGGTAGTTAGTAGATAGGGACATGGCAGGGCTTCTGGGGTTCCGGTAATATTCTGCTTCTTGATCTGGGTACTGGTTACATGGGTGTTTCACTCTGAGAAAATGCATGTGACTTTACTATATGTGTGTTACCCATCAATAAAAAATACTCTCCCCCACCCTCTTAAAGAAGGACAAGGCCCGTAAGCCAAATGCACGATGGGGAGGTAGAACTGGATTTCCAGTGTAGAACCTGAAACTGAGAAAGTATTGTACAAAGGATCCCGACAGAAAGCAAGTCACCTGCTCTAGGCCCAGGGTAGAAATGGGCACCCATGATAAAGCCTGTGCAATGTGTGGGTGCAGTGGGCTCAAGTCCGTTCTAAGTAATACAGAACCCCTGCCCTGAGATACCAAAGTTAGAAACCAGATACCAAAGCTTGAAGCCAGTAAACCTTGTAGACCCTGTCACAGACACCCCACTTGGAGGACTCCATCACTCAGGCCACTTTTGAGACTCTGGGCAAATGGGCTTTTGATCATATTTTGAAAAATAGAGATGTGTTTACAAAACACTGGCTACGGCTAAGGCATCCCCCTGCATCATTTCTCTGGGTGGCAGGCCAACTTAATATATTTCTCGCTTTAAAACATAGCTTGGTTGACTATACATATAAGTTTTATACGGAGAAGAGCTTATATATGTGTGTGCAACTCCCCCATTAGACTGCAGCTCCCTGATGGTCGGGAATTCCCCTGTTCACTCTACCACCAGTGCACAAGGTAATGCCTAGTGTACATTTGGGGTTCAAAAATGATTGTTCAGCAAGGGAATGCTAAGTAGGCATGGAGCCCACTGTGTGCTGAGCACAGTGCGGAGTGATTTTGTGTGTGACTTAGTGGATATTTTACTGTTTTTGATAAACATTTCACCTAATTTGTAACAAGGGGCTTTGTCAGTTCTGTTACATAAATCGAAACAATATTCTCCGAAGTAGGATTCTTGTATCCTAGGGTATACTCCACAAGGTGACTCCTTGGGGTATGGAATGAAAATATTGGGGGGTGGGGGAGGAGAGATAGATATGGGAGAAACACAAATGAGAATTTTTTTTAAAGGTCCTATGATATAGTTTAGGTTATAGTTATTTTGAGTAGAAATTTCAGATTTAGTATTAACCAGTTCTCTTCTTCATAAACCCGGAGAGAGCTTCATTGCTGTTGGGTGAGTCAGAATGTGTCTGATAAAATGCTGCATTCTTGATATGAAAAGCTCTCCAAAGGATAGAAGGTACATCTGTATTAGCATTTAAACTAAAATGTCTTTTTTTTTATGTTGTATTTATCACCATACGTTACATCCTTAGTTTTTGATGTAGTGTTCCATGATTCATTGTTTGCGTACAACACCCAGTGCTCCATGCGGTACGTGCCCTCTTTAATACCCATCACCAGGCTAACCCATCCCCCCACCCCCCTCCCCTCTAGAACCCTCAGTTTGTTTCTCAAAGTCCATAGTCTCCTATGGTTCGTCTCCCCCTCCGATTCCCCCCCTTCATTCTTCCCTTCCTGCTATCTTCTTTTTTTAAACATATAATGTATTATTTGTTTCAGAGGTACAGGTCTGTGATTCAACAGTCTTACACAATTCACAGCACTCACCATAGCACATACCCTCCCCAATGTCTATCACCCAGCCACCCCATCCCACCCACGCCACCCCCCACTCCAGCAACCCTCAGTTTGTTTCCTGAGATTAAGAATTCCTCATATCAGTGAGGTCATATGATACATGCCTTTCTCTGATTGACTTATTTCGCTCAGCATAATACCCTCCAGTTCCATCCACATCTTTGCAAATGGCAAGATCTCATTCCTTTTGATGGCTGCATAATATTCCATTGTATATATATACCACATCTTCTTTATCCATTCATCTGTCGATGGACATCTTGGCTCTTTCCACAGTTTGGCTATTGTGGACATTGTTGCTATAAACATTGGGGTGCATGTACCCCTTCGGATCCCTACCTTTGTATCTTTGGGGTAAATACCCAGTAGTGCAATTGCTGGGTCATATGGTAGCTCTATTTTCAACTTTTTGAGGGACCTCCATACTGTTTTCCAGAGTGGCTGCACCAGCTTGCATTCCCACCAACAGTGTAGGAGGGTTCCCCTTTCTCCGCATCCCCGCGAACATCTGTCGTTTCCTGACTTGTTAATTTTAGCCATTCTGACTGGTGTGAGGTGTTATCTCATTGAGGTTTTGATTTGGATTTCCCTGATGCCAAGCGATGTTGAGCACTTTTTCATGTGTCTGTTGGCCCTTTGGATGTCTTCTTTGGAAAAATGTCTGTTCATGTCTTCTGCCCATTTCTTGATTGGATCATTTGTTCTTTGGGTGTTGAGTTTAATAAGTTCTTTATAGATTTTGGATACTAGCCCTTTATCTGATATGTCATTTGCAAATATCTTCTCCCATTCTGTCGGTTGTCTTTTGGTTTTGTTGACTGTTTCTTTTGCTGTGCAAAAGCTTTTTATCTTGATGAAGTCCCAGTAGTTCATTTTTGCCCTTGCTTCCCTTGCCTTTGGTGATGTTTCTAGGAAGAAGTTGCTGCGGCTGAGGTCAAAGAGGTTGCTGCCTGTGTTCTCCTTTAGGATTTTGATGGATTCCTGTCTCACATTTAGGTCTTTCAACCATTTTGAGTCTTTGTTTGTGTGTGTGGTATAAGGAAATGGTCCAGTTTCATTCTTCTGCATGTGGCCGTCCAATTTTCCCAACACCATTTGTTGAAGAGACTGTCTTTTTGCCATTGGACATTCTTTCCTACTTTGTCGAAGATTAGTTGACCACAGAGTTGAGGGTCCCATTTCTGGGCTCTCTATTCTATTCCATTGATCTATGTGTCTTAAACTAAAATGTCTTAATAAAGAAGAAGGGAAGGGGGGGGAATAGAATCAATACTAGACTGTTTAACACTGTTTAAGTTATCCTTATTGTTTTTAATCTAAAGACTTGCCAAAATCAATGGGTTAGTGGTCTGGGTTTCTCTGTATTGGCATGACCTCGTGCAAGTTTTGATAAGTTTAATAGCACTTAAAGATCATGGAGTGGGAAGAGATGAAAAAATTCCTGGGATATCAGGCCTTCTTGTTTTATCCTCCCATGTCTCAAACTGTTCCATGATTTCAGTGTCTTTCCATCCCATTCTCTCTGTGCCACATCCTGAATAATTTCTTCAAATCTAGATTCCAGTTCTCCAGTTCTCTTTTAAACTGTATATGCATTCTTTTGTCCTACCTGTCTATTGAGTTTCTAGTGTCAGTGATTATGATTTTTTTATTTCCCTTGGGTTTTGTTCAAGCATCACAGGTAGTTTGCATTATGGGTTCCAAACCCATGTGTTTGGGTGTTCTCTTGGAAGACTTTTTTCCTTTTATTCCACTTCATTCAGGAGTGAATCCAAGAAGGGAGCATCCCCATTTTCCCACCGTGGGTCAGCATTTTTCTACTTTGCCTTTCAGAGATGCCATATTTATACACAGTGGACAGAACAGAGTTCCCTCATTCTTGTCTCAGGCTTGTCTCCACCAACAGATGTCCCTGGGGCCAGTCAGCATTCCCTCACTCAGAGATTTCTCCTTGTTTCTGACCTGGGAGGTTTCATTTATTTTCCTAACAGTTCAGTTATGTATTTTAAAACAAGCTTTTAATGCATCTATGTTAAACATTATAAATATGTAAGAATTTGTGCATGTGTGTTGGCTTGTATATGCATTTTTAAAAAGTCTCTGGAAGGATGAGTAAGAAACTAATAATGCTGAGAATGGGGGGCAGGGATGACAGGGAGACCTCTTTTGTGTTTAATATCTTCAGTGATTTGAACCATGTGGATATTACTGTCAATCAATTAAATATATAAACTTTTTTTCTCCAGCAGTCTGTATGTTCTGTATTGGATAGGTTTCTCCAGACATCTAGTCTACCATTTTGTTAGGTATGGAATAGTGGTCATATAAATTTTGTTTTATTTTATTTTTATTATTTTTTTTTAGAGAGAGAATGCACGCATCTGAGAGTGGCGGGGGGAGGGGCGTGTTGGGGGAGAGAAAGAGAATCTTAAGCAGGTTCCATGCTCAGCCCCATGCAGGGCTCAATCTCACAATCCAAGATCATGACCTGAGCCAAAATCAAGAGTCGGATGCTTAACAGACTGAGCCGCTTAGGCACTCCTTATTTTATTTTTTTTAGAGAGAGAGAGAGAAAGAGAATGCATACGTGTGCATGGGGGGTGGGGAAGAGGGAGAGAGAATCCTAAGCAGGCACCAGACTCAGTGCAGGCTCAATCCCATGACCCTGAGGTCATGACCTCTGAGCCAGAATCAAGAGTCGGACGCTTAACCAACTGAGCCACCCATGTGCCCCAGTGGTTATATAAATTTTAGATCATGGTTTTACCTCTGGTCAGCCTCTCGATGAACTTGCTAGATGAATATTTTCCAAACTATCTATGGCAGAGGATCAGCTCTTTAAAATATTTCCAGTCTGGCATGGACTGATACTTTGGTAGACTACAATAAAAATAAATACTGATCACATGCTTGGATGGCATGGAAATGTCAAATTGCTGTAACTGTTTCTAAACGCTTTCTCTCCATTTCTTCTTATCGCAGACCAGTAAAAAAGCAAGTTATGCACTAACCACACCAAGTGGCACTACCGGAAATGGTACCCCATTATTCTCCGGTATTTGGGGGCTGTAGATCGGATATTGATACAATCTTGTTCTTTAAAAAATCTCTTACTGGTTTAAATTTTTTCCGTTGTAGGTAACCTGTTTTCTTTCTGTAAAATGTTTTGCGGCCTTATCTGAAACATTAGATATTCCGCTGTGGCACATCCCAGCCTTTAATTAGTTGAACCTGAGCCCATGGCTAACTGCTCTGCATGCTGTTAGTGGTGTACTTTCAGAAGTCATTCATAGATTAATAGTGTATTTCATGGAATCAAAGATGCATTGATGCTGGTGTTTTCTTGATCTTCTAGAAGGTTTCATTGGTTGGTTTTCATGCTACTAATTTAGGACTGCCACTGGATGCCACCAATTGTTAAGACGCCATCGATTTCAGAGATGTTAAAATGTGGAAGAAGGTGTGTCTTAAAATATCTGTGCATGGTCCCGTGATTGTTCTAACCTCTAATTACTGTTGAGTGCTTGGAGACTTGCTTATGAGAAGGAGGAAAGACTTCAGTGACTTCTTTTAGAAACATCACCCCTCGGGGCGCCTGGGTGGCTCAGTCATTAAGCGTCTGCCTTCGGCTCAGGTCATGATCCCGGGGTCCTGGGATCGAGCCCCTCATTGGGCTCCCTGCTCCGCGGAAAGCCTGCTTCTCCCTCTCCCACTCCCCCTGCTTGTGTTCCCTCTTTCGCTGTGTCTCTGTCAAATAAATAAGGTCTTTAAAAAAAAAAAAATAGAAACATCACCACTCTGCTGAAAGGCATCTCTTCTCTTTGTGGTCACACCACGAACATTAACCGGGGCAAATTCTCTCACTAATTGGCTTGAGAACAACGGCTAACTTATCTGTGTGTTGGTGGCACTGGTTATCTTCCAATGGCATTAATAGACATTTTTCTTATCAGTGAGATTTTTTCTTTTTCTTACTTTCAAATTCCTTCTGTCCCATCACTGCCATTCTGATCTTGTGTATATCAGGAGTTCTGCTAGTTATCCCATTTTCTTGCTTGCCGCTCAGGAGTGTAGTACTTTCAGTCGTGTGCTGTGTGGACTGCTTATTATAGAAATTTCTCAGATTTTTCTGGTTATATTTCTCTCTTTCTGGGGAAGATAGGGATTCCTCCCACTGTTGTTATAGTTCTTGGTCTACAGTGATGGCAGTTTGGGAGGAAGGGTGGTTAATATGTGGGCTAACACTGTAATTCATTTCTTCACCATGTATTTATTGAATGCCTCCTCTCTGCTGGGCATGGTTCTCTAAGCACTGAGACTACAGCCATAAACAACAGTCTTCAGCTCCAGCCTTCACTGGAACATTCGTTCTGCTTAGTTCTGGTTTTCCTAAACTGGATGCTTATTTGGTTACATCCCTTCATTTTCAGATAGCTTTTTAAAACTTAGAATTTAGTAATTTCTTGATAGCTTAACACATACTTTATACAGATTTGGCACTAATGTGTTCTGCAGAAATGACGTAAACATCATTTGCTTTTTAGCCGATTACACCTCAACAAGAAGGCAACGGACAAACAGCCGTATAGCAAGCTCCCAGGCGTGTCTCTTCTGAAGCCCCTGAAAGGGGTAGATCCTAACCTAATCAACAACTTGGAGACATTCTTCGAATTGGATTACCCCAAAGTAAGTACAGCCTTGTACTCATTAGGAATGGGTGAGAGCTTTTCTTCTTTTCTTTCTTTCTTTCTTTCTTTTTTTCTTTTCTCTCATGGTAAACCCTTAAAGAGGCATTTTGACTGTAAAAGGTAGAGGTATTAAAAAAACGCATGATGATGTTGGCCTCATACAATGATGCTGCAATAGCAGCAGTTACAGGACAGAATTGGGGTTGAGGAAGGGGTGCGGATTCCTTCTGTAACCTTGTAACCACCTGCATGTCCATCTGAATTAGAAATCCCAGAGTAGACCTCCTGGAACTCAGACACTGTTAAGTCCCTGATAGTTTGAATATAAAAATCTTGTTCCATGAGAGTTGTATGTGAACGACAGGAGGAAAAGGCAGTGCGAAAGAAAAAACAGTGTTTAGTGGTCTGAAATGAGATTCGAGAGAGCTAGAAGTAAACGTAAATTCCCTTGAGAAATCTGGCTTTTGAGCCAAGAATAGGTTACAGTTAGCAGTAAGATGGGGCTTCCTCATACCTAATTTCTAATTTCTTTATCTTTCTGGGTTTTAATGCCTAATTGTATTGTTCGTATCATTTATCTATACAGTCTGTAGATCTGTGAACTCAACGTACTCCTTTGGCGAACTCCCGGTTTTCTTGAGATGACAGTATTCTTTTTATCTCTTCCCTTTAATATTCCACCTGTAGTTTCTTAGGAGAACTTACTAAATCAAGAGATTTATGTATCTAGCTTTATTGCAGCTTTTTAAATTGCCTCTTTGAAACACCGCTTTTGAATGTGTCTTTACATTTCTACCTGCTTGATCATTCAGTCCCTTGAATTTTCCTCCAAGGTCTTGTGTCAGTTTTTACACTGACTGTCCAGTTTGTCCATAGTTTTTGCCACTTGGAGACCCTTCCCCTCCTATTTCTTTAGGGCAGTGTATCTCAGGCTGTGAGAAGGAAAACAATACACACCACATTTCTTAGGGTGACACTCTTTATTTCTTTTCTTTCAGCCCGTATTTTTCTCGGTAGCATCAATGAAAAGAATAGAGAAGACACAGATGTAATAGCCTTAATACACCTCTTATTAAGTATGTGGACACGAGTATAATTGGTTATTTTTTAGTGTTGTTTTTATATTAGTGCTTTTAAAGTTTGGAAGTGGGTATTTGAAGCTAATTTGAAGCAAAACAGTCATGTATTTTTCTTCTAGTCTGTGTGTGTGTGTGTGTGTGTGTATGCACGCAGTATGTATCCAATAAATTGAATATGCAATTTTTAAAAAATAAGATACATACTTGATGTTTTTAAACTAAAAGTGCAAAAAGTGTACTTTTGTAATTTAGGAAGAATGATACAAATAAAATTAATTAGAAAAATGGAAGGTTTTCAAACCTCACATTATGTAAGTAAATGCAAAGAGAATTTTTTAATGAATATTTTCATTGGTAATTAAATCTCATTATTATTAAATATTTCATTGATTATTATTAAGCTAGAATCATGCATTTAATCATCATCCCACCCTATCCCCATTCACCCACTCTCAGAACTTAGTTATGGAACTTTTAGGTTGGGTCCTTGGGAGATGATGGAATTGAATTGGTTGCGGAAGTTAGTGTGGGTTTTAGTTGTAGAAAGAATTTCTAAAAATAACCCAGGAACATATGTATCCATTAATCCTGAACATTTGGGACAAATCAATAATTGTTTTCTTCTGAATGAATGAAGATTTTTTTTTTTATTACAATTTGAAATTATCTCAAGAGCTCTAGTTTTTGCTTCTTTTTGCACTTACGTCATTGAGGTATTGTGGAGAAAGCTGTTTTGATACTTATAAAATGAGGAACCACATATATAAGAGATTGTTTTTATTCTTTTTTCAGAACTTTACTAATTATAAAAGTACTGTTTGTTAGCTGTGTAAATAGAAAATATAGAAAGTGGAGGGAAAGTGCTAGGGACCTGCAATCTAAAGGAAACCTTGGACCTCCTAGCATTTTATTGGCTTTTTAAAAGACCAAGCCCAGTGGCAAATGTTCCACAAGAAACTGAAGTTAAACTGCTGAAATTCCACAAATCTAAGTGTGAACAGACAAGTTGCTTATGTCACCCATGAGGCATGTAGTCCTGAAAGGGACATCTGTGTGACTGCCAGGCCCAGCAGACTTTACTGTTGGCTTTTTTTCGAGTGTGAACATTGTTTTCCAGAAGTATGTCCAGTTTCATTCTGGACATAAGGTTTTCCTCCTGATTTGATTCCGAACATTATAGACCATTCTGGAAAAAGAACATGTTGAAGTTCAGAAATTTTATTTAATTTTGGACACATGCAAGATTTACTGCTGGTACTTGTTCTGAATTTCTGGGTTTAAATTTTGGTGAGAATCGTTACTATACTAATTGCCCTGAAAGATTTCTGTACTTTACATATCTTGTCAATCCACTTATTTTGGGTTTTTTTTTTTTTTTTTAAGATTTTATTTATTTGAGAGAGAGAACACATGGACCGGGGGGTGGGGGACAGAGGGAGAGGAAGTCTTATTAAGCAGACCCTGCACTGAGCTCGAAGCCTGACTTGGGGCCCCATCCCAGGACCCCAAGATTGCGACCTGAGCCAAAACCAAGAGTTGGGACACTTAACCATCTGTGTCACTCAGGAGCCCCAATCCACTTTTTCTTTCTTTTTTTTTTTTTTTTAAGATTTTATTTATTTGAGAGAGAGAGCGTGAGCACAAGCAGGGGGAGCAGCAGCAGAGGGAGAGGGAGAAGCAGACTCCCCGCTGAGCAAGGAGCCCCACACGGGACTCTATCCCAGGACGCCGGGATCACGACCAGAGCCGAAGGCAGCCGCCCAATGGACTGAGCCACCCAGGCACTCCTCCACTTACTTTGATATTTATTCCTTGGGGGAAAAAAATAATGAAAAAGCCATACAATTCATTTTCCGCAAAATTGAGCACTCAGCTTGGTGTCAGCATAGACGGCGTTTTAGGGAGAGATTTAGCTGCGGAGGGAAGATGCAGCAATGTCTCAAATGGCTTGACAGCTTTATGTTAGTAAATTCTGGCCATATGAAGAGTTTTTAAATTAAATGATCAGAGTTATTACCAGAGTGAGGCTGTGGTAATAATGGTGGGTTTTTTGTCTTTTTTGCAAATACAGAATTGGTTTAAAATGTTGCAAGTCCGGTGCCATGTTTGAACTCTTTCTTGCTGGTAGTGTAGTTACCCTTAACAGGATCTAAACAAAGAATTAGAGAAGACAGAAAATCGAATCCATTATCAAAAGACCAAGCACAATATATGTGGTGAATCTGCAAGATAGGAATTTGCCAAGTAAATTTGGAAAACTGTATAGACAATTTCTTGAAAATAGAGAAGTATGTAATATTACTTGTCCAAACTTTGAATTCAGAGCTGTGTTCTTATGAAACATCTCCTTCCTGGCATCTGTCTTTCACTCAGAAGTTATCCTAAGGATAAATGCATTAACTTAACAAGTGTATTAATCACTCCATGCCAGAGAATGTTCTAGGCATTTGTGGTTTAAATCTGTTCTGTTATAGAAAATTCATATTCTGCTGTCATCCAAATATCATCATAAAATTTTTCTGTAAAAATGTGTAGTTATTTATAGAATAGTTCAAGATATTTCTACTTGATATGCAATATGATTGATTAATATCATTAAAACAGTTTTCTATTTTAAGAGGATGTTTTATTTTGTTTGCTATAGTGCAAAGTTTATCAGTGAGGTTTTTCTAATGTTATTTATATACCTAAATCTAATATTATGTATGCATCTGAATTTATTTGTAAAAACTGAAAAGTAGCATTCATTATTGCTGTTTCAGATATTCAGTTCTTAAATATCAAAGGGCTGAATCTCAGTTTGTGGATTTCCTACACCTCTCTTGTTCTCAGCCTTTCAGTCATTGCACTGTTTGAAAAGAAAAAGGGAAAATTAGCCAGTTTAGCTATTTGTATAGTAACCTTACCAAAGAGTTGTGGAACACTAACCTTCTTATCTAAACTACTCTGGGGTTTATTTCTAGACTTTATGTATTCATAATACACCGATTTATAATGGAATTCACTATATCTTGTAGCCCTTTCAGATTTATAAAGTAAATGTTATCTTGAAATATTTTTAAAGTGTAATATTTTTAATAAACATTATGTTTTTGAACATATATACTTATGTCCGATCCTTAAGATAATATAAAAATATCCAGGGGCACCTTGGTGGCTCAGTTAAGCCTCCACCTCTTGATTTCAGCTCAGGTCATGATCTCAGGGTCGTGAGATCCAGCCCACATTGGGCTCTGCGCAGAGTCCGCTTGTCCCTCTCCCTCTGTTCCTCTGCCCCCGCCCCCCGCCAACTCATGCACTCTCTGTCTAAATAAGTAAATAAACACAGTCTTTAAAAAACATTTCAGAAATTTTTTTTGTATTAACTAAGAAAGCCTTTAACCAATTTGATAATGTTGTGTTTTGCCAGTTGCAGGGTAGTTGGAGTGACTTAACTATTCTAATAGAGATTCCTAGCAAATAAAATGTTTGATCAAACTGAAGACACAGGTGATTATCACAGCTAAAAAACGAACACCTGGTTAAAATCTCATACTTTAGGAAATACGTGAAATGCTTACCTCCTATTTGGTATGATTTTCATTTTCAATTTCAGAAACAAGCAAAAGTTATGTTTTTTTTAATAAGAGTCTTAACGTTTTTTAGATAATGTGAATTGAGTTTTATTTGTACCCTGGCTAATCAGGAGGTTTTTGATTTTTGTTTAAAATTAAGTTTAAGAGGTATAATCAATAAAAATAAAAACTTTAATTTTTTGAAGTATTTATTTTAGAGAGTACAAGCGGGGGGAGGGGCAGAGGGAGAGAGAGAAAATCTCAAGCGGACTCCCTGCTGAGCAGGGAGCCCCATGTGGAACTCCAGCTCTCAGGACCCTGAGAGCATGACCTGAGCCGAAATGAAGAGTTGAACACAACTGACTGAGCCACCCAGGTGCCCCTAAAATAAAAATTTTAAATCTTGCATTTGAAGAAAGGTAAACTCTGCCTCCTTTGAAATCATTTCTAGAACATATATTTTACAAAGTTTTTTCATTATATTTTATGGAATTATATCACTTATGAATATCCCTTTCACTGTATTCGCTCATACCTGCAAAACAACATAAATTATAAAAGCATTAAAGAAACCATGCGGTGTTTGGAAAAACAAGGAATTCTTTACCACAAGCCTGGCTGAACAGCTTGCTCTAGTAGGGAAGCCAGTTGTTACTTTTACCCTTTGGAAGGTCACTTAATCTTTCTGATCTTCATTGTTAAGGTCAGTACCTTTTGGCTGGTTCAGCCAAACATTGTTTTGAGAGTCAGGTTGCAAGGATGACTGATGCTTTATAGGACCTAAGAGTCAACCCTTTGGGAAATTCAAGGGTGTGGGCCAGAGTGGTGTCCTTCCCATCCTCCGATTTTTATCTGGTCCCTGAAGACTGGGTAGTTGTAAAGTTGGTTTTGATACCTCCTGAGTGGCAATTTTGGTCAGTCATTATTAAAGGTAGATAGTTGATAGAATGTATGCTAATAATAGGTGGAAAGTATGAGGGAAGTATACATTGTTTTCCCCTCTACTTAATTATTGAGAAAACTTTTTTTTTTTTTTTTGCACTTAAAAAATCGTATTACCTCCTTCTTTGACCTTAGTCCTGGCCCCTTTTCATACTCAGCCACCAATTTCCATATTGCCAGTTTTTGCTGAGTTTCCCCTTTACGTGGGCTAGTCCCTGTATGTTAGACACTTAAAAAGTTATGTCTTTAGTTCTTTTTATTTTTTAGGACCCATGGATTTGTTATTTTTTTCATGGACATAATTAACCTCCCTCCTTTGCTTAAAAATGCCAACCCCATTTTAGAAAAAGATTGGTAGGAAATTTGTTGCAGAGTCAGCATGAATTTAGCAGCACTTCTGGAAAAAGAAATTACTACTTAGAATACCCCATAAAATATTGAAGTAGCATCTTTGTATGTGAAAGCAGATACTTTTTAAAAATTTAGTAGTTTACTAATTGGTAACTTAAAGTTTAGCTCAAGATTTTATAAACCTGGTTATATGTCAGAATCACCCCGTGAGTTCTAATTCAAAAGTCAGAGTGGGGCCTAGTATTCTCTTCTTTAAATAAATATCCCAGGGTAACGGACCAAACCAGTCAAGTGCAAAGAAATGACTTCCTAACCTACTGAGCAGAATAGAACCCTGGGTATTTTCATTGTTAAAAGGCTAACCGTGCTTTTCAGGATGATAGATTTTTAGTCAAATTCTATTTTATTTCAGAAATTACTATACAGCAAAAATCTAAACTCCCTTTGTCCTTTTCATGCGAAGAGTTTGGGAAAGTGCTTTAAATTGATCATAAGGGGAATTGATACGTAACTGATAGCACCTTCATGAAATGATAAATTCAGAGACCAAGCTTCTAGAGAACAGAGGGGGTGTTTATTTTGCTTTCTATGTTGCGTTTACACTGCTGGGCACCCTGTGAGTATTTGGTAAAGCTTCGGAGCCACAGAGAAGCTTGAGATCCAGTTTAATTACCAGGTCATGCCTATCTGGGAATGGCCCTCAGCTGTGAGGGCTGCCAGGCCCTTCATGATCTCTTCTGCTTGCAAATAGGCCCCTGTTCAGGGGGAAGCTGCGCTCAATTAAAGCAACACTTGATACCATAAGTGTTTGCATCCATTATGAGTACTCTCTTAACTTTTAAACTGTGTGTACAATTGCTTGTTTTTCCTAACGCCTTTTTATCAGTCAGCAAATACTAATAATGTGCTTATTTTTGTAAGAGATTAATTTACATAAAATGTGTTCTTTGACTAGTATGAAGTCCTCCTTTGTGTACAAGATCATGATGATCCAGCCATTGATGTATGTAAGAAGCTTCTTGGAAAATACCCAAATGTTGATGCTAGATTGTTTATTGGTAGGTAACAACTTCTGCAATAATCCTTTTGCTTTAATAATATTAAGTATCAGCAATCTTTGTATTAAACTAGAGTGAAGTTATTAGCATGTTTGCTTTATGCATGTTGGAGTAGTGATAGGATATGTTTATATCCTTTTGAGAAAACTTAAGTTCTAAAAACACAGGTTTTTTCATATCTGGGATTAACAAAATAACAACAAAAAACCCCTACTCCCTCCCCCCCCCCCATTACCCTGTTTTCTCAATCAGACATGAGAGTCTGTTTTTTTGTTTCTTTAATATTTTCAATCTGTGGGCTTTTCTATATCACATTCACTGTAATTGGGAGTGATCGATAGAATTTGCTCTTATGATATTGCAAAAAGAATATATATATATATTTTTTAATGTTTTTCAAAAGCCTATAGGCTTATTCTGAAGACTTGTAGAGAGATATTTGCCATTAAACATTGATTCATACTTACTACTGATGCATTTAAGAACTAAAAAACTGAAAATAATGTTTTCAAAGAAATTAATTCTCTTTGAGAATGAACAATTTCTTTCTAAATGTTACGAATAATAAGGAATGTTAAGCATAATGATAAAGTATGTTTGTTTAAATTATTATGTATGAAAGTACTTTTCACTTCTCTCTACCCTATATCTGTATTATAGAAAATATTTTCAGTATTGCATGAATCTTTTTCACTGTTGCACCTTTACATTTTTAGGTGGCAAAAAAGTTGGCATTAATCCTAAAATTAATAATTTAATGCCAGGATATGAAGTTGCAAAGTATGATCTGATATGGATTTGTGATAGTGGAATAAGAGGTGAGCTTCTTTTTATTTATTTCACAAAACTATCCATTTGATGGTAAAATGCCAAAAGCAGTCTGAAAATATATTTGTCAGTCCTTTTTATTTGCCTAACAAAGTAATTTATTTCATCTTATTTCATGGTAAAATGCCAAGTTACACTTACTAAGATTTGGAATTTTGTAATGCTAACCTAGAATGTTACATGTATAAAAATATTTTTGCTTTAAAGAGAAAATTCCAGCTATTAAGAAAAAGATAGTCATGGTCCATTTTACAGCCCCTTATATAAGATTTTTCATAGTTGTAAATTTTCCCTTGTTCATGATCTGTTTGTGACACCAACAATATACTATCTCACACAAAATGTAGTTCACAGAAATTAATAGGTGAATGTATTACCAAAATACAGACATGGCTTATTTTAGTAGGAAGGCGTTTATATACTGAAATTATAATTTGCAGTTTTGCATTTTTAAATATTTATATCTAATTACCACAAGTTTCTCGACCTTAGCATTTTGGACTGGATAGCTCTTTGTTGCTGAGGCTGCCCTGTGGGATGGTTAGCGAGTATCCCGGGCCTCTACACACTGAATGCCAGTCGCACCTCTTTCTTGGTTGTGACAACCAAAAACTGTCTCTAGACGTTGCAAAATGTCCCCTGCAGGGCAGCAGTTGAGAACCACTGTATTTAAGGTCCAAGTACACTTTATAGAGTAGATTTTGTTCGAAAGACTTGAAGGAAATAAAAATAAAGTCATGTAAAAAGATATGAGATGTTTGCTATTTGAAGAGGGGACAGTGATTTAAATTTTTTTATTAGCTTAAAATGCAGATTTGAAACTAATAGAAGTGTGGCATGCCTAATTAATCAGGATCATTACAGATCTCTCAGTTCGTGGTCAGAGATTATGTTCATTCTTCGTGTTTGCTATGTTCAGTTGTTTTTCTCAAATATTTGTTACGTTTTCATAACATGTACACATCTCTGTCAAGTATCATCCCATTCAGTTCGCATTAGCATTAGCGGTTTTAGGAGATAGGATATCTCATACCCTCTAAGAAAGTGGAGGCTCATTTCCTATAGTTAGAGAATGCTAAAGGACCGAGGTCCTTTAGAGCTCTGCTCCTGTACCTTTTCTTTTAGGACATACTGTCTCTAGTCCAGTTTGGAGGTTCTGAAACAGGGAGAGTAACATTTTCAAGGTATATCCTGTCTCTGGTACATGTTAGGTATTTATTAGCCTGAAAATGTATCGTGTAAATTAGCTTATCATGTATTATGCCTTTTTTGAGATGTGTATTCTTAGAAAAGTGATTGAGAATGATTCTATTAGATCCAAATATAAAAAAAGGATAATAGCTCACAAAATATGTTTCACATTAGTGGGCACTTTACTAAAAATTTTTTTTCTCTCTCTCCCTTGCCACCTTTTTGTTTTTTTCATTGTAGTAATTCCAGACACACTCACTGACATGGTTAACCAAATGACAGAGAAAGTAGGCCTGGTTCATGGTCTGCCTTATGTAGCAGACAGACAGGGCTTTGCCGCCACATTAGAACAGGTAAGTATGGTGGTCATATGTAATATTCCTATTGTCACATCCCTCATCTACCAGAAACCTGAGACTAGTTTAAGTCTGAGAGTTGGGATGAGCTACCCGAAGTTAACTGTGATTAAGTCTGTTTTAACCTACTAGGTGCTGACATCCTCAAGATGAGAGTAGTTGTTTTATTAGTGAAGACATTTTTGGGCCCCTGGAATCACTCACAGCTGAACTTAACTGCCCTCTGGCAGAGAAGGAATATGCACAGGAAACCTCTTACGGTCTCGTCACCAGCTGAACAGAGTGTATTCTTTCTCCTTAGGGCTCTCGCTCTCAGATCTAGAGTTAGGTTCTAGACTACTGATTTACATAAAAGCACATGGCATATAATTCTTTCAGAGATCCAGTCTGAAAAGAATCTTTTTTAAATATCACAGAATATTTTAGTTTTTAAAGATTTTATTTATTTGTCAGAGAGAGAGTGTGTACAAGCAGGGGGAACGGCAGGCAGAGGAAGAAACAGGCTGCCCGCTGAGCAGGGAGCCTGATGTGGGACTCAATCCCAGGACGCTGGGATCATGACCTGAGCCGAAGGCAGATGCTCAACCAAGTGAGCCACCCAGGCATCCCCAGAGTATTTTAAATATACAAAAAAGGGAAAATTATTCATACAAATCATTATAAAATCCATTTGATGTCCTACTTTTTTTTAAGTTTTTTTTTTTTTTTTTTTAATTTGAGAGGGGAGAGCGTTCTGGAGCTTGGCTGGGGGTGGGGCGCAGAGGGAGAGAAAGAGGGAGAAGCAGACTCCCCGCTGAGCAGGAAAGCCTGACATGGGGGGGACCCTTGATCTCAGGACCCCGAGGTCATGATCTGAACCAAAGACAGGTGCTTAACCAACTGAGCCACCCAGGCACCCCTGTTTGATTTCCTTTAAAAACAGATTTCTAAAAGTTACCTGAGAAACTTACTTTGGGTTTTCCTTTTTTTTTTCTCTTCACCCTATAACAGAAATATAAACTATAAATTTTAGAAAAATAAAAGAAGCAAAAATAAAAAACAACCCATAACCCTACCTATTAGAGGAAGTTTCTATTTTTTTCTATGTGCTTTTAAAAAATAAGTTGACTTTTGTCACTTCATTAGCTTTTCTCCATATCATTAATAACTTTTTAGAAAGTTATTAATTTTTATGGGCTGTGTCACAGTCTATCATATGTATGTTCTATACTTGATTTAACCATTCCTGTGCTGTTACACATTTGGGAAGAAAAACTTGCCTTAATGTCATCAGGGAAGGATATACGGTTGTAGTCTTCTAAATATATCAAATTGCTTTTAAGCATATCTGCACTTATATTATTTTGTATTTCAGTCTTGTGATTACCACAGATCTAAGGGGGTAAAGGCACATTGTGAGTGGAATTTAACCTTTGGCAATTTGAGCTATGAGCTCTTAATATTGCCTATGAATATATTTGTCCTATTGCAAGAAATTGTTAAATCTTTAAATAGTGGAGTTTTTGTTTATTAAGAAAAACTCTGAGCCGCTACTTTAAAATAAAATACTTTTTATTCTTATATGCCACATTGTATTTTTGTTTTAGAAATATCCAAGTTGATGTATATGGCAGTGGTATACCACATCTTCTAGATCACGGTCAGTCCCTTAGGTTAAATTTAATCCTTAAAGGCCCCTTTTGCCGTACTTAGAGTGAATGGAAATAGAGGGATTGTTTCAAGTCTGTAAAGAAATCCTGGGAGCCGTTGACATAGTCCCTATTTACACCTCATTCTTAAAGCCCCACATAATAACTGCTTAAGGAATTAAGATGTGTGCTTCTGGTCTTATATATTTGGTTCAGTTCAGTCCCACAAACATCAAAGCTTCATTGAAGTCTGGACATAGGGTAGGTAGCAAGAATCCTCTTCTTCATCACCCCTGATAATTCTCTTGTTCCACGCTGTGTGCATAACTCCTGCCATTGAGAAAAATCACCGTTCTCCTCTCAAGCTAATTGGAAAAGGCAGCATATCTCAGATGTAAATAATAATGTTTTATGTCTAATAGGGTGATGACCATTTTATTCTACCACTAATTTAGCAACTTGCATAGCTCATGACTTCAAAGCATATCTAGGGAAAGGGGCAGTAAAATGGGAGACAGAATTTTAGTATCTACCCTCTTTATGAAAAATACATTGAAAAATAACATTGGGGAACTCGGGGAAAAAGCTCAGTGACTTGGGCAGGAAGCGGCTAGCTATGAAAGGAATTAAAATAGGATTGTCCTGTAGGTTGATACACCTATGGGTGGTGTTTGTATGTATGTATGCATGTGTGAGTACACATGTACATTCACGTACATACACTTGTATATGTAGGTGTGTGTGTGTGTCATTACACGAACATTTGATAGTAGGCTATGTAAAATATTTGACATGTCAGTGAATGATATTTTTACCTAATTTATTTTATATCCCAGTTACATTTTATTTGGATAATCTTTGAATCTTGCAGCTTTATGGAACATAATATTTATCTGAGAATAGAATACACTTTTTTTTTCCCAGAAGTATATTTTTCTTTGTAATAGTGGTAACAAGAATAGTCAATCTAGGGGCATCTGGGTGGCACAGTTGGTTGAGCGTCTGACTCTTGGTTTCGGCTCAGGTCATGATCTCATGGTCGTGGGATCGAGCCCCACATTGGGCTCCTCGCTCAGTGCAGTCCGCTTGAGAGTCTCTCTCCCTCTGCCCCTGCCCCCTGCTCACATGCTCTCTCTCTCGCTCTCTCTAAAATAAATAAATCTTGAAAAAAAAAAAATAGAATAGTCAATCAAATAAGAAATTACTGATTGCCCGCTACATGTAAATGTTATTTTGTAATAACTTTTATTCAGGTAATTATATAAGAATAATAAGATACTCAGTCATACTTAAAGGAGGTTCATTAGGAAAAAAAAAATGTTTATAAATACCATACTTTTAACATAACATTCTAATTACACATAAATGTTCTTTTGTTTTGGCAGGTATATTTTGGAACTTCTCATCCAAGGTCATATATCTCTGCCAATGTAACTGGTTTCAAATGTGTGACGGGAATGTCTTGTTTAATGAGAAAGGATGTGTTAGATCAAGCAGGAGGGCTTATAGCTTTTGCTCAGTACATTGCTGAAGATTACTTTATGGCCAAAGCCATAGCTGACCGGTAAGCAAACGAAATGACATCAGGCTGTAGTAGTCTTAAACCAACTCCTGTTGGTTTATTGTATTTTTTAAACCCATGGGTTTGGGGCTATTTTATTTCTTGCTGGTGAGTACAGAATAGGTTAATATTTTACAAAGTAATTCCTATTATTCATAGATACATTATGAAAGAAATAAGTGAGGAAAATAAGTGTTCTGATTCTTTTAGATTCTTTAACATGGTTTGACATTAAAAGAAGCTTCTCTGTGATTATAAATTTACATTATTATAGATGTAAATTTCTATGTGTTTTAGAAGAATTAAAAATATTAGTGCAGTCATAAGCCAGCAGGTGAAAATTTAAAGAATATGATTTCGCATTTTGGAATTTCTCAGTAGATTATTTGGTGCTTTGCTATGAAGCCACCTAACGATTCACAGAATGACTTAATAACATTTCTCTGTCACAAAATACTTGTTTGCTTTTAAAAGGGTTTTCATTGCCTTGTGTGATAATTTACTAAAGATAAGATTTTAAAAATTGAGGTATGCTTTTAAAATTCTTTCATGATGTTATTCATGTGGCTCATAGTTTCATAGTGTTTCCCATGAGATACATAATGCTGCATTTTGTTTGCATTTCTTGTTGAATATCCACAACATGTGGATATCTTGTTGATACGCACGTATCACATGTATCTCCCACCCCCCCACCCCCCCATTTGAGCTGGTGGTTTTTTGGTTTTGGTTTTGTTTAGTAGTGATCAGGGACTAAACTATGAAATACAGAACCCACTCCACTTAGTACTTTCAGAATGTCTGTATTTTAAGTTCTTAAACTGTAAACGGAGGGGTTGTAGTTCCTTCCAGCTGTAGATGGTACTGTCATGGGCCTGTGTAATTGCTAAAACATCCATAAGTATGATACACCCCAAGTAGGGTGCTAATCCTGAGAACTAGGCTCCCCCTGAACACCCAACAGTTGCTTCCTCTTTATAGTGATGAGTAAATGCATAGTCAGTCATGCCTGTATGTGTTCATCATCAACATAGTACATTTTATAATTGTCTTAATTTTCAGAGGCTGGAGGTTTGCGATGTCCACTCAGGTTGCAATGCAAAACTCTGGCTCTTACTCAATTTCCCAGTTTCAATCCAGAATGATCAGGTAAATCAGCTGGTTTTTTTCTTTTTATACTTGGTTAAAAGAAAAAGGGTGGGGGGAGTAATTTTTACATGGTCTAACTTGGTATTTAAAATATCTAAAAGTCAAATTTTGCTTAGTTCCAGAAAAGAGAGTTTAACATCATTATTAAAATAAATTTATTGTATAAATACATTTTCTTTGCTGTGTAACCCTGGAAGCATTCAATAAAGAGATGTTGAGGTGGGTGGGGGTGGGGTAACTGGGTGATGGACATTAAGGAGGGCACATGATGTAATGAGCACTGGGTGTTAAATGTAACTGATGAATCACTAAATTCTACCTCTGAAACCAGTAATACAGTATATTTAACTAAGTTGAATTTAAATAAAGAGTTTTTAAAAAGAGGGGTGCCTGGGTGGCTCAGTTAAGCGTCTGCCTTCGGCTCAGGTCATGATCCCAGGGTCCTGGGATCAAGCCCCGCATTGGGTTCCCTGCTCAGTGGGAAGCCTGCTTCTCCCTCTCCCCTTCCCCCTGCTTGTGTTCCTTCTCTTGCTTTGTCTCTCTCTGTCAAATAAATAAAATCTTTAAACAAAAAAAAAAGGGGCGCCTGGGTGGCTCAGTTGGTTGGGCGACTGCCTTCGGCTCAGGTCATGGTCCCGGAGTCCTGGGATTGAGTCCCACATCGGGCTCCCGGCTCAGCGGGGAGCCTGCTTCTCCCTCTGACCCTCTCCCCTCTCATGCTGTTTCTCTCTCTCTCAAATAAATAAATAAAATCTTTAAAAAAAAAAAAAAGAATTAAAAAGATGTTGAGAATTTGATTTCTTTAATTTGCTGATCTCTGTTTTCTAACTTTCTATATTTTGACTTCTATAATCCATACAAATGAATTTATAGACTTTTTTATATATACTGAATAAAAATAGAAAAGGAATTCATTAAATACTCTTTAAAGAGGAGGGCCTTTATATTATAGGGTAAAGAGCTGATCATTTGGGGGGGAAATTGATTAGTCTTGTAACCAAGCTGTTGTTTAAAGAATATCTTTTTTTTTTTTTTAAGGTGGACCAAATTGCGAATTAACATGCTTCCTGCTACAATAATTTGTGAGCCAATTTCAGAGTGCTTTGTTGCCAGTTTAATTATCGGATGGGCAGCCCACCATGTATTCAGATGGGATATTATGGTATTTTTCATGTGTCATTGCCTGGCATGGTTTATATTTGACTACATTCAACTCAGGGGTGTCCAGGTATGTGGATAGGCATGAAAAGGTTGGCAGTCATTTGGTAGAACTAAAACTATTTTAATTTAGAAAAGGTTGAAGAAATCTATCTGAGCCATTCTTTAGCTTCCCATTGAAGGTTAATATCAGGTTTAAACATTACTTTCCTTAGTAGAATGCGGATGCAAAACTCAACTTGATTTTCAACTTTCAGTTGGTAGTTATACTATGACTTTTATTAAGGCTCAAAAAATAATGTAATAAAATGATTTTTATTAAGGCTCCCCAAAGAATCAAGTATTCAAACTAAAATAGGTCAGGATAGCCATGATTTTAATGGTTTTTCTACTCATCATTAACACTTTTTAACAGATATAGCATGGCAGTTAAATCATATAAAGAAGCAGGCTTGATTTTTATGTAGTGTATTTAAAAGAGTGAAATTGAAGAATTTCATTTTTTTTTAACTGTGTCTAGTTCGACAGTCGGTCAGTCAGTTGTTGTTGTTTTTTTTTTTTTTAAATCCCCAGGGTGGCACACTGTGTTTCTCAAAACTTGATTATGCAGTAGCCTGGTTCATCCGTGAATCCATGACAATATACATTTTTTTGTCGGCATTATGGGACCCTACCATAAGCTGGAGAACTGGTCGCTACAGATTGCGCTGTGGAGGCACAGCGGAGGAAATTCTAGATGTATAACGACAGCTTTGTGACTGTACATAAAGGAAAAAAAGAGAAGTATTATAAATTATGTTTATATAAATGCTTTTAAAGATCTACCTTCAGTAGTTTTATCACATGTATGTTTGATACCTGTTCTTTAATTTATTTTGCATGGCACTTGCATCTGTGAAGAAAAAAAAAAACACATCTGTAGTCTTGGCCAAATGGTACACTTTATTTTGTGGAAGTAGTGAATCAAGAGAATTGGTTCTAGGAACCTGGGTTTGGTTTTTGTTGTTGTTTGTTTATTTTTTAAAAATAAATAAATATATATATATAAAATATATGAATGCTCTGCAACAAACACTATGACAGTATCCTTCAGTAGAGAAAGTTTCTTATTTGTGAGTACACTCTTTTAGAACATTCATGGGATGGCAGCAGCTTTGTTTTGGGGTTTAGGAAAGGCTAGAAAGTAATCCCTTTACGTGTCTAAAGTGAAAGGTATTATGTGGTGGACAGCCCACAGCGGGGTACTAACTAAGAAACTTTTTCATGCTCTATGCCTACCTCTTGTAGTTGTTGCAGAGCAAATATAAATTGTAATAAGGTAGCTAGGCCTTGCAAAAACAAATGGGAAAACTTTAAAAATAATAATAAAAGAGCTGGAGTCTAGTATTTATATGAATCTGTGAGAGAGATTTTTTTTGTCTCACTGCAATGAACCAAAAGTGGTTGAGTTGGGTTTTTAATTGTAGCCATGTATTGAAGGCATCCTTTTGACCAACTCCTGTTGGTTCTGTCTTGAACCATTGTTAATCACTGTGCTGGTAAACCTTTCCTTCCTTGCTCCTTACCCGACCCCACCCCATCTTTCCTGAACTTTTTTTGGGGGGGGGGCGGTGGTGGTGGTTTTGTTTTAGTGTGAGTGGATGTTTTGATAGTTGTGAGGAAAAATGCATTTCAGACACATTTCACACATGAGCTATTTTCTTACACAGTATGTCTTATTGTTAAAAAGAATGTAATTTCATGATACAGGTATTTAATATCTTTTTTAAGTAAGTAAATATTCTAGCCATCAAATAAATTGCAGTAGAGTATTAAGTGGGGACAAGATGAGTTTTCCTCTTAAAATTAATCAGTATCAAACTAAGTCTACTGTGTATGTGTTTTTTTTTTTTTAACTCTTACAGTTAGTCTAGTCTTATTTAAATTGGATTTTTGTATTCCAGTTTGTATGACAGAATAGACTAGATCGGCGCTAGTTGTAAATGCATGCTGTCTTTCACTCTTCTCCCCATCCTGCCGCTAAACTTGCTTGTCAGGTTGTACTTAACTTGTGGTGAACTGGACTAGTTACTGTTTTTTTAAAAAAAAAAATAGGCAAAATGTAAGGGACAGTGCATAAGCCTTTTTTTTTCTGTAGTGGAATTTTTGCTTTTTCTTCAGGATTGGATGGCATGTTGTCCACATGAACGCCTGCTGCAGGGCTGACGCCAGCAATATGGCAGCTTTAAAGTCTAAGTTACTACAGTTTCCGTGTCAAAGCATCATGTGTAGCATATCAGCAATAATTACATATTTATAGAAAATGGACACATTGTCACTGCACTGAGCCAATTCATTTAATTGTCTAATGACTAACATGGTTTCAATTGTAATGTAGCTATTAATGTGTATATACTATGTATACACATTATGTATAAGCTTTTCTCTGGGCCAAACTGCTTCATTCAAAAAAAAAAAATTTTTTTTTTTTTTTTTTTTTTGCGCCTTATGACAAATTTGGAGGGCATTTTTTTTCATGAACAAAGGCTTTGATGCATATTCCTTTCTATGTGAAATGGGTAGTAGTGTTCCCTGAGGAAAGTTGCACAGTGAAAACCAGTCTAGTTGTGACCCACTTTGTGTTTTTTTTTTAATCTCTATTACACAAGTTGAGTTTTACTGAATTTGTAATTTGTCGGTTTGTTTAATGAAGTTTGGTTGATGCCATCTTTTGCACTGCTGAAGTGAAATCTTGCTTATTAGTTAGCTTTTTGCTAATCTCAGTATGGGCAATGTAACAACGAATCCAAATGGCTGGACAGACTTCTTGTGTTTTGTAAATATAAAAATGACTGTTCTGTATGTGTGTTTTCTGTGGTAAAGTGAAGCTTCACTTAGAGTGATTCTTTGTTTAGCAAGTTTAGAGTGGTGATAATATGGTAAGAAATAATATAAATGTTGAAGGAAGCATCACAACAGAACTGTAGGAGTCCAAATTTAAAACAAAAATACCAACAAGTATCTAGAATATACCACATTTTATTATTTAAAATCATTGTATTAAGTTTTTTGTTCAAAATAAAAATTTGAATACAATCAAAACATTAACAATAATGTATTTTTATTTACTGTCTTTCCTTTTTTTATTTTATATTTTTGTAAATAACATGTTCCACCATTCATAGCAGAATTACTGGGAGAATTCTGTCAAGTGTTAATTTTGAAATCTTCCTTTTTACCTGCACTACAGTCAGGCTTATGGCTTCACATTGGGCTTTTCTACGTTGGTTGCATGTTAGAACCACCCAGAGAACTTAAAAAAAAAAAAAAAATACAGATGCCTCGCCCTTGCCCACAGGAGATTCTGGTTCAGTTATTCTGGGGTGAGGCCTGAGCTCTGCTTGTTCTGAGCAGGCAGACCTGAGAAGCTTTGGCCCTTTTTGGCCCCTTTGGCCCCCCCCCCCCCCTTGGCTCACAGCCTGACTCAGCCTCTTAGATGGTACCACTCCAGTGGCTGGGAAAGGAAAGAAATGGCTCCACTGGCTGGAGACCCAGATGGGAGATTGCTAAGCCCGACCCCCCGCCCCCCCCCACTGTCCAGGGCCAGGCTCCTCCCAAGCTGGAGGCATTTCCAGGCCTATTTCACCATCAGCCTGTGAGGGCAGAATACTTTTAACTGGAGAGCAAGATCCCAGGGGAGGAAGAGTCTGAAAAGAATTTGAAATGATGAAAATGTTTTGCCGTAAAACAGCAGTGATGGTTGCACAACCTTGTGAATAGACAAAAAACCCTGAATTGTATACTTTAAAAGGCAGATTTTATGGTCTGTTAATTATATCTGAATTTTTTAAAATAAATAAAGGAAATCGTGAAACCACCATTAATGTATTATTTCCTTCCAGTCTTCTGATACCTGTTGCCGAAATGGTTCGAGAAAGTGCGCAGAGCTGCTCGTTGTTTGGTATCCTTGCTCAAACACAGAATGGCCGGTTTCAAAATCTTTCTAAAATTGAGAGATGAAAATATTGTACCTCCTTGTTTAAACAAGGAGTTTTTGGGTTTTTTTTTTTTTTAAAGTAGGCTCCACGCCCAGCGCAGAGCCCAATGCAGGGCTTGAACGCAGAACCCTGAGATCAAGACCTGAGCTGAGATCAAGAGTCGGATACCCAGGTGCCCCTCAACATACGGATTTTTTTAAATGACTGGCAAAATTGAGTATTTTTGTATGTATGATTTATAACCACTGGAATAGTGAGGGTCTTAATGCGTCCTTATTGTGTATTCCAAGTCTTGTCTCTTAATCATAATAAACAATTTACATCACCAGATAGAAGTTCATTTCTGAACTTTATTTGCTAGTATTTAATGAAATATTTTCTAGGCTTCAGAGTGAGGTTATGCTAACTGCAAAGTCAGTTGGGTTTTTTTTCCCCCCTGTGCTCCAGAAATTACTTATTTAGCCAGGAATGATCTGTTCCATGAAAGTTTGAAAGCATTTATCCATAAAACTATATGGGCCTGGCACTTCAATAACCTTTTGCAGTTTATTTCATTGGTACGAATCAGTTCACATTTTCTATGTCTTTTAAAGTCCGTTTTGGTTATTTGCACCACAGAGATGCACACAGCATTTTCGTAATTCTCTGCGGACTCCTACTAGCTGCGTGTGCTGCTGGGCAGGAGGTTTGCAGCCCCTGTGCGGATTGAACTTGCACCTCAGGTCTGAGAGCAGAGTTGCAGGCAAGGCCATCCCTCCCCAGGCCGCCAGTATCCTCTAAAAAAACCTGGCCTCCATTGCTCCTAGTCTTAAAACACTTGAAGGGCTTGATGTTACCTTCAGGATAAAGCCCAAGGCTTACTCATGGCAGAAAGGCCATTTTAGGTGACATCCTTGCCCACACCTCCCCTCTTGCTGTTCTGCCTAACCCACTCACACTGAACTCTCACTGTAAGCTTCCTGCCGTTTACCCGATGTCTGCTCTTGCCCGCTCTGCGCCTCTGTGCCTGTTACTTCCTCCGACTCCGTTCCTCCAGCCTCCACATTGCCCTTGGGACTCCACTCAGGTGCCAGTTCCTCCGTGACTTACCTGCACGGCTTATGGACCCTGTGTCTGCCTCCACAGCCTCGCCCTGCACGTCCGCCCTAGCACCTAGTACCTAGTACCTAATACCTAATACTAGTTATTTTCATTGGTCCTATAGTTGTTTGTGTTCATCATTAAATTGGAAATACCAAGGACAGGGAGGGTCAGTAATGTACTTGACTTGGTGTCCCAAGCTCCTGGCTTAGGACCTGATACAAAGTCCACTCTCTGGAATGAACGAACAAACAAAGATAAGCATGCCTTTGTCACTAATCTGAGACCTATAGCTAATCGCATGATAGGAATGCAGTCTGTGGAGCCAGCCTGCTCGGGTCCGCTTTCCAGCGTCACCATTTGCTTCCTATACACACTCTCTCTGCCTCAGTGGACGCCGACGTGATCGACCTCTCAGGGTCAGTGGGAGAATTGAAAGGAGGACTGCATTTGAAAAGCCACGTTCTCAGTAAAACCTTGTGCGTGACGATAAGGATCTCGAGGCACTAAGTGAAAAAGAAAGCTTAGTTACACCGTCGACAAAGTAGCTCTTCCTCCAAGGCTTGAGGGAAAGAATTGTTCACAATCTGATGGAGAGAATTGCATGATCTTTTGTAGGGCAACTGACCCCTCGGCCCTTGGTGGTTCAGAGTAAATATTCTAGCCTTCAAGATGAAAATCAATCTGATTCATTTAAACTATTCTCAATAGTGCTACTGTAGCCCATGTAATACTGTTCAGAATGTCAGAGCCAGTGGCCTGAGCTGCAAGGCCTGGCAACACCGCAAGACCCCACCGCACAGACCCGCAATCCGACAACAATGGCCACAGAATCTAAAGGCCGAGAACCTGGTGTTCACAGCAGAGCATTACAACACCTGTGTGGAATGAGGTGCACCCGTGACACTTGGCTGGAATGGCTGGAATATTTCCAGCTATTACTCCTTTATAGGACAATTTTCTGTATAATTCAGAGTTTCCTGGGTGCTCTCTGACTCTGGGCACTGACAGCAATTAGCATGAAGGCCGAGGTCTCTAGACATGGCCATCTGAAGGGGACTTTTCTTCCGCATGGCTTTGTAGCTTTCATGGTTTCCAAACGAGTATTAAGAATTATTTTTTTTTTACTTATTTTTTTAAGATTTTATTTATTTATTTGAGACAGAGAGAATGAGAGAGACATAGAGCACATGAGAGGGGGGAGGGTCAGAGGGAGAAGCAGACTCCCCGCTGAGCAGGGAGCCTGATGCGGGACTTGATCCCAGGACTCCAGGATCATGACCTGAGCCGAAGGCAGTCGCTTAACCAACTGAGCCACCCAGGCGCCCAGAATTATTTTTTTTTTAAAGATTTATTTGTCAGAGAGATCACAAACGGGGGGAGTGGCAGGCAGAGGGAGAAGCAGGCTCCCCGCTGAGCAAGGAGCCCTATGCGGGACTCGATCCCAGGACCCTGGGATCATGATTCGAGCCAAAGGCAGACAGACACTTAACCGACTGAGCCACCCAGGCATCTCATATGAGAGTTATTTTAAATGCCAACTGCAGTGCTCCACTCCTATGTCCTAAAGCCAAAAACCCCATACCTTTATAAGCTTTCCTTAGATTCTGATGCAGGCACTTTCTGGGACACTTGAAGGAACATTTCAGTAGAGCTACATTACCAGGGGGATGCATTTCACACAAGTCAAGGACTGTGGAATGAAGGTGGTGGCCTTGTGGGCAGGAAAGTTGAGGCTCAGCCCCTAGGTCATATTTTTTTTGATCTCTAAGTGAAGTGGCTGAGATACTTTGATTTATAATAAGAAACAGGGGCGCCTGGGTGGCTCAGTTGATTGAGCGCCTGCTCTTGGTCTCAGCTCAGGTCTCGATCTCAGGGTCGTGAGTTAGAGCCCCAAGTTGGGCTTTGCTGGGCGTGGAGCCTACTTTAAAAAAAATAATAAACATATATTTGATCTTCACCCCCCTTTCTGGCACAGAGCTCCTAAAACCCTTATAATCTCCTGCATGAAGAGAGGCCTTTTGTTATGTTAATGAGGTGCCTCTCCGACTGTAGCTAGGGTTGGGGCTGGTTGCTGGGAGAACCAAATGTGATTGGAGGGTTGGAACTTTCAGGGAAGGGAGAGCACCTGGAGGTTGAATCAATCTCCAATGGCCGGTGATTTAATTAATTGTACCTATATAATGAAGCCTCCATGAAAACCCAAAGGATGAGGCTCAGAGAACTTCTAGGATGGTGAACACCATCCTGGAGATTTGGGGGAGATCCACGTGCCTGGAGAGAGCATGAAAGCTCCAAGCTTTTCCTCCTGCCATGGCCTCTGTATCTTTTCCATCTGGCTATTCCTGAGTTACTCCCTTTAGTAAACTGGTAATCTAGTCAGTGAGATGTTTCTCTGAGTTCTGTGAGCCGCTCTGGCAGAATAATGGAACTCAAGGCCTGGGTGGTTGGAAACTCCAATCTATAGCCAGTTGGTCAGAAGCTGAGGTGACAACCTGGACCAGCTTCGGAAGTGGCAGGGGGTAGGTTGGGGAACGGTCCTGTAGAACTGAAACCTTACCCTGTGAGATCTAATGCTATCTCTGGGTAGATAGTGTCACAATGGAGCTAAACTCTGGGACACCCAGCTGGTGTCCTGAGCATTGCTTGGTGTAGGGGGAACCTCCCCCGCCACATGGGGGAATGGTGATCAGGAACCAAATAGTGGCCCCAGGCAAGTGTAATCACCAGAGGTTGCCACAACACCCAGGAATCTACGAGGCAGATCATACAGAATGGCAGATGTGGACTGGCAAACAAGAGGCCGGGTAAGTGGGAACTTAGACGCAGAGGAAAACACATTGAAAAGTTAACAAAGTTTTCAAATATTTTTCTCTTAGAAACTCTAATTTTGAACTTTGTTACCAGGGTAGCTGGAACTTAAAATTTTTACTTTGTTTTCATGGATTAGCCCAAGGGGGGAAATGTGTGGAAGAGTACCTGCCATTGCTGTGTCTCAAGACACTGAGCCAAAGTTGCTGGGAGCAGCACCTGCCGTCCCAGGGAGTTCTGGGGAAATGACCACCTGTTATAGTCACTTTTTTTTTTAAGATTTTATTTATTTATTTGACAGAGAGAGACAGCGAGAGAGGGAACATAAGCAGGGTGAGCGGGAGAAGGAGAAGCAGGCCTCCCGCAAAGCAAGGAGCCCCATGCGGGGCTCGATCCCAGGACCTTGGGATCATGACCTGAGCCGAAGGCAGACGCCTAACGACTGAGTCACCCAGGTGCCCCTGTTATAGTCACTTCTTTTTTTTTTTTTTAAAGATTTTATTTATTTATTTGAGAGAGAGAGAATGAGAGAGAGCACGAGAGGGAAGCGGGCAGAGGGAGAAGCAGACCCCCTGCTGAGCAGGGAGCCCGATGTGGGACCAACTGGCTATAGATTGGAGTTTCCAACCACCCAGGCCTTGAGTTCCATTATTCTGCCAGAGCGGCTCACAGAACTCAAGAGAAACATCTCACTGACTAGATTACCAGTTTACTAAAGGGAGTAACTCAGGAATAGCCAGGATCATGACCTGAGCCGAAGGCAGTCGCTTAACCAACTGAGCCACCCAGGTGCCCTATAGTCACTTCTGATCTCAGTCCCTCCCATCTAGGACCACTCAGCCACAGAATAAAGAGTCCAGACACAGCTAGGAGCTCGTTGCTTGAAATCTAGGCACGAGTCCAAATCTGGCTGCGGTACGTCCTTGCCGTGATCTTGTCTGGGAGACACCGGTGCATTCCACTGATGGTGCTAGAAAGAAGATTGAGCTTTCTTCCATCTGAGAACAGAGACCCCACCCCCCAAAGCCTCAACAGAAATGTCAGGCTTCCTGTCCCTGTTCCGGCTGGCCCATATTACAGTGGCAGTCAGCCCACCACTGCTGGAGGGATTCCACAGCTGACTTACCAAATTATCAGGCAAAAGAAGTTGCAACCGAAGAGAACATGTCATTTGCAGGAAAGAGACCAAGTGGCCAGAAGATGTGGGTAAGTGGAGGCAGAATTAATGGGAGAAACAGAGGGGAATTCAATTAAAAAACATGAGTGGGAAAACATAATGAGAACTTTCAAGAAGATGGAATTAGAGCATAACAAATGAAATTATGGAACTAAAAGGCAAGATTTCTAAATTTAGAATTTCGACGTAGAAATAGAGTGATTCCGTCTAAAAACCAATTAGTGTTTGGGGGTGGGAGGGTGTCTCAATAACCCAGCGCCAAACAAAACAAAACAAAGCAATTCTAAATGCGAAAATGCACGGATCCAAAAGGTAAAGGACCAGTCGGGTGAAGACTTAGTAGTCTAACAGTAGGAGGCCCAGGGAAAAGGGGGAGAGAGAAGAAACCTGAAGACATGATTTTTATTTAAAGGGCCCAGGTGGGTTTATTGAAAAGACACACCCACAAAGAAGCATGCTGGTGAAAGGTCTGAGCTTCAAGGATGAATTTTACCCTCATCAGCCAGAAAGAGCAAGTTACTGACAAAGGAAAGAGAGTGAGGCCAGGATTGGACTATTAGCAATACCAGAGGCTCTTGGGAGGCACAAGAATGATATCTACAGGCTAGTGGGGGGGGAGGGTAGTGGATTATGATCAGAAAAGCTCACATCCAGTCAAAACATTATTATAGGAGGGCAAAAAAAAGAAGGCATTTTTTGGACACGGAGGGCCTCAGAAAGTACACCAGCCATGTTCTCTGTCTGAAGAAATTAGTCAAGGAAATACTCAAGAAAATAAATCCAAAATCTCTGCATGGGAGAATTGAAAGAATTCAAGGAAACTGTGGTAAATAAGGAACCTTGTGGGCGCCTGGGTGGCTCAGTTGGTTAAGCAACTGCCTTCGGCTCAGGTCATGATCCTGGAGTCCCTGGATCGAGTCCCGCATCGGGCTCCCTGCTCAGCGGGGAGTCTGCTTCTCCCTCTGAGCCTACCCCTCTCAAGCTCTCTCTCTCTCTCATTCTTGCTCTCTCAAATAAATAAAATAAAATCTTAAAAAAAAAATAAGGAACCTTGTGTTAGTATTGATCTGAATGGATGATGCTAGTGTGGCATGGAATAATGAAAAATTTTTGAATCAGTTAAGACTTTTTATAGGGGAAAGAAAGTTCAATAGCCTTGGCTAAAATTCTAACATCTCCAAACCTAGGAGTAGGGATGTGAAAGAAAATGGAGACGTAAAAATGGTTTCAGGCTTTGTTGAGGTTTACCAAGTCGCGAGCTTTGGTACCATGCCACAGTGCATGAAAAACAACTTCAAATTGCTCCTCAGACCTGCAAAGTCCTTTGCCCATCCTTCCACTGAGGATTTCTTAATGGTAATAGTAGTATCCCCTCAATCTCTCTCTCTTTCTGCCTGTCTCTCTCTCTCTCTATCTCTCTATCTCACACACACACATAGTGGTGTCCTTTCTTTACCTTCTCAGCTCCCCATCCTTGTTTTTGTTCCTAGCCACATTTGTCTTACTCTTGACACAGGGCAGATTAGCTACAGATTGCAAACTTAGCTCCAGGCCCATCTGTTCAGCTCCAAATCCATCAAGATGCTCAGTTGAACAAAAGGAACAATTTCTCCCTTAGAAATAAAAAGAACTAGCAAAAACCTTGTGATTGTGGTCTTTCTTTTGATAGAATCCACCCCGTTAGAAGGCTGTAGGCTTTTAAAGAACATTTCTCTCGCTTCATGACAGAGTCCTGGATGAAGTTCAGGGTCATTGGGAAGCAATAGGGTTGAGAGTAGGGGTAGGGATGGAGGTGAGGACCATGAGATGAAGATGGATGGAACGACAGGGCAGGAGCATGCTAAGCCTTGAAATCCTAGATAAAGAATTTAAATTTAAAGATAAAGAATCCTAGATAAAGAATTTAAGCTTTATCCTGAAGGCAGTAGGGAGCCATTGAATGTTTTGTGTGTTAGATTTCTCTGGTTGCTACATGGAGATAAAAGAGTGGTAATGACCCTGAAGGCAGAGACCAGAAGGAAAGTTGTTGCTCTAACCTAAGAGGATTTCTGTTTGTTTATGGAAACCATCCCTACCTTTATGACCACAGCGTGGCTAGAAACTTCTTTTTTCCCTTTGCGCAGGTCAGATGGGAATGTTCCACTTACAACCTGCTCGCTTTCTACAGTTGGGAATCCTTTCTGTTCCATACCGACCCTAAGTCTGCCTTCATGAGGGTCTGACTTCCCAAAGTCCCAGGAGGCTGACACCTAAGTAAAATCCATGTCAGGATGACAGCCCACTGCATCTGACTTCCTACCCTCACCTGACTTCTCAAGGACACCACTCTCCAATTTGTTCCTGCATATGACGGGCTCTTGGTGCTATTAACTTTATTTCCCTGTTCAAGTCTCCTACTCACAGCTCGGCTTTCCCTGCTGCCACCTAATATTCAAAATTTGATTTTGAAGCTTGTTAAATTAAAACCTTAGCTGAATCCATAGCTTCATCAGGTCTATTGCAAAAGTTATGGCACTGACCAGAAAGAAGTAGGTCCCCAGGAATTGATTTGGGGGGATTTGTGTGCTTCAGAGTATCCCGAATCCCACAGAGCCTCTTGCCGGCAGACGCAGCTTCTCTTCCTTCTTGTCCAGTGGGGATCCCGCAATGATCTTCTCCCGGGACTTACTCTGCAAGGGGGAGCCAGTTTCTTCAGGCCCTACCCTTATCATCTCTGATTATCTCCAAACTTTCTAACTAGAATTATATCCTAGTATGTCCCCAGGGGCCCAGAACCAGGAAGATGGCTAAGACATCAAAGGAATTTTTAAATCTTTGCTAATTTTTATTGGCAAAACCCTGGTGAATGTGTGTGAGATTAAGGGCTTGACCAAAGAGAGAGGGACATAACTAAAGATTAGGCTGCATTTTTCGAGACCGTATTCTTGCCAGAGATTCTGGATGAAACTACTAGCTCCAACAGCTGGGAGTACGTCTGATTGTCTTGCTCAACTGGCTGGCTGGAAACTACCTCAGAGGTGGACCCCACCAAATGAAGCCTGAAAGTCAGAAATTTCTGGGACAATGGCAAGGAAGGAGTAGACTTAGGAAGACAGGGATTGGGGAATGCATTTATCATTGGTGATTCAGTACTTGAACCACTACAATAGAAAACCCCATGTCCTCACTCAGTTCACAGGCCTGATTTATTTCAGAAACTCTGAGCCCCTTAAATGAAAGGAAGGGTGCATATCCCTGACAAAAGCCTCTATGATAACATGTCAGGTTTATACTGTGCCTCTTTCTCCCCATCTTCTCCGAAGAGACAGCTATTCATCAGCGTCAATGTATACTGAGGGAAAGAGAATCTCCAAACCTCTGGCTTTGAAATCATGGCAAACTAGGATGCCTCTGTGGATTACCAGTGAGTGGTAGCCTTATCATGATCAGATGATAAATATTTTAATTCTAATCAGCTTCACATGGGGCCCTGTGAAACACCACAACTATCTTGTGGTTGAGTATAGCTAGAACAGATCAATTTGGCAATGAGCATAATTTCCAAGTTTGCTTCCTGACCCCTGTCATGAGGGCTATTGTGGTAAGAGAAGCAAATTAAGCCTCCAAGGAGTACTGTCCAATAGAGATATAATGTGAGCACACATCTAATTTTAAGTTTTCTAGTGGCCATATTTTACAAAGGTAAAAAGAAACAGGTAACATTAATTCAGTAGTATTTTTTATTTAACCCACTATATCCAAAATAGTATCATTTCAACATGAAAGCAATACACAGCTTATTAATACACTTATTTTTGTACTAAGCTACACTTACAGAACATCTTATTATGGACTAACCACGTGTCAAGTGCTACGGTATTGGAGAGCCCAGCTCTCGAGCTTCTCCTCCCCACTGTGAGAGCTAACCAGAAGCAATGACACGTTCGGGAAGATTCTCAGAAATGCGTATGCAATCGAAAAAGATTTGATTGTGGTTATGGTTATTTGGGAATGGTTCCTTTCATAGCCCTTTTTTTTTTAAATTTATTTATTTATTTTAAAGATTTTATTTATTTGAGACAGAGAGAATGAGAGAGAGCATGAGAGGGAGAAGGGGCAGAGGGAGAAGCAGACTCCCTGCCGAGCAGGGAGCCCGATGCGGGACTCGATCCCGGGACTCCAGGATCATGACCTGAGCCGAAGGCAGTCGCTTAACCAACTGAGCCACCCAGGCGCCCCCTTTCATAGCCCTTTTCAACAAATCTGTTTTATCTATGCAGCTATCAGATAAACTCAAAGAAGTATACAGTATTACTATAGATTTAATTAGGTAGAGACTCCAATTGTATCCGCCTCTCCAGATGTGGTCTCTTCACTAGAGCAAACAAGCCCAGTTCCTAATGTCTGATGTGCAGCTATGGGCGTGGTAACTGTGTCCATTCAAATAAGGAGAAAGCATTAGTTGCTACTTCGCTTTCACCCGGCAGGCACTGCTGCTCACCTTCTCTGTTTGGCTTTGGGATTACACGGACTCTGCCTCCATGCCACAGTTGTGTCCGAGTTTGGCTTTCTGCCTATTCCACAGGACGTGATGCTGGCCCATTATATGGATGACATCAGGCTAATAGAACCTGGAGGCCAGGATGCAGCAGGTGCTTTAGGTACCTTGGGGAAGATACAGATGTGACTAAAGGGAGAGACGCATGCCATGAAAATATAGGGGGTTGCTGCCTTATTAAGTATAAAGCTCTCATAAAGTGCAAGGCTTGGAATACCACTTTCTTTTTCTTTCTTTTTTTTTTTAAGATTTTTGTTTACTATTTATCTGAGAGAGAGAGAGTGCAAGAGAACACAAGCAGGGGGAGCTGCAGAGGGAGAGGGAGAAGCAGGCTCCCCACTGAACAGGGAGCCTGATGTGGGACTCGATCCCAGGACCCCGGGATCATGACCTGAGCCGAAGGCAGATGCTTAACTGACTGAGCCACCCAGGGGCCCCAAGGCTTGGGATACCACTTTCAAAGGAAAAGGTCGGTGTGCCTTGCAACTTCTACCATTAAGAAAGAGGCACATCGCTTGGCAGACATCCTTAGATTTGGGAGGCCCTGTATACCACATTTAAGCATGCTGTTTGGACCTTTTTACTGTGTGACCAATCCTTCCAGGATTGAGCAGGATCCAGAGCAAGAAAAAAGATGAAATGGTGGGTGTAGCATCTTCACTGTTGCATCTGATATACCACTTAGTTTGATGCTCATTTCCACAACTCTGAGCTCTGTTAGTTTAGAATCTTACTACCAGACGAGGAATGTTTCCACCAGGGACACAAAAACGATGACACTGAAGTAAAAGCTGAACCAGTCACTTGGCCATTTGGGCTCCTCCTATCACTTGAAGAACAGGCAGAAAGGGGGTCATGGTGTTGACCAGGATGATTTATCCTGATTTTCAAGGTGGAAGAGGGTTGCAGTTATACAATGGAGGCAGGGAGGAGGTTATGTCGGAAAGCCAGGATATGCCTTAGGTCTCTGTAAGGACAAACCTGGTTTTCCTCCTGTGTGTCTCCTGCGCCCTCACCCTGCCACGCTCACAGTACTTCCGTGGAGGTTTTCCCCCACCGAGCAATTCTCTGAGACACCAGCTGGGTGTCCTACAACTTAATTTAATTCACTTCTGATGCTCCCTGGAGATAGCCTCAGATCCCCCAGGTTAAGGGTCAGCCCCACGAGACTGCTCCCACCCCACTTGCGGTGCCAATCACAAGTCCAGCTTTAACCTGTGCCTCTGTCCCATGGCTCCCCTCCTCCGGTTCAATTAATTTGCTAGAATGGCGGGCGCCTGGGTGGCTCAGATGGTTGAGCGTCTGCCTTCGGCTCAGGTCATGGTCCCGGGGTCCTGGGATCGAGTCCCGCATTGGGCTCCCTGCTAGGCGGGGAGCCTGCTTCTCCCTCTGCCTCTGCGTCTCTCTCTCTCTCTCTCTGACTCTCATGAATAAATAAATAAATTTTTTTTTTTTTTAATTGCTAGAATGGCTCACAGAACCCAGAGAAGCCTTTACTTATGTTTACCAGTGTATTGGAGGACATGATAAAGGATACAGATGAACAGCCAGGTGAAGAGATGCATCAGGTGAGCTCTGGGAGGGTGCCAAGCTCAGGAGCTTCTGTCCTCATAGAATTCGGGGGCATCACCCTCCAGTACCTGGATGTGTTCACTAACCTGGAATCTCCCTAGACCCCATACTACTGGGATGCTATGGAGGCTCCATCACAGAGGCATGATCACTTATGAACTCCATGTCTAGCCCTTCTCCCCTCTCTGGAGCTGAAAACTCCAAGCTGCTAATCATGGCCTGGTCATTCTGGCGACCATCCCCTATCGAGGAGCCCACCAAGAGTCATCTCAGTAGACTAAAAGATGCTCCTCGTGCTCTGAGTGCTTAGAATGTACAGTCTGAGTCAGGAACCGGGGACAGAAACCAATATGTATTTTTCTTATTATTTCACAACCTCCCAGTATTTCTTCACCCAGTAGCAGTTAAATAAAAAACGCTATAGAATAGTGTAGAATCATCCACCCAACAGGCTAACTGAGGACAAAGGAACATAGAGTGGATGGTAGAGGAAAGAAGACATATAAACACCAACTCTGACCATTTAATAAATAGTGGGGGGAAAGGCTATATTATGTACTTGTATTTTTTCCTTTCTGTGTCATAACTGTTATTTTTCCTCTTTCCTATATGCTTACTAATGTATATGGAGGGTTGTGGTGCTGGTGGTTATCTTAACAATATAATCCATAGGTTCCCGGATATAAAGCCAGAATCCAGATGAAACTAGAGAATGTGCATCACCCAGAAATCCGGGACTTGAAGCCGGATGCCCTAACTGGTGAGACCTTGAGTTGTCTCCTTTTTGGACAGAGGATAAGTCTGTTTTCTCTTGGAGGATAGTTGCATTATCTCAAGGTAGAAGACTTGTCATCGGTAAGCTTAAGTATGCCAGAAGAGTGTAGATTAATGTTGAGTAAACAGGGTTGACTATACCATAAATATTCATCACATTTTCTGGCTGCCCAGCAATATTTGAGCACTCTTGCTATGTTTTGGGAATTTGCCATCTTATAATTCTCAGCCCAACCCACCCCAAGGTAAAAGCCAAAAGAACTCTCCCAGCGTTCCTGTCAACCGTAGCATAAACATGTAATCCAGACCCCATCGATAAGGCTTACCCACGGAGACAGTGATTTTGAAGTAAGCAATATAAGGAAACAGTAGTGCATACATATTTAATTTTTTCTGTCCAAAGGGTAGCAGAAGTCTGGCTTCTAGAGCCCTCCAGACTGAGTTCTTGCTGAAGAGATGTCACAGATCCTGGCAGAAATAGCAGTTGCAGGGCGCCTGGGTGGCTCAGTTGGTTAAGCGACTGCCTTCGGCTCAGGTCATGATCCTGGAGTCCCTGGATCGAGTCCCGCATCGGGCTCCCTGCTCAGCAGGGAGTCTGCTTGTCCCTCTGACCCTCCCCCCTCTCATGCTCTCTCTCTCTCATTCTCTCTCTCAAATAAATAAATAAAATCTTTAAAAAAAAAAAAAAAAGAAATAGCAGTTGCAATAAAATTGAATTTCTGACCCAGAAGTGGCAGCAGGGAAAAACCACAGATTTGGTTAGTGCTCAGGGAAACAACCAAGGTGTTTTCATCATAAACCCCCAGCTCTGTGGCTCGGCTGTTCGGGCTCTAGAAATACAGGGCTGTGGCTGACTCTCTCTGGTCTTGTCAATCAGTCTGCAAACTACCCCAAATCCAGAGACTATTTCTGTCCCTTGCACCTGGTGACTGAAGGATCCATACAGGTGCTAGTTCCATTTGAAAGGGTCGAAGGGTACACAAAAGGAAGGAACAGGAGGCAAGTTTAAAAACTGTGATTGTAGGGGTGCCTGGGTGGCTCAGTCGTTAAGCGTCTGCCTTCAGCTCGGGTCATGATCTCAGGGTCCTGGGATCGAGCCCCACATCGGGCTCCCTGCTCCGCAGGAGGCCTGCTTCTCCCTCTCCCACTCCCCCTGCTTGTGTTCCCTCTCTCGCTGTGTCTCTCTCTGTCAAATAAATAAATAAAAATATTAAAAAAAAAAAAAACTGTGATTGTGGAACCAGGGCGGATCTCCAAGCAGGAACTGATGACATCAGAGTGGTGCGTCGGGAAAAATTCAACTGGCAACAGTAGGGAAGCTTTATTGAGGAGGAACTTGAGAAAAGTTCCAATTAAGGCCAAGACAAGGCCCATGAAGAGGCCATTGCACTAGTCTAGGTGGGATGCCAAGGCTTGGACCAGATGGGGGTTTAGGTCAGGGATATGGAATTGGAGAAGTCTCATTCCTGGTTTGACTATTGGCAAAGAACTCACTTGGCTTTCTAATCACAACTTTTAATATATTAAAAGTCACTACTGGAACACCTGAGTGGCTTCAGTGGGTTAAACGTCTGCCTTCGGCTCAGGTCAGGATCTCAGGGTCCTGGGATCAGACTCCCTGCTCAGCGGGGAGTCTGCTTCTCCTTCTGCCCCTCCCCCTGCTCATGCTCTCTTTCTCTTTCTCTCTCTCTCAAATAAATGAAATCTTTAGAAAAGTCACTGCTAATCATTTTTAGGGTGTTTGAAAAAATTATCAAACTCAAATCTGTCCAGATGTCACATGACAGTTCTCTGTGTGGATTCAAGTTTGAACTTGACATTCTGTGAGCTTTCTTTGTCGTGTGGTCCTTTCTGCAAAGCAAGTTACTTCTATAAGAAACATTTCTGAGGAGTAGCATCCTACTCAGTGTTTAATGGAAAGAAGAGACATAACATTTAACATTCTAATCATGCGCCTGATCACTGAGCCCATTTATTCCCCCTGAGAACTTTATGAGATTGGAATGATTATATTCATTTTCTAAATGATAAGAGTAACCAGGGATTCTGACAAGTGAATTCCCCACAGTTTTCAGAATACCCCCCTGCCAGGCTGATTTAGTCCCAGTTGGTCTGGCTCAGGCCCCGGTTCTCCTTTTGCTCCAGATGAAGGGGCTCACAGAAAACTTAGCAATGCGATAGTCATCAGAAAACTACTGCATCTTTTTCGTTTCCACCAGAACACAAGAGGAAAAGCAGAGGGAGGTGGGTGGGTGAGAAGAGCACAATGCACTCATTCTCAGTGGGATTGTTGGCAACCACTCCCATCTGCAGAGTCGACAAACGTGTTCCCACTTATTTCCCTATTGAATGAGCTCTTCACAAGGACTGAGTAGGTATCACGAGGTCCATCTTAAAGATGGAGAAACTGAGACTCAGTAGACTTACATATATGTACAATTATGCAAATAGTAACCAGCAGAGCCGAGATTTGAGTTCAAATCCTCTCACCCCAAACCCAGAACATTTTCCACTGCACCGAGCCACAGAAGAAAATGAAGAATGGAGCATCTTTCTGGATAGAGTCCGGGGCCTGGGATTCCCTCGTAGGAGGCCAATATCCCTGCAAGGTGTCCTTCTTTCCTCAGGTTACTTTGGGACCCTTGAGGCCAATCACTCTGGGCTGTATCAAAGCTGGTGTGGCATGCTTTCTAACATCCAGGCCCAAGGATGGGCATCTATTGGGAAACAAGGTGGTTCTCGTTGACCATACTCCTCCCTCCTAAGCCACCTTCCAAAGTGACTGAGACATAATTGTAACATTTTACAAAGACAAAAATAAAAATACTAGCTTTATGGCTGCAAAGGAGACCATGGCTTCACCTCCCCAGACTTCCTACTATTTACCCCCCAAATAGTAGTCTTTTCTCTCTCTGAGGGGCAGAATATGTTCTGGTAAGTTCACTGCATCGAGAAGCAGAGAATCTGCCTTTTCCGAGAGTAAGCTCCTCCAAAAGAGAATTTTCCAGTTGGTCACTCCTCCTCCCTTGGGGAGCACTATGTGGAGAGACAGGCTGGATGTGTCTGCCCATGCTTTCTCCATGACAGTGTCAGGAACGGGGAACAAGCATTCCTTCCTCTCAACACTGTGCTTCCCACATTGCAACATCCTGAGTCTATCAGAGACATCAGCAGATGCAATATGTAATCCATTGTGATGAGGAAAGAAAGACAATGGTCTTTGATGTCTTATCTCAAATGGTAGGTAAATGAGACAATCATATAGGAGGAAGGACTGGTAACCAGGAGGAGCAGATGTGTTATTTGCGGACTGGTATAACCACCAAATTAGATTGTCAGAGCTGTAAAGAACCTTGAAGATCATGTGCAAGAAATCCCTGCTCACCTGACAGGCTTGTTTGTCGTATGGGAATACATAGAGCTGGGATGTGAGTCCAGGCATTTAGTCTGGTTGTCCTAAAGAAGTCTAATGACCTAAGCCCCATACCCATGACCCCCTTCTAAGGCTTTCTCACCCTGGATCCCATGCTGCCACTGTTGACCCCTCCAACATGGCCATAACTGAATGAGCATCTGATGGAACAGTAGCCAGCCTAGATGTCAGTCTATAAACTGAGCAGAAGGGACTCCAGTGACTAATTGAACCCACCACATTCTATCTTTTGAGGATTTTTGAATTTAAGACATTGGGCACTGAGCAATTGATAGGAAGAGCAAAAGACACAGAGAACAGGCAGTAAGAAGACATGAGCTGAAGCTATGAGTGCGCAGAGTGTGAGGTCAGGTGGAGTAAAGAGTATTTCATTGGCGGAGATGTAGATGGCAGAAGAAAGGATGGAGGAGCTGGATCCAAATGATGGTGAAGCTCCAGAGTAGCAATTAGCTCCTCCTGCTGCTGAGGGAGGGGTAGACATCACCTAGCTGTCAGACCCACACTGGATCCTGTACCTTCCAATTATCAAACTATGTCCTAGGCCCTGGGGAGGTTAGCTACTGAGCTATTTATAGGTTCACCAGAGACCTGGTTATATGGCCAACATGTCACTCCTCCTTAAAACATGTAGCTTCACAAACCACCAACACTCAGGGTAATCTGGATAAGCCACTTTGTATATTACAACCCAAACAGACTAACACACTAGCTTTTCCACTGGCAACTTCCCCTGTGCAAACCATATACATTAGTATTAAAATTTTTGATCCAGTAGTTTTATCCCCCCCCCCCTCGCAGTAAGACCTAAGGTCTTTTGATTAGACCAGAATCTCACCTGTGATCATGTCCTCCATCCCAAATAATCACTAATGCAGCCTTAGAAGCCTTCCGGTACAGCCTAAACAACTCCTTTTTTCCTGGCACACTTGACAGGGACTCCTTGGGCAGTGGGTGCCTCCATGGCTAGTGTCCATCCTGAGGTCCAAGAATGGCATTGGGATGATTAAGTGCCCAGAGCATAACTACCTATTCACGGACGTGGAGCAGCTGGGTGGGATGTATGTGTTGGATGGAGGGAGGCAAGTCAGGTGGAGAGAGAAGAGGAATGCATCTGATACCTAGGAACTGTCATCTCTAGGTTCACTGGCTGTGCCCCAACCTACTACTACTTGACTTCCTCACCCTCTTCACCCTTTTTTTCCCCTCTGTACCACTCTTCTCTCCTCCCCACTTCCCCTCTCCCCAGCCTCTCTTCAGGACCCTGGGGTGATAATGAGTAAACCTCAACAAAGCTTCTGCAGAATCCAGATCTCCTTCTGCCAAAGAGTCTCCAGTGATACAAGCATGAATTTTTCACAGTTGAATGCAAACTTTATTTTATTTGTTCATCTATAAAATTGGCAAAAGCCCATTTTATTTACAAAGGTATAGGACAGCAAGCACTCTTCTCATACACTGCTGGTGGAGGTATAAATTGGCATAATTTTCAGTATGAAAATTACAGATCATGTGCCTTTTGACCTACAGTTCCACTTCTAGGAGTTTATCCTAAAGATATACACGTAGCAAACTTTATTTTTATTCTCTTTCTTTCAGGAGGTATCCGTTGAGGATGGCTCCAGTGAGGAAGAAGGTATCTTTGAAAGTCTCTTCAGTCCGAGATATAAGGTAAGCAGTGTTGTAGCCAACAGTCTGTCTGGATCAAGAATGGACAGAGGTGGGGGCATCTCCCTCCATCAAACCTTCCTCGATTTTTCCCATAGAACGACCACAGATAGCACTTTGCTACATCCCTTACAGATTGCAGCTGAAGAACTCAAACTACTCACCAACTGTTCTGCCTTTTTTTTTTTTTTTAAAGATTTTATTTATTTATTTGAGAAAGAGAGAATGAGAGACAGCACAAGAGGGAAGAGGGTCAGAGGGAGAAGCAGACCCCCCGCTGAGCAGGGAGCCTGATGCAGGACTCGATCCCGGGACTCCAGGATCATGACCTGAGCCAAAGGCAGTCACCCAACCAACTGAGCCACCCAGGCGCCCCAACTATTCTGCCTTTCTGATGCATGAAAGAGTGCAAGAGGGTTGTGACCATGTACTAGGGGATACTGGGCAAAAAGTGACAGTACTGTTGCATAGGAAATGCCAGGATGCGGTGTAAATGGGGAAGTCACTTTCAGTTCTGACCTCAAGCAGGAAGGGACTCCTCTGGCCAGAGAGCCTTTAAAACCCCTTTTTGCCACCACAATTTATAATGAATCCAGCCACTAGAAAAGAGGAGTCCCAGCAGAGTGTACGCTCAGAGACTTTGGGTAAGAGATTCAGGGCACCAGCCTCACTCAGCTATTCCCAGACTCAGCATCCAAACACTGTACCTTTAAGCATATGCAGAAAGATGACATGTAGCAGTTGGATCCTACAGAAAGAGGCAGACCTTGGTGTGCCTGGGTGGTTCAGTTGGTTGAGTGTCTGATTCTTGGTTTCGGCTCAAGTTACGATCTCAGGGTTTTGAGATCAAGCCCCTCATCGGGCTCCACACTCAGCACCAGAGTCTGCTTGAAATTCTCTCCCTCTCCCTCTGCCCCTTCCCCAGCTTGCATGCGCATGTGCTCTATCTCTTTCTTTCGCAAATAAATAAATAAATAAATAAAATCTTTACAAAAATAAAGAAAGAGGCAGACCTCCCAGTGCAGGGCATACTGTGTGAGATGGGGAGACATGGGCTGCCTACAGAGAATTAGACCTCATCTGCCCCTCTGCTTTAGGGTCATCACCAGAATCATCTAAAGAGGAGCCGGAGCTGGGGTTCAGAACTCACCATGGGCTGTTACCCAGTGTGTACTATAGCCGTGCTTCAATCATTCTCAACATTTCACTTTGCCATTTCCATAAAATTCTGAGCTTGGTGAATTCCAAGGCAATATTAGAGTCCTTTAGAAAAATAAAGATATGTACCGCCTTTCCCCCCCCATCATTCCTGCCACATATTACACCAGTTCTTCATTTGAGGGGGCACGGTAGTTGGGTGAAAAGACCATTTCACTTGCTATTTGATGTAGAATGAGCCTTCTTGTGCTTATTTCCTTATCTGCAGTATCAACTTTTATAATTCTGAGATAAATTTTCTGACATGGAAAGAATGGCGGAGGAGGGAGGGAGTTGAGCAGAATAATGGTGGGGTCTAGAGTTCCTGGATGACAGGGAGATACTTCCGACAGAAAAATAAGTTGTGCCCTGACTGTAATGTTAGCTGTGTTCATTGTGTGGACAGGTGTTTGCCCTCTGATAATGAGTAGACTTTAATCCTAGGTGTGAGTACAAGTCATGTCAACAGGGGTGGTTCCAGAGAAATCCACAGTAATTGCCCAAGACACAACATGAGCCCACAACCAAATTCTCACACTGAAAAATGACTGATAAGTAAGAATGTCAGTCTTAATGCAGCTCATTAGGTAATAGAAAAGGCACTGATTGTTCAAGTCAACAAACATCTTCTGATGCTGCAAAGGCCAGCCAGGCAAGCTATACCAGCAATGGAGAGGTGTGGCTCCAGTGTGTGGTGACACACAGTGAACACCCAAGCTCTGTAGTGCTGATTAGTTGTGTAATGGGTGGATGAGTCAAAGATCATGCTTCCTAGTTTGTCAGTTACTTGGTAGCTCCCAGGAACTTGCTCCAGATTTCCAGTGGCTCCATGCAAGCAATCCTGGGGCTGGTTATGAGCCCACAGAGTCATCATCAAGACTCAAATTTCAGTGTCTTAAGCAGTGAAACAAAATACTCCTGACTCACATCCTTGAATCCAACGAGGGAGCTTTTGGTCAGAGATTGTGTTTCTGTGAGCATCTTCATTTTCATCAAGGCCTTGTGAATTTATGTTGACAGTGCAGGAGAAGGAGCAAAGTAAGAGTCCAGCAAAGTCAGCTCTTGCAAGGTTTGAAAACTTACTGGCAAGACACGACCCCACTGGCCAGTCAATAGCACCCACAGTTGTGGCCCCATGTTCCCTCCAGTGAGCTTCCTCCCACAAGTCCCCTGACTATAATATTGGTATCAACCCTGATTGCCCTGGTACCCAGTAGTCATGGAGTGGGTGGAATCGCTCGCTTTCCTTCCAATTCTCAGGGCTCCAGGAAGAATCAAGCAGTCATATACTCCCAGGGATAAGCCCTGGCTAATCTACTTAATAATTGGATGACCATGGACAAATAATCGGAGTCTCAATTTCTTCATCTGTATATTAAAAATAATAACATCCATTTTGTTGTGTGGTTATGAAGATTAAATTAAATCAGGAATATAAAGTACCTAACACAATGCCTAGCACAAATATAAGCTCCATAAATGGTAGTTTTCTTATTTATTTATTTATTTTTATTTATTTATTTATTTTTTAAAGATTTTATTTATTTATTTGACAGAGAGACAGAGAGCATGAGTGGCCACCCAGCCTCTGCTTTGAGTCTACCCAAGGCAAGAGAAAATATCTTTAGGGGTTCTGAGGACTAAATAACAACCCCTTGCCCACATACAAGAGTAGCACTTCTGGCTGTGCAGACTTGTTGTTCACATAGACTACACTGTAAGGAGTTGGGCAGTGTGGTGGCCCTGTCTATGTAACAGTCATCCAAATATTTGGTGTCAACCTCATATTCCTTTGAGTCTTTTCTTCTCCAATGAAAACTTCCAAATTCCTTTTGTCATGTCTCACATGACAAGTTTTATATCTCCCAACACTCAAGTCACTCTTCTCTCAGTGCTCAACTAAGTACTGCCTCAATCTGGGCACAACACTCTAGTCATCATCTGACCAGTTGGGAGAAATGAGATCCACTTTTCACATTTCATGCTGCTAAGCTACGTTCTCCCACTACTCCATCCTGACTTGCGTGATGTGTTTTATTATTTTAGTTCTCACTTAATCCTTACACTTGCCCTGTGAAATTTCATCCTGCTAGGTGCAACTCATCATTCCAGATGATGAAGACATCTTTGTATCATGCAACATACTCATTCTCTCATGCTGGTACAAAGATTACTCAAGACTCACAAGACAATGGGCAGAGCTCTTTTTTTTTTTTTTTTTTTAAGATTTTATTTATTTGACAGAGAGAGAGAGATCACAAGTAGGCAGACAGGCAGGCAGAGGGAGAGGGAGAAGCAGGCTCCCTGCTGAGCACAGAGCCCGATGTGGGGCTCGATCCCAGGACCCTGGGATCATGACCTGAGCCGAAGGCAGATGCTTAACCATCTGAGCCACCCAGGCGTCCCTAGACAGAGCTCTTTATTCCATTCTTAGAAAATTCCCTCCAATGTGACATGGATTCTTTCTTTCTTCTTTCTTTCTTTCTTTCTTTCTTTCTTTCTTTCTTTCTTTCTTTCTTTCTTTCTTTCTTTCTTTCTTTCTTTCTTTCTTTC
>NW_023270433.1:20919836-21120762 GCF_011800145.1 Mirounga leonina | reverse complement strand
TCTTTCTTTCTCTCTTTCTTTCTTTTTCCCTTTTGATATTTGTTGCACTAGCATCCAGTTAAGATATCTCTTTATTGACCACAACCTAACTATGGGAGACTTTGTTGGGTTTCTTGCTCAAGTTATTTATTCCTTCAGACAACAGTACTGGGCACCTGCTGTGTCTTGGCAGTAGTAGACACCTAGAGTACAGGCAGTGTTGTGCTGGAGTATGTTTAAAGTTGACTACCCCCGCCCCCGGAAAAAATCCCTGCTTTGTAGCATTTGCTGATTTCCATGACATAAGTACTTCCCAAATGGCAGATTCCAAACTATTAATTTGATGTCACTGAATATGGAGAGGGAGGACATGTGTATGATCAGCTCTTGTGAGCCAGCATGAGCCAACTCCAGCACACCACTGATGAGGTACACATGAACCATAGATGGTTTCTTTTTTAAAAAAGACTTTTTTATTTTAAGAGAGAGAGAGAGCTGTGGGAGGGGCAGAGGGAGAGGGAGAGAGAATCCCAAACAGATTCCATGCTGTGTGTGGAGCTCATCACAGAGCTTGACTCATGATGGTGAGATCATGACCTGAGCCGAAATCAAGAGTTGGATGCCCAATCAACCGAGCCACCCAGGTTCCCCGAACCATAGATGGTTTCTGCCATAGAAAAGCTCCAAGAGGTTCTTAGAGTCTGGTGATGCACAATGCCTGTCTTCCCTCCAGACCCACCATGGAGAAACCGTGTCAGTGGAGGAAATAAGATTTGTCTGATGTGATTTGTTCTCAGTGAACCCATGTCATTTCATAATTGCAATGGACCCTTTTAAGTGCTTGTGAACTTCAGTGTTTCATCCAAAGTTACTTCCAGGAGCAATGTTGAACTCATTCACCTATAGTTTAAGGAATCTACATTCTCCGTTTTAAAAATCAGTACATTTCTAATCTTTTAACATGTTTACTAATACTATAAATCCTTCAAACTCTCCACGACTAATTTGGAAATCTCATTCCTAAATTCTCAGTATCTTGGAGTGAATTCCATTCCAATCTGAGAGCCCAGAGCACATACTGCCGCTTCACCCACCTGGAGCTGTTTATTCTTCTCTTTTGGGTCCAAAGATCTTTCTACTTGATGAGAATGATAAAAGGAAAGTAAGGATAAGGATCCTTTCTCCTTGTTTTCATGACGGATAATCTTTGCTAACTGATAGGCAGAATAAGCTCCCTCCCATGATGGCCACATCCTAATCCCTGGATTAGGAGTGATATGTTATCTTACATGTAAATGTGTTATATTTTTTGGCAAAGAGGAATTAAGGTTGCACATGGAATGAAGCTTGCTAAACAGCAGGTCTTAAAATGAGAAGATTATTCTAGATTATCCAGATAATCCCAGTGTAATTACAAAGGTTTTTTTAAATGTGGAAGAGAGAGGCAGGATAGATTTCAAGATGCTACATTGCTGGCTTTAAAGATGGAGGAAGGGACCATGAGCCAGAGAATGCAGGTGGCCCCTAGAACTGGGAACGGCAAGGAAATGGATTCTCCTTTAGAGCCTCCAGAAGGAAAACAGCTCTGCTTACTCTTTGATTTTAGCCCTGTGAGACCCATTTTGGACTCTGACCTCCAGAATTTTAAGACAATAACTTTGTTTTTTTTTAAACTACCAACTTTGTGGTAGATTTGCTGCAGCAGCCAAAGAAAACTCATACATGAGGGGCGCCTGTGTGGCTCAGTCAGTGAAGCATCTGGATCTTGATTTTGGCTCAGGTCATGATCTCAGGGTCATGGGATCAAGTCCTGTGTCAGGCTGTGCGCTTAGGGGGAGCCTGCTTGAGGTTTTCTCTCCTTCTCCCTCTGTCCTCCCCTGCTCATGCACGCTCTCTCTCTACAGTAGATAGATGAATCTTAAAGGAAGAAGAAGAAGTAGAAAGAAAGAAGAAGAAGAAGAAGAAGAAGAAGAAGAAGAAGAAGAAGAAGAAGAAGAAGAAGAAGAAGAAGAAGAAGAAGAAGAAGAGGAAGAACTCACACAGAGTAAGTGTTCAGGACATGTTCAAGGAGCAAAGTACAGTCTTCTTTTCTCTACAGCCTGGAATAAACACCTCCTACCCTCAATTCTTGTGCCCACACCAAACTACTAGGTGGTTGATACTGAGTTTTCCACAGCTGGTCATAGGCATCACTCCTTTGGTCTTGTTCAAAGCACAGGTCAGGGAGGGGAGGAAGTAGAGGGCCTAATTCCATAAGCCCCACCTCTCTCCCCACTCTCTCTGTTTACACTGGGGTTGCAATTGTAAATATCCAGAGAACAGACAGGTATATAAAACACGGGAAGCAAGCCAGGTGGGATGTGTGACAAATTGGAGAGTCCGGTTTGATCCTGGCCCCATAAAATCGCCTTTGCTTACACTTCCTGGGGTGCCCAGGGCTGGGAGACAGACAGCCATTATGGACCCAGCCATGGTTTGAGTTATACAAATGCTTACAATGTCATGTTTGCAGGGACACATGAGTCATTTCTTGACTCATAACACTATCAACACTGGGTGGGTACCTGTAATCCCCAGCCTGAGCTTTTATCTCACGGACATGGTGAGCTGTACCGAACAATCTGTACTTGGGGAAACTGCAGCACTGACAGCTCAGAGGAGACTTTGCGGCCCCACACAGAGATGCATCAGTTACTATGCATTTTAGGGTGGTTGTTTTTTTTTTCCTTCTTTGATCCTACCTAATTTTTTTAAAATCCCCTATTTCCATTAAGAAAGAAATTGTGCTTTGGTAATATGTTCAAGTAAAAGTGTATAAAGTCAAATGTATAATTAAAATCCCTTCTAGAACCACCTCTTCGGAAATAACCTCAGCAAGAGTTTGATAGATCTTCTCCAGTTTTATTTTATTGCATACACACACTGTATTAGTTTGCTAATAACTTAAATCACAGAAATGAGTTTTCTCACTGTTCTGGAAGCTAGAAGTCTGAGGTCAAGGTGGCAGCAGGGTTAGTTTCTCCTGAGGCCTCCCTCCTTGGCTTGCAAATGGTCATCTTCTACCTCTGTCTTCACGTGGCCTTAACTTGTGTGTGTCCGTGTCCTCATTTCCTTTTCTTATAAAGACACTAGTCATATTGGATTAGGGTCCACCCTCAAGACCTCATTTAACTTTAATTACCTCTTTAAAGATCTTTCCTCCAAATACAGTCACATCCTGAAATCCTGGGGATTAGGGCTTTGGCACAGGAATTGGCCAAATTGGTGGTGTATAAATTCCACCTGCAACACACACATAATAATTCCTTTTCTGCACAGTTCTGCAACTTGTTTTTTTTTTTTTTTCACTTAAAGTAGTTTCAGCACGTTTCCAAGTCAGAAGATTGTGTATGTTCCTGAGGAGGCTGAGATAGTGAGTATTTAGCTTTCTTACCTGCTATATATATATATATATATATATATATAGCAAGAGAGAAGAGGTTGGGAATGGCCATTTGTGTCAAAACCAGCAGCATCTGTCAAACAGCTACGGCGGATCTTCACTGCCTCTCTTCCTTCTTCTTCTAATTGCCTTTTTTTTTTTTTTAAAGATTTTATTTATTTATCTGCCAGAGAGACAGAGAGAGATCACAAGTAGGCAGAGAGGCAGGCAGAGGGAGAAGCAGGCTCCCTGCTGAGCAGAGAGCCCAATGCAGGCTCAATCCCAGGACCCTGGGATCATGACGGGAGCCGAAGGCAGACGCTTAACCGACTGAGCCACCCAGGTGCCCTCTAATTGCTTTTATTACTTTGTGTTTTCATCTAAAGTTCTTGTGATTTTCTTATGCTTTTTCTTCAGATCCCACATTAAGTTGGCTATTGCATAAATTATGCTCTATGTGCTATTTCTATGATGTGTATTCATTGAAAAATGCTATTATGTCCTTGCTTTCTTTTCTTAGCTCTTCTGGCTTCCTTGTTTTATTTCATTCCATTGATTTATTACTATATCTTTTATCTCTTTTTTCCACAGAGGTCACATGCTCTATCTTCTTCTGTGGGAAGTGCAAGGCATGTGCTATCTGAAAGCCCCTACCGCTCCCTGGGATGTGTTCTCCGAGTCTCCTGTTTGACTCTCAGTAGTGCGAGTGGGTTCCTTTACTCACTTCCTTGTGCCTTTGGGTTGCCTGTATATTTGCCCCTCGTACTTCAAAAGGCACATGGATGCCCTATTGTTTACCTTCAGAAGGTATGTGTGTGCATGCATGCATTTGTGAATTTTGTCTCAACTCTCTTCCTTGACCTTGTCAGGGCCCATCCTGTGGGCATGCCTTCAGGCTTTAGAGTGTTCCCAACCTGAGATGAAGCTCATTCCCTTTGCAGGCTCCTTAAGGCCCCTTGAGCATTGCTTTGATGTGTCAGTCAAATCTATTTTAGTGTCTTTAATGTCATTGTTAGGAAAGATTTTCTTACTTCAAGATTATGTAAATGTTCATCCATATATGGAAGTATACTTATCACTTTTTTCCAAATGGCCAGCCAACTTTTCCAATATCATTTTAAAAATTATCCAAATCTTTCCTACCTGTATAATTTGCTGGATGGTGTTTATATACTTAATGTATATAACATACCAAATAATGTATAGACATAGAACTTTCCTAGGCTTTTCTTTCAGCCTCACAAAAATAGCTCTTCAGGTTATATCTATTTTCAGAACACTAATGTATATTCACAAATAGATTATATTGCATTATATTATATTATTATACATAATATATATGAGATTTTAGCTTTATAATACAGGAAATTAAAAGTTGCATAAATTAAATAAAAGCTCCCACTGCTCTCACCTCCCACTTAAACCCCATGGACAAGGTCTAGTCATAATGTTGACCTGAGTAGAGCACAATAGATAAGCCCTAAACAAGAAAACTTAGGGACAACCTCTACTGCCTGTGGGTAAGCCTGCTAGAGCAGGGCACAGGACCCATGCTGTGACCCAAGAGTGAGAAATTTGTCTGAAGTTACCAAATCTTTATTTTCATATAACAGAGGCAAGTCTTATATAGATCATTCTTCAAATCATCAAAACAAATGGCCCTGGATTTATCTTAGGGAGGGAGCACTCTGTTTAAAAAACATTTCATAGTCCACTTAGATAGATAAAGTGGGTTCTCAGGTCACAAAGTCTAGTCATGAGGTGCAAAAGGGAGTTCAATTGCTTTATAACAAAAGGATATTTTAGAGCCCTATGAGGAGAAGACAGAAACAAGGAAGGCAGAAAAATCAGGAACCAGTGATACAGTAAAATCCCCAGGGCTGGGAGAGCTAAATGGACTTTGAAGAGGATACCCGATATTCAAAGTTGAGTTGTTAGTATTCTATTTTTTTTTAAGATTTTATTTATTTATTTGAGAGAGAGAGAGAGCATACACGAGCGGGGGTGAGGGGAGGGGCAGAGGGAGAAGGAGAAGCAGACCTCCTGCTGAGCAGGGAGCCCCACATGGGGCTCGATCCCAGGACCCTGCGATCATGACCTGAGCTGAAGGCTGATGCTTAACCAACTGAGCCACCCACGCACCCCTGTTAGTATTGTTTTGACATAAACTCCCCCATTTCTCCAAGTTCCCAGCATCCTTTGCTCCTCAAATGAAAAGCCTGTGTGTAGTGGGGGTGGAGAGGGGAGTAGAGGACAGTAGCTGTGTCCATATCTAGGTCTATGTGTTGTCATGGATGGTCCATAATCTAAACTTATTCAGCAGAAACATGAACCAGAACAGAGGTAACCATGAGCAGGTGGGTTCCTCAAACTATTGCAAAAACTTGGGGAAGATCATTGATTTCTACAAGTTATAAAATGGGGACTTTAAATTACACTAAATTTTGCAAGCAGGATGAACCCAGCTGACGTCTTGTAGTTATCCAAAAGGTCACTGCCTATGCCCACATTTGCCCCTCAAAAGAACTGGCATTACTCATACCTTTGGCAAAATGCATTGCCGTACTGCTCAGTGTACCTCCCAGAAACAAGCGGGGAGAGAGAAGGAATAAACAAAATGTCAAAACCTCTGCTAGTTTTTCTAATGGTCCATTTTTAAGCAGAGCAGATGGGATATGATTACATTTTTTAATTGTAAAATGTGATGAATCATAATAGCTTCTTCACAGGATCGTGGTGAAGATTGCATGATTAATGCTGTATGTCCAGTGCTTTAGAACTGCCTGGCACAGGGTACATTCCGCATATGTTTACTATTACGACTACAAATACAGTTGTCATGATCATGCCTACAAGAATAAGGGGAATTGAGCTGGAGGGATTCTAAGAGGAAAAGAGTTGGAACCTTCAGGAGCAGGGAGTGGAGTGCCTGTCCCTGGCTCCCCCTTCACCTCCAACCTTTGACAAGTGGACCATATACAAAAAACAAAAGCCTGTGGGAAGTTTGGGGGGGGGCAGTTGGGGGGCAAGAATCACAGAAAAGGAGCTGCCTTATGGAGTAGAGAAGAGAGAATGGCTTGAGGAGGTGGAATGTAAATGAAACCACGAGTGTGAGGGAGCTGGAGCTTGAACTCAAAACCAGAAATGATTGGGGGTCAATAAACTCGCCTGCAATCTGCAAACATAATTGGAAGGGACATTGACCTTCCCACTGAATTTGGGATTAAAGAAAATCTTGCCAATCAAAACAAAAGAGAAAAAGGCCAAAACAACATGCAGAGGATGATCTCAGCTGACCCAAGCTCACATTAAAAATAGAATGTACAAGAAAGTTAAGAAACAACTTGTTGAAAATGTGTTAGATAAACACTTCTGGGAAAGTGGTCATTCAATGCAAATTGACAAGTTCCCTTCCAGCCTATACTCATTAAAATAAACAAAAATATCCCCAAATAGAGGAGGCCTCCATCTCATACATATTAGGAAAATTCACTGGCTATGATTCAATTCATACCAAATTGAAAACTGGTGCTGAGATTGAAAGCATTAACATTCCAGTTGGTGAGCACCTCTGGTATTGGTAGGGGACAAAATTCTGAGGGTCCCACCATTACTACCCAATAGAGAGTTGGGGTGGGTTGTGGGATAGTACATTCAGGACACATTGCTCTGTAAGATCTTAATAAAGTTACAGAGAACACTGGGGAAGTAGATCCTCTGCTTCTATCCTGGACAGGTTAGGTCTTTAGGGAAGCTGCAGAACAGGAGTGACTGGGTGGGGTGTGGGGGAAGATACACCAACCAATAAAACCAAGCACTAGCATCTCCCTAGCCAGACCTCCTCTAAAATGGCTGCCTTTCCCCAAAGTCGGGATCAAACAGAAGGATGGAGACTCACCCACTGTTCCCCCACCAGAAAGACAAGATCCTAAATCAGTGAAGTTGCTCACAGCTATGGGAGTTTTAACAACCTCTGAAAGGAAATGCCACTTCCCCGAAGATTAACAAAAAAAACCCCAAATAATAAATAAATACTCACAGTATGTCTATTTGCCAAAGCACTTATAGCCAGAATATATAAAGAACTTCTATAGTTCATAATAATGAGACAAGTAACTCAATTCCTTGTCTTGGTGAGGGAGGGAAATAGGCTTTGGAAGCCTAATAGTAATAAAAATAATACAAAGTGTTTCTTGTTTGCCAGGCACTCTTCTAAGTCTTGTATACATATAGCTCATTTAATCCCTTGAACAATTCTATGAGGTAGAAATTCCTATCTCCATTTTACAGATGAGCAAACTGAGGCAGGGTGAAGATAAGTAGTGTGCCAAATGTCACAGAGCTAGTAAGGGCTGAGCCAAGATTTAGACCCAGGCAGCCTGGCTCCAGATACAGGACTCTTGTCTCTGCATTCTGCTGCCTTCCATTACAGTGTCAGGAGCCATAGGGTGAGGGAATGGCTGAAGGAGCACACTCTCCCCCTGTCATTTCCTCTCCCCCACATTTCCCTCCCTGGGTGAATGGCAGGAGGATGGCAATGCCCACAGAAGTTCAATTGGAGAAGACCCTCCCGTCCTCCACAGCATCTTCTGATAATGACCGGTCAGGCAGGTGCTTGGCCCCTGATCATCACCTTGCTTCTCCCCCCACAGTCTGTGAGTAGGAAATGACAAACTAGGATACCACCCCTGCAAAAGATCTGTGCCTGGATACAGTGGTTTAGAGATTGTCCAAAGAGTGGGATTGCTAGGGGATGGGGGCGGTTCTTGGAAGTGCACTCAGGTGGAGTTGTTGAGCCTACCCGGGGCTCTCCCGGTCCACTCATCTGGAGAAGAAGACAGTGCTCAGGTCTTCATCCCTCCCTGGGAGACACATGGTCAGCCAGAGTGGCCAGCAGGCACAAGGGAATATGAGCTCACAAGAAAAAAAACAATGAAACATCTGAGGAACACAAACACTATAAAATACAGATGACAAACTGAAAAGCTGACAGCAGAGGAAGCTGAGTTAAAGGACTGGCAAAATAAATATCAAATTAAGATTATAGATGGCCAGGGCGCCTGGGTGGCTCAGTTGGTTAAGTGTCTGCCTCGGATCGAGTGCCGCACCGGGCTCCCTGCTCAGCGAAAAGCCTGCTTCTCCCTCTCCCTCTGCCTGACACTCTACGTACTTGTGCTCTCTATGTCTCTGTCAAATTTAAAAAAAAAGATTATAGATGTCCTCGGAAACACAGGGGAGGAATTAGAAATGCCACAGTATGAAAAGAATAATAGATGTTATGAGGAAGAAGCAATGTCATGTGAGAAATAAGGTTAAGCAAATAACTTTATGGCCAGCTAACTAAATAATGGCAAAAATTAAAAAACAAAACGCGTGTTCATGACAATGCATCACTACAACTAGAGAGTTCCAACGTTCTGGGAGAGAAGGCTGGGTCACAGGGATGTGAAAATGTGCTGAGAGACTTGACTCATTTGGGGAGAAGACAAGGAGAATTTTAAAAGGTATAAGATAAGGTGACAAGGAGGAACACATCAGATGATAAGGGCTGGAGAAAGCTGGAGTCGCAGTTTAATTTTAGGGAAAATAGATTTCAAACTCTTTATTCCCCTCCCCCGCCAAAAAAAAACAGACTCTGGGGAAAATAATGATGTCATAAAATGGTACAAGTATAGTACACCCAAAAAGACATAATGATTATAAGCATGTATACATCTGACTACTTAGCCTTAAAATAGATAAAGCCACAACTGATGCACCTAGGGGAGAATGAGCTAAAACCACCATTTTTAGAAGAGGTTTTAACACTTACTCAGAAACTGTTAGATCACACAGATTTAAAAAATTAACTTCAGTATAGAAGATTTAATAAATAGAGGATTGGACATTTTTAAACCAGGACTTAGCAACATATTTTTTCTCAGCACATCTGAAGGAAGAGGCTCACTATAGCAGTGATTCTCAAAATCAGGAAGTCTCGTTGAGAAAGAGACAGAATACTAATTCATAAAATTAATAATGACAAAGGATGGGCGCCTGGGTGGCTCAGTTGGTTGGGCGACTGCCGTCAGCTCAGGTCATGATCCTGGAGTCCCGGGATCGAGTCCCGCATCGGGCTCCCTGCTCAGCGGGGAGTCTGCTTCTCCCTCTCCCGCTCCCCCCTCTCGTGCTCACTTTCTCTCTCTCAAATAAATAAATAAAATCTTTAAAATAAAAATAATGACAAAGGAAACATACAGAATCAGAAAAATTAAAGCGAGTCTAAAAGTTTAAAAATCTGCAATGAAAGATAAAATTCTATAGGACAGTTGGCTAAACAAGAATGAGACTCTGATATAAACATGGAATATCTATCTAGACACTGGCTAACCCTAACTCATCTCCTTCAATTCTTAGAACTAATATTTAGTAAGCACCTACTGGGTGCCAAACACTCTTTCACATCGCATCTCATCTCATCCCATCCTTACAACAACTCTATCAGCTAGGTACCATTAATATCTCCCATTTTACAGAAAAGGAAACTGAGGCACGGAGAAATTAAGTATCTTGCTCAAGGTTACTCGACTTCTAAGTGTGCTATAAGTAAGCAATTAAAATATACTAAATATTAGAATATGAGAGGTAATATTATCATCACTATATCTATTATTTTTTTTAGAGAGAGAGCATGTGCGTGTGCATGTGTGCGTGTGGGGGGGGGGGCGGGGCACAGAGAGAGAGAGAGAATCCCAAGCAGGCTCCACTCTGACTGAGCTACCCAGGAGCCCCCATTATATCTATTTTTTTTTTAATTGTGGAATCGGACCTAGGGAGTGTTAATTATTTTTCCCAAGGTCACAGAGGTAGGAAGTGATGGAGCAGGTACTTGAATCCAGTTAATCTCACTCTAAGAGCCAAAGCATGTGACCACTAATATGCCTCTCATCAGTGAGATCAGAAGTGGCTCTCTCTATACTCCTTTTGAAATTGCTGCAGGGGGGAGGGAATTTAACTCCAAAAATAGCATGTAAAATATTTCCTTTAAAAACATAACATACCTCATATGTGCACATTATATCATATAATATATAATAATATTATTTTTATAAATTTCTATTGTATATAAATTTATATATATAAATTTTATATATATGTACATATAAAAATATATAGTATTATATATTTATTAATATATTTATATAATATTCATAGTAAGTATGTAATAAAATTATATATTATATATTATATACATAGAGAGGGAAAGAGAGAGACAGAGAGACAGAGACAGAGAGAGATTGGACAGCCTGGGAAGAGTGTCGGAGTCACATTGCATATATTGGATCCCAGCTCTACCATTTACAAACTGGGTAGCCTCCAACAGGATATATAATCTCTCCAGGCCTCAGTTCCTTTGCCGTAAAATGGGGCTAATAATGGTACCTAATTCCAGGCTGTAAAGATGAAACCAGTCGCTACATGGACGAGTGGTTGACCAAGGGCAGCTGCCTACTAAGTATCAGTTTACTTTTGTTGTTAAAAATGGCTATTTCTGGAGAGCATTTCACTGTTGTTACTTTTGTAATCAAGGAAAATTATTAAATTAGGAATAACTCTTCTGTAATTAAAACCATGTAATACTGATGCAGATATAGGTAGATCAATGAACTAGACTGGAGACTTCAGAGAAGTCCCCATTATCCTGGGACATTAATGGATAATATGAATGTGGAATCAGACATAAAGTACGGGCTATTTCATCTCGCCATTTGGGGAAACTGTGCGGCTATTCTGGGGGGACAACCAAAGCTGAAGTCAACAAAACCTCTCCATTCCTTCTGCAGACGTGCTGGGCAAGGAGGGGTGGGCTAACTGAGCCATCCTGCCTATCTGCAGTGGACCAGTGAGCTGGTTTATTTTAGTGCCACTCATATTGCTTTTCCTCTTCCCTTTTCTGAATTAGAGTATCCACCTGAGCTGGGAGTCAGGTGGATAGAGTCCACTTAGGACAGTGTTCTCAGCCCTGGCCCGCACAGCAGACTCAGGTGGAGGCCTTTAAAACTACTGCGGCCCAGGCGCCGCCCCCCCCCCCCAACCCTGTGCATTTAAATCATCTCTGGAATAGGGCCCATCCATCAGCATTTCTCAAAGACTCCTCCAGATGATTCTATCATGCAGTCAGGATTAATAACCACTACTTTACAGGGTATTATTTTACCAAAATGATATATTAAAGGTTAATTTCCTTGGAACAAAAGTTCACACAAGTTGTTTATAAGAGATTTGCTATTCCTGCATTCCTCCCCTTTGGGGATCCTAGTTGGCAGGTACACTTTGCATTTAGATTTGCCCTCGGGAATGTTAATTGCTTGAGCTATCATAACAGTATGGAATTTTTACTTTTCCCTGGTAGAGTGAGAGAAGAATCTGTATAGCATGGCTGAACTCTGACCTCTCCGTCTATTTGGATAGCGCCCCCCAAACCCAGCAAAGTAAGTGGTCCTGTTTATTTATTTATTTTTAGAGATTTTATTTATTTATTTGACAGAGAGAGAAAGAGCACAAGCAGGGGGAGCAGCAGAGGGAGAAGGAGAAGCAGGCTCACCGCTGAGCAAGGAGCCTGATTTGGGGCTTGATCCCAGGACCCTGGGACCATGACTTGAGCCGAAGGCAGTCACTTAACTGACTGAGCCACCCAGGCGCCCCGGGTGGTCCTGTTTGCTGAACTTGTGCACCACTAAAAATGCCGGACTGAGTCAGTTAACAGCACGGAGAAATCACCAGGGCCCCACAGAGCCTGAGATAATGAGGAAACCAAAAGTCTTTCTAATGTCAGATAGTTCTGCTGTATCTCCAAAACTTCTTCCTAGTTTCCAAGCAGCCAGCCACCTGCTCTCTGCTTTCACCAAGAACTAAACAATTTAAGGAAGGAAAAAGATAATTCTAGGCCAGAAAGTTTCTGGGAAACTTTAACTTTGCCTGTGGGGAGGACACTCCTTGGCCTCTTTCCCTTGTCAGGCAGGACCATCTTCTGGGTGGGGGAGAAGAAAGCCCTTTATCTTTTCCTAGTCAGGATCATTTTTTTAGGCCTAACCGCCTGAGCTCACACTGAAAGAGACCTGTTAACCCCTGCTTTGCGGGGAGAGGAGCAGTTTCAGATTAGACCACCAAAGATAAGGTTGAGCAGGATCAGGTGCTAGATTCACTCATTTTATGTTTCCGCGGTGCGCGTCTTACAGTAAGTAACACTCAGAGATGTGTTGCTGAGCCAGAAATTACAAAACATCTCAGGTCTTTCCAGAAACCTGTGAAAGCTGCCCCTTGGGAGGTGAGGGCAAGTTGCAGATGGGAATGGTTTGATTGATGGGTTTAAAGAATTAGCTGACGGCTCAGTGTGGACGCACTCCTTGCTTTCAGCGCCCATCCCTGACTTCTGGAGCAGCTGCTAGAAAAGCCCTACTGTGCAGACTAAGCGTGACAGGTAAGGAGAGAGTTGACGCAGGAAGCCCGCAAAGAAAACATAAGAAGGCTGAGGAAGGTCCCAGCCCTGTGTAGGCCCTCTCCCTCATGCAGTCCGGCTGCGCAGGGGGCAGTGGACCGGGGCTGAGCCCAGGGCTGGCGGGAGATGCCCTGGTCCCGTGTTTTAGGCAGTGCGCTTCCTCAGACTGCCATCCGCCCAACGCTCCCCAGCGAGTCCCCGGCTTTTACACACACCTGCCTTCCTTTCCCTTGAGAGATTTTTCTGGGTCCCCAGAGAGATCTGTATGAGCAAGTAAAAGGAGCAGGAAGAGCATGATCAGGAAATGAGTAGATCAGAGCTTTGGGACCCTGGACCCAAGGACACAGCTTTTTCTTTCTCTGAACCTCATTTCCATATTTTAAAAGAATGAGAGCCTAGATGTCCCCGCTCCCCTCTAGGGACATTTACCCTGCCTCCCTCATCGTGGCAACTGTATTGCTATTTCTTCTTCTGTCTCCTGACCAGACTGAGAGCTCAGTGAGAGAGGGGCCACGTCTGTCTTATTTATTCTTGTGTCCCCACTACAGGGACACGCATATAAGCAATCAAAAAATGTATCTGTTGGATGAGAGAGAGGAAGGAGGGAAGGAGGATGAGATATCTCAGCCGGCCACTGGGTGCCTATTTGCATAAAGGTTGCTAGGGGTACTAAAAATTGCTACAAATCAGGAAGGAAGCAGCACCTTCTTTCCAACCCCTAAGCAAGGGAAAATAAATGAGGCCAGAGGCAAAAACCAGATGTGGCCTAGATCACCAACACAAGACTCTGTCAACGGGAAAAAGCAAAGCTACCTGTGGGGGCCATGGTTTTGTTGAACACCCCACGTTGCCCCCCCTCCAGGCGTTTGGCAGAAGCGAGGGTGGAAGGATTTTCTTCCAATGGGATTGGAGGGGACTGAGGCCTTGCAAGAGCCAGCAGATGAGACTTTGTTAGAGCTTTGCTGTTTATACACTTTTTCTTAAATCTCAAAGGAATTCTGCCGAACAGGGAGGTCACCTGGGGGCTGGGGAACAATGCTGGCCTTAGCATGGGGCCGGGCCTGGGAAGGACTGGCTGGAAGGGTCCCACAGCTGGCAGCCCCAGGATTCTACCCCCACCTGGAGTGATTGGGGGAAGACTCTGGTGTATCCCTTTAGCAAATGTGGCCGCAGAGGAGGAGGGAGAGGGGACGACGCTGGTGGACTTGGAATCAGGGAGTCTGAGGATAATTGGGTGAACACATCTCGGAGTATAATCCAGGGTCTTAGTATTTCCAAAAAAAAGGAAAACAGAGAAATATTTACCATTAGATTATTTTTGTGGTAATCCTGACCTCATGCTCAAATCATAGAATCACAGAATCAGGGACCCCTGGGTGGCTCAGTCGCTTAAGCGGTCAACTCTTGATTTCCGCTCAGGTGGTGATCTCAGGGTTGTGAGATCTGAGCCCCACAACAGGCCCTGCGCTCAGTGGACCCTGAGATCCCTCCTCTCCCTCTCCTTTGCCCCTCCCCCCGCTCACAAATGCTCTCTCTCTCTCTCTCTAAATAAATAAAATCTTAAAAAAACAAATTACAGAATCAGAGGATTTGCCCAGAGGCCCATCCCAACTTTTATAGAAAGTATCCCTAAGAGTAACATCAATAGCAACTACCATCTTATTGCACTGCTTTCTGCCCACAGGGCCAGGACCAGGGGAAGATAAGTGAGGCACTGGCCTTGGTGTAAAATTTAAGGGGTGCCCCCAAACCTAATAATCACAATAGATGTTAATGCTCTGATGCAAAAAAGCCCATGATGAACAAAAGAGCAAAATTTTAGAAAAAGACAAATACCATACAATTTCACTCATATGTGGAATTTAAGAAACAAAACATGAACATAGGGGAAGGGAAGGAAAAATAAAGTAAGATGAAAACAGAGAGGGAGGCAAATCATAAGAGACTCTTAACTGTAGGAAACAAACGGTTGCTGGAGGGGCGGGGGGTGGGGAGATGGGGTAACTGGGTGATGGGCATTAAGGAGGGCACACGATGTAATCCTGGGTGTTGTATGCAAATGATGAATCACTAAATTCTACCTCTGAAACTAATAATACACTACATGTTAATTAAATTGAATTTAAATTAACAAAAAAGAGTACACTTATGGTGATGAGCAGTGAGTAATGTAGAGGACTGTTGAATCCCTTTCTCATACACTTGAAACTAATATAGCACTGTACTTCAGTAAAACAACTAAAACGAAAACAAAACCAAAATATTTTAAATAAAGACAGAATCTAATCCTGTACTTGCTGGACCCTGAGAGTGAGCATTGAGTTCGCCTCACTCTAGTCGTGGCTCCAGCCAAATTCATTCTCATTTTAGGGCTTTTGTACTTGCTGTTCTCTGTCTGGAATGTTCCTCCCAAATCCTTGCCTAGCTGGCTTCTTCTCATTATTTAGGATTTTGCTCTAGTGTCCTCATCTCAGAAAGGCCCTCTCTTCTCTGACTTTGCTATAACATCACCCACCCTGTCCCCACCCCGACCCCCGCCCAGTTACTCTCTATTCCATTACTGTTTTACTTTTCTCAAAACACTCATCACTATGAAATTATGTTGTTTCTGTATTTGCTGATGTCCCTTCAGTCCCTGATACGTAGTATAAGCTCGCAATATATTTGTTCCATGAATAAAGTACATGAATGGAGCACTTGCCTGTGAGATACCATGCTAAGTGCTTTCGTGTATGATTTCAACCCCTGTCATACAGATAAGGAAATTGGAGCTGAGTGGGCTTAAGAGACGATGATTTCAGTTCATGTGACATAAGGTCACATAGCTAGCAAGTGAACGAAGGCTAAAATCATCCAGAATTCAGTGATCGATTTCATCATATCTACGGTTACCACCCGTGCTTTGGGTTCCTTATTTCTCTCTTCCAAGGAAAGATTTAACTCTTTTATTCCCAAAGTCAGCCTGCCTTCTCCAGGGAGTCATTGTTGTGAACACAGTAAAATGCCAACCCCTTCCTTGATTAAAAGCATGGCCAACAGTAGGTTTGCATGTCCAGGGAAGGCTCTGGTATGACCCGTTCGTGGATGGGGCTGTTCTCACCAGTCTGACTGAGGTGGGGTCTGATTCCTTCATGCAAGTCTGGCCCGGAATCATGTAGAGTGCACCCACATTCTCCCTCCTTCGAGGCTATGAACTGTCTAACGTCCCATCAGGTTTGATGAGATAATGGTAGATCTGGGACCCAGAGCCGATCTGTGCTTGACCTAATTTCCTCTTTGGCCTTGTATTCAAAGGTCCTGTGCTTCTGCCCTCCTCAACGCCTCTACGTGTGTGTGTGTGTCTAAACAAGTTTAGATACCATAAGATTCACTAATAATTTTACCAAGTTGTGTAACTAGCACCACAGTCCAGTATTAAACATCCCCAGCATCCACTAAGATCTCTCATCTGCATTTACAGTTAAACCCCATTTCTACCCACAACCCCAGGCAACCACTAATCTACTTTCTCTATGGCTTGGTCTTTTCTGGACATTTTATACTGATGGAATCATTCAAGATGTGACCTTCTTTTTTTTTTTTTTTTTTTTTTTTAAAGATTTTATTTATTTATTTGAGAGAGAGAGAGCACATGAGAGTGGGGAGCGTCAGAGGGAGAAGCAGACTCCCCGCTGAGCAGGGAGCCTGATGCGGGACTCGATCCCGGGACTGCAGGATCATGACCTGAGCCGAAGGCAGTCGCCCAACCAACTGAGCCACCCAGGGGCCCCCAAGATGTGACCTTCTGTGTCCAGCTTCTTTCAGTTAGCATAATGCTTTTGAGGCTCATTTATGTTGTTAGTGTGTATATATTGTGTTCCTTTTTATTACTGAATAGTATTCCAGATGTGTGATTTGAATGGGACTGAATGAGCAACTCTAGCCCCTGGCTCCTTCCTCTAGCCTCCTTCTTGGAGAAGACATCCAACAGCCCTACCCACGGGGCCTCCTCCAGCTCTGAGTAACCTTCTTCCAGAATTGTCTTCATGGGTGGGCACATCTGACCCCTTCATCTTGCACTTGGAAACAGGTTACTTTTCACATCCTCAGCCCAATGTCTTCTGGTGGTCCTGGGTCTCCTTTATCAGACTGAAAGCTCTCTCCAGGGAGAAATTGGGTCCTCAGCTGCTTCTACATTGTTTCAGTCTTCTAAGAACAGTGCTGAGCAGAAAGCAAGTGCCTGCTAGGTATGTGCAGAGATGCTTGTGCGCGAAGCCAGGCTGCCGCAGGGGGTGTGGACGATCCCCGCGTTCCTTCCGTCCCTTCAGCCCCAGCTGCCCGCCCAGTGCAAGCTCAGCACGGCAACACTGAGTGAGTCCAGCGAGACACAGAGCGAGAGCTTGGCTGCGTCAGCTCCCCTGAGGCCATGGGCCCAGATGTCCCTCCAGGCAGGTCTCCAGAATATACTGGAAATACTCAGTTCTACAGAATATACAAAAGCTCTGGCTCTGAGTGACCTCAGGCACGGTTTCTCCTCTGGAAAACAGGGCAAGTGTCTATGCCACAGGCTATGAGGATTCAATGAGATAAGGTATCAATAACATAGTCAGGCCCAGAATACAGTAGTGGCCTTCCCCGCAGTGCTCTCATCTTCTCCCTTCCCCTCCCCTTTGTGGCTCTTCTCACCCCTCCCCTCCCAACTCTCCCAAAGTCAATAGATAATGGAAATTCGAAGCTACTTTGGAACTTGGTAAAAGCGGTATTATCAGTATCCTCAAGGTATTACTATCTCTGTGGGAGGATTTAACCTGTTGGGGGAAGGAGTCCCAAGGACTGATTCGGTTTTGATATTGCTGAGCTGTTGCAAGGCTGAGTGGCAAATGGACAGCTCTCAGCTGTGTTTCATTTGATTTCTATAACAGAAGTTCCAGGGAGGTATTGTCAACATTTAAACAATTTAGAGGTTTCGTATTATAATCTGGATTTCTGTCTTCTCTTGAAAACAAAAACAAAACAGAAGATCTGGCCATTGGGTTTCATGCTTTGAAGGGCAAGGGTCCCAAATGGCCTCAGTCCCCATGGGTTTTCTCTTGCCCTGAAGACTAGGATCCATTTTCTTTGCTGACACTCATTTACATTTCCTGCCTGGCCCCTGACACACTTGAATCTGTGCCCCCTTAAAAGGTGATGCCCAAAGAGAATCGTTCCTGGAGTTTACAAAGGTTTGGTAAAGAGGTGAGTTGCTCAGCGATGTTAATTGTCCACGTGGGGTGAGGCTGCTGTTATTCTGCCTTTATTTTATCTTAATATCCACTGCAAAATATAGATGATAGTAAGAGCTTGAAGTGGGGAGTAGGGGGTGTTGGAAGGGGGGAGGTTCAGCTTGGTCTTAACTTTTGACCGGGGTCTAGGAGGGGGAGGTTTGGTGAATTCCTTTCTATGCTTCAGAGCAGAGGTCCTGCCCAGCTCTTTACCTTTCACACGAGACTGTGACTATAAACTGCTTAGCCTGGTGGCTGGGAGCACTCCATGCACACTGGATGGCAAGTATTATGACTAAGCCCCTGATTTCCTGCCACTCAGCCAGCTCCCAGCAGGATGGGCTCCTGATACCCTTGCCTTTTAACAGCCACCTCCACTACTCTCTGTCTCCTGACCTCTTCCAAATGCCTCAACTCACTTTGTAGCCCTGCACCCACCCCTTAGACCTACCCACAGCCTCGGCCTTTGGCCCTGCCTTCTGGTTTTCCTCCTCCAGCAGGACTAGCACATCTATCCCTGTTGCACTGCTCCTAGCTACTCCAGGTCAAGGGCTCAGGCTGCCTCCTCCTGCATCTGGCCTAAAATGCAAGCTCTTTGAGGCAGTGCCTCCCCGTGGGAATCTAGATGGCGGAGGACACAAATGCAGAGGCTCCTGTGACTCCCAGGGGAGTGAGGACCGCCTCGGGAGCAGGGACATGTCCGTGGCTGCCTTGTTCGCTGCTGTATCCCCAGGGCCTAGGCCAGTCCCTGGTACACAGCAGGTGCTCAGTAAATGCTTGTTGAATGGGTAAATGAATTCATAGACGAATGAATGAAGGAGTAAATGAAATGGATAAGAGACCTGAGTGGTAAAAACTGTATAAATTCTCTAACTCTCCCAGATGGGTTGGTTTTGCAATGCTGCTTATTTTTCTTTCATGAGTAGGGATAAAATCATTAAGGGGAGGACAGTCTGTGTGCCGGCCTTGTAGGGGAAGAAGCAGGGAGATTGCCTTCTACACTGCAGTCAAGCCCTAAGTAGGGCATGGGGTCAGTGGTGGTGACCTCCAAAGGAGCTGGGTGGGAGAGAGGGGAGCACCCACAGCACAGGAAGGCCAGACAGCTTGGGGAGCCAGCTGGCGATTGAGAAGCCACCGAGAACCGCGCAGGAGAGAGGCCTGCTGGGATTTTCCTGCCGTGGGCACCACTAGTGAAACGCGTACTCCACAAACCCTAACCCTGATTTGCTACTGACCTTAAGCAAGGCCCTCTTTCCATTCATGAGTGAGTCATCTGGGGGCCTGCTCTGGGGCTATCAAAAGGCAGGCACCTCATAAATGCAGCTGGTTATTAGCCCTGAATGATGTAAAACCAACAGCATCACCACCCCAGGACATAACCTTCCTCTTCCGCTCAGTTCTGTTTCTCTTCCTGCCTGTTTCCTGTACTAAGTGGATAGCTAAGGCAGCTGGGGCTTCTCGAGCCCCAGACCGATGAACCCACTTCCTTCCTTCAGAGCAGTCCCAGCATCGACAGCCCCGATGTGGATTCTTCCCCTTCTCCTCCCCCACCTGTCCATTTATCCCCAGAGATGAGCCACGAACCCCTTTGGGCAGTGCGAGCCAAGATGAAAGTAGCAGGCCCCAAGCACTGCCCAGCAGATGGCTACGTCTTCCCTTTCTTCTGGCCATGTGTCTCTCTCATTGGGCACAAGTTAATTTTAGCCAACCTCTATCAGCTTCCTGAGGTTGATTGTCTTTCACCATGATTTTTCTGGAAATTTGAGCTTTTCTATTTCTGGGGTACCCCGACGGCTGAGCTGGGGGCAGAGCCTAAGCAGCTTTCGGCCTCTGGGATGCTGCTCCTTCTGCATCCCTGCCTCCTCCATTCCCTCCCACCTCGATGATGTTATAGTTGAGGGGCACCAGGGAAGGCCCTTTGCATCGTATTTTCCACTGCACTACCCTAGAACTCTTTCCCCTCGGGGTGCCTGGCTTGGTTCAGTTGGTGGAGCATGCAGCTCTGGATCTTGGGGTTGTGAGTTCGAGCCCCACGTTGGGCAAAGAACCTACTTAAAATTAAAAAAAACTTTAAAAGAGAGAGCATCTGGATTGTGATATAGACACTAACCGAAGGAAGCATCTGGTAGGCAACGCACAGTCCCACTTCCTGAAAAGGGGGTACTCTGTCCAAGACAAAATGAAGGAATTTGGGAAGTGTGTCCCACCTTCTGATATGGAAGCAAGGCTGGCCATGGGACGTGGGGACCCACGGTGTTTCCATCATCTCTGTCGCTGTGGATCGACCATGGTCGGAGCGGCTTCCTTGGTAACAGAAGACTACAGGCCAGCAAAAGGAGGTAGGGGCCCCAGGAAGGAAGCCACAGACCACCAGGCCATGTGCCTTGAGTGGCGGTTGAGCCGAGGAGAAAACATGGGAAAACTGGCCCCTCTGTAGCTGTTACACCAGATGAGAAACCACAAAGAGCAAAGCTCCCCCCTAGGGCTGCCCTGGGCCCAGCTCTCTGCAGGCTGCCCTGTCAGTTAGGCAACAGGGGGTAGAGATTTCCTCTTCTTACAGAAACACCTCTCTCTCAGACAGGAATAATGCTAAGGACTAAAATGCCAGGCACAGACGAGGCGGCCGGGGAGCTATCCCGGGGCAGCTGGGGAACCTCTAGCAAGGCCTGGCAAGTTCTACCACAACGTGCCCCCTTCCGAACCCAGGCAGTTTGGGGAAGTTAGGAGAGCTGATGTGAGTTTCTCAGCACCACACTCAGATGTGAGAAATGCCACATTTCTTTGTTTCTATAAATACAACGAGTTTTCTTGGGGCCCTCACCCACTTGGCTGAGACGAATATTCCATCTCGGTCACAATCCAGACGCTCTCTCTCATCTCAGCATCTCCCTACCACATACTCCCCCGTACACACAGAAAATGCTGCCAAAATCCCGAGATTGCCAGGGAGAGCAAGCCAGGGAGGGGGGAGGTTGGTCCAAAAGAGGTGCATCAAGGAAATGCATTGAGACGAGCCACTGGCTATGGAAACTGCGGAACATCTCAGGGCCACCAGCTGCGAACCCGTTGGATTTCTGCAAGGGGTACAGCAAACTAAGCGGTAAGAAGAGCCAGCACTGGTCTGGGCCCGTTGTGCTGTAGGATGCTTTCCCCCAGAGAAAGAGACCATCAGGGTGGGCCTCACCGAGGGTCACACAGCAGGGGGAGGAGGCATGCCCAGGAGAGACCCCCAAGAGGGCTCCTCCCACCCGGGGGCTCTGGAGGCAGGCCTCTTGCAGTGTTCCTGTCACTGTGTACTTCTCAGACAATCCTCCTCGACCCACTTGCTCCTGTCTTGCTTCTCATCTCCCCTTCAGGGCCTGGCTTTGTATCAGGTTTCAGTTCTCCACTTTATTTATTTATTTATTTGTTTATTAAGATTTTATTTATTTATTTATTTGACAGAGAGACACAGCGAGAGAGGGAACACAAGCAGGGGGAGTGGGAGAGGGAGAAGCAGGCTCCCCACTGAGCAGGGAGCCCGATGTGGGGCTCGATCCCAGGACCCTGGGATCATGACCTGAGCCGAAGGCAGATGCTTAACGACTGAGCCACCCAGTCGGCCCAGTTCTCCACTTTATAATGTTCAGTCTCTTCTTGCCTTTCCAAGCTTCCTTACGCAGGACTCAAGCAGGGTTCCTTCGTGATTCTCTCTTTCCTCACTCTGAAGCTCCGGTCCTATCTACTGACTCCCTTTCTCTGACTGCTTCAGGGAGCATAGGACGGAATCCATGGGCGCTACTCTCTCAAAAGCCAAAGTTCAACAGTTATCCATGTTGCCCCGGGGTGGGGGTGGGGGGGTCTACATTTATCCCAGGCCCCAGCTCAGGCTTGATAAGACAACTCAGCTGATTCTTCAACAATTACAAATTCTTCTTACTCAAACCAGGGAGCGAGCAGGGGCTGTTTCACGGCTGAGTTCCTCAGTCCGGAAATCCTGTTCCGCTTAAGGGGAAGGATTGTGCCCCTAAGGCTAACAGCTCCCTCTAGTGGCAATGATGCATCTAGAGCTGAGGGCACTGTTTAATGTGTTTACATGTATTAGTAATTTAATATTCACATCAACCCACTGAGAGAGGCATTCTTATTATTATGTCACCATTTTACAGATAAGAAGACGGGCACAGAGAGATTAAGTAACTAGCCCAAGGTCACACAGCCAGTTGGGAACAAAGCCAGGCTCGAAGCCCAGAAAGTATGGTTCCAAAGTTGGTGATTCAACCTCTGTACTACACTGACTGTCAAAACAAAACACAGCACGCACCTACTCCACTAAAATGCTCAGACACACTTCTACCCCTCCCACAGAAATTCCTTTTCCAGCAGACATGCCACAGGCTTACAGATGGGTAGTGTGAGCCCCCTTCCTTATTTTACTGTTAGCAGGTAAGGTGAGAGAGGATGGGACTTCTCTGAGCAGCCTCTGGTTCTGGAGCAGCAAGATGCATATTCAATGGCCTTATCCAGCATAAAGATAGTCACTGTCTTAAGCTGCAGGTTCAGCCTGGGGAGAGACGGGTTCTCTTCTTGCTATGTGGTATGGCTCTTAGCCAGGCACAAGAATGGAATGATTTTGGACTATGGACTCGACTCGGTTCTAGAAAGAACTCAGGGACATACTCTCCAAAGAACTTGTCTGCCCCATTTCTCCTGGCTGCCAAACCTCCCTATGAAGAGAGGAGCAAACCTCACATCTCAGCTGCCACTCAGGCCAGAAGCCGGACCCAGAGATGCTGAGGAACTACCAGATGGCTCAGCAACTGCAAGAGATGTCCAGCTTCTGGTCAAGGACCCCCGTCCTCACATGGGGCCGATCTGAGACTCAGCCCATGACTCCACCAGGATGTGGTCCTACAGGCTCAGTAGCAGTGGGAGGAAGGTGAAGGGTCTCACGAGATGCTTCCTACTGACCCTCATGCAGGAGAGCATGTGGTCCTGGTGGGGTGAGGATGGGCCCATGACAGTCTCGTGGGCGCTGTTCTCCCTCTTAGTTTTCCTTTCACTTTTGCTGCCTGCATGCCCAGAACACTGCAAAACCTCTTTCAGCCTAATATCCCCAGGGCGGGAGTTCTGGGAAAACACAGACAGCATTTATGAATCCCAAACCCAAGTAGGTATGAAGTCATAGTTTAAAAAGCTCAGTCCACAAGTGAAAAGAATTTTTAAAAGGAAGCCAAATCTTTAATTTGCATCTCTATGGTATTAGAAGGGATTTAATTTATAATTTCTAACGAGGTTATAGGGGACAGAGCCTTTAAAAGTAAGACTGCCAAAAGAACAGTCTTTGAAGTTTATAAATGAAACTTCATGAGAATCTTCTCTTCCTTTTTTCTGTTATGTCATCTGTAAAGTTAACTGCCCAACCCTCCAGGAGCTGTTGATAGCAAAAGGAGGCTTGATGGAGAGTTTTGCCCCTCACCAAAGGAAAGGCCCAGTGTTCTTAATTAGAAGGACAAAGCAAGGGCACAGTATTAGAATAAATGTCTATTCCTGCTGAGGCCTGAAAATATAAAAGAATCTCACAATGGGACATCAGACCTTCTCTAACTTAGTGGTTCCCAGACTGGAGTTCACAAAGGTAGCACATTTTGAGCTGTTTGAATCAAATCTAAGACATCATTAGAGTGAATAACAGCACTATTTTATGTACCATTGAGAAAGAAAAAAAAATGCTATCAATTAAACCAAGTGTTCTATTTGTTATAAGATGCATTCAGGTTTTAGAGATGTTCAAATGTGAAAACGAATTCACAGAATCAATGAAACATGATTGATTGAGTGTTGTTAGGATGAAAGGGGTCACCCCTCACAGAATGCTTGGGGCAGTATTTGACACGCTGGGAGAGCCCCGATAAATGTTAACTATGAACTGTAATTGTTGGAATATCTTGGCTATTCCTATATTGGGGATTTAATCCTAAGGAAGGTAAGAGGCTGTATTCAGGGAGAATAATTCACTTCCCACAGCAGAGCGGAGGAGTATAGGTTGAGTTGGTGAGGAGGATGGTCACGAGGAGGCTGCCAGAGGACACTCCAGAAAGATGGGCTGCATGGAGCTGAGGTGAGCACACTCTGTCCATGCCAGGGAGGACCTGCAAGTCTGGTGCCTGTCTAGATCCAGCCGAGAGAATGGGAGCCACTGCCTACCAGAGGCAAAGTCACAGCAGGGGAATCCTGTGACAAGGTCTAAGGAACCTGTATCATTACCATAAAAGTGAGGCCACGAACTAACAACATGTCTTCTGGGCAAGGGTCCCTCACCCCCCAAGAGTAATTGCGTTCTTAAGGGCGCCGGGGATGAAGGAGTGGTTATACCACCAGAGAAGGGAGAGTAAGGCCATCGCATGACACCTCTCCACCCACCACAAAGTTCTGTGTAGTTCAGGCAGGGGCCCAACACAAGACCATGAAGGAAGAAGGGCCATCTGGCTCAGGCCTACTTCCTCATTGCCACCAACTGTGTCCACATTTGGCAGTTGCCGTTTTCGGCAGCTGCTGGTACCAAATGACCATGAGGAAAAGAAGCCCCAGGTTCACACCAAACCCACTGTGCCTCATTTCCAGGTCCCAGCTAAGTCCTGTTACCCATACTTTTACCTCTCCTTTTTCATTGCCATGAGACAATAGGACCCATAAGATTTTTGCTTCGGGGAATGTATGATCGTTGCCTGTCTGGCCAAATAGGTGGTGGTGTTAGTACTCCATGAGCAAGGGATTCCAATTAAACAAGGCAAATGGGGCACATTAAAAACCCACTCAAATGACAGGGAAAGGAATGTTTTACAAAAGCCATAAACCAACAAAGAGAATTGTGGAGGAAATAATAGTAGACTCAATTGTCAGAACTATTTTTTAAGATGGAAAGCCGATAGAAGAGATAGAAGATGGGAGGAAAGTGGGGAGCCTGTTGGGGAAGCCAAGAAGAAGCAAGATGATTCCCACCCAAGAAAGGCTTAGGGCTTGGAGACACTCGTACCTCTCACAGCAACATAAGAAGCCAGAAGACAATTGAACAATAGCAGCCCCAACTGCTACAGGTATCATTTTTTAAAAGAAAAAAGAAAAGAAAAATTAAGTTTCCTCATCTTAAGGGGAAAAAAAGCATCATTCAACCACCCCCTGTCCTCATCAAGATACATCCCTCTTTTCCTTCTCTTCTATAGTCAAACTGATGTTAAATATTGTCATGTCCTCACCTCCCCGCCATTCCTTAATGAACTTCAGTCTGCTTTTCTCTCCCATCACTTTGCCTAAAACTCATCCTGCAGTCGCTAATCCTATGGGCACTTTGGCATCCATATAAGATTTGAGATCTCTTCTGTCTTAAGGTGACATTGTTCATCTTTCTCTCTTTCTTAAGACTCTTTTCTGCCCTTGGTTTCTGAATCTCCACACTCTTCTGAGGTCCGGCCTCTCCTTCATGACCTTCTTAACAAGCTCTTCCTTTTCCTCTCCCTTATGTTGGTTTCCTGAGGATTCTGCATTTTCTTGTTCACTCTAGCCATTGTACCAACTCCTTCTATACCTACTGGAAACTCCACAAGGGTTTCTTGTTGATGAATGACACTCAAATGAATTTATCATCTTCCCAACCATCTTCTAGTTCAGAAAAAGGCACCACCATAAACCCGGCATTCCTATTACATTTTCCCCTCTCCCTCCCTGTTCTTGTTATCCATTGCTGCATAAAAAATTACTCCCAAAGCATAGTGGTTAAAAACAGGTATTTTACTCATGATTTTGTAGGTCAGAATTCATGAAGGGCTTGGCTAGGCAGTTCATCTCTGTTCTATGTGGTATCAGCTGGGACCTCCTGGGGTGGAGGATCTACTTTCAAATGTCTTCTTCACTCATACTGTGTGACACCTCAGTACTCCTCGATCTCTTTCTCTTCACAGGGCATCTCATTCTCCAAAGTCTCTCCAATGCCTTGGGCTTTTCACAGCTTGTTTTTTGCGTAGTCATATTTCCTACCCAGAGGTTCTAAGAGACAGGAAATGGCCAGGCTAGTTGGGTACTAACTTGGAACTGACACAGTGTTGCTTCTACATTCTAGTGGTCAGAGTAGTCTCAGGGCGCACCCAGAGTTAAGAGGGTGAAGAAAGGCTCCATTTCTTGATATGGATGGGAAATACTGTTGAGACTGTCTTTGGAAATAAAATCTACCATGTTTACCTGCACAACCAATCATCGGATCTTATCTCTTCTACTTTCTAACTGCCTCTCAAATGCATTTACTTCTCTCCTTTTCCTCTATCACCACTTTATGTAGGTCACCATTTTCTCCCTCCTGGACTCTTGTCTTAGCTTCCTAACTGGCTTCCATGGTACATTCTAGATCTTCTTTATTCTCTGTATAACTGATAGCATGATCCTTTTAAAAGGCAAATATAATTATGTTTCTTCCTATACTTAAAACTTTTACATAGCTCCCATTGCCTTTATTTTTTTTTAAGATTTTATTTATTTATTTATTTATTTGAGAGAGAGAGAGAGAGAGAGCACAAGCAGGGGGAGTTACAGGCAGAGGGAGAGGGAGAAGCAGTCTCCCCGCTGAGCAAGGAGCCAGATGTGAGCTCCCATTGCCTTTAAAAGGAAAAATCTAACATAGTTTACAAGTCCATTCAGGACCTACCTCTGCTTATATTTCCACCCTCAACCCAGACAGTATGATGGGTTAATGTATAGTTCTACATATTTAGAAGTATTTTAAAAGAAGTTTTTAACTTTACACAAAGTTGTTTTTGTATTTGTGTGAAAGTTTCATCTATACCTTTTGGGTATAGAGCTTTCATGACAGACCTTTGATAGTGTTTTGGAAAATAAATCAATGTTTCTAGTTCTCTTTGTACTTATCTTTATATCTTTGCATGATGAAAAATTTTTTAGAACTTTGACTATAGTATCCAAAATCTATAAAGAACTTCCCAAACTTGACACCCAAAGAACACATAATCCAATCAAGAAATGGGCAGAAGACATAAACAGATATTTCTCCAAAGAAGACATACAAATGGCCAATAGACACATGAAAAAATGCTTAACATCACTCAGCATCAGGGAAATACAAATCAAAACCACAATAAGATACCACCTCACACCAGTCAGAATGGCTAAAATTAACAAGTCAGGAAATGACAGATGTCGGCGAGGTTACGGAGAAAAAAGAACCCTCCTTCCCTGTTGGTGGGAATGCAAGCTGGTGCAGCCACTCTGGAAAACAGTAGGGAGGTTCCTCAAAAAGTTGAAAATAGAGCTACCCTATGACCCAGCAATTGCACTACTGGGTATTTACCCCAAAGATACAAATGTAGTGATCCGAAGGGGAACCTGCACCCCAATGTTTATAGCAAGAATGTCCACAATAGCCAAACTATGGAAAGAGCCCAGATGTCCATCGACAGATGAATGGATAATGAGGATGTATATATATATACAATGGAATACTAATCAGCCATCAAAAAAATGAAATCTTGCCATTTGCAACAACATGGGTGGAACTAGAGGATAGTATGCTAAGCGAAATAAGTCAATCAGAGAAAGACAATTATCATATGATCTCACTGATATGTGGAATTTAAGAAACAAAACAGAGGATCATAGGGGAAGAGAGGAAAAAATGAAACAAGACGAAAAGAGAGGGAGACAAACCATAAGAGACTCTTAGTCATAGGAAACAAACTGAGGGTTGCTGGAGGAGAGGGAGGTGGGAGGATGGGGTAACTGAGTGATGGACATTAAGGAGGGCATGTGATGTAAGGAGCACTAGGTATTACATAAGACTGCTGAATCACTGACCTCTACCTCTGAAACTAATAATACATTATATGTTAATTAATTGAATTTAAATTTTAAAAAATGGAAGAAAAGTAAAATTTTGACTAGACCACTTTTTTTTTCTATGGTTCAATATTGGTTACTGACCACCTAGTATGCACAAGACACAGATGAGACAATTGTAAAGAAAAGAAACACTCTCTTCCCTCACAGAGCCTATACTTTAGCAAAGAAAACTGACCATAACATAAAAAAAAAGTAAAATAAGGCCAGATACAGGTTTTATAGTCAGGTTATTGTCATACATGTTTAACTATACAATCCATTGCAAGAATAATCTTTGGCTTTTGTGGTCCATTTGGAACTGACTTTACCTTTATTATAGATAGTAAGTGATTTTTCAGGCTGCCGTGCTGTTCCCATTATTGGGTCCTTTATTTAGCTCCCCTAGGCTATAACATGTCATTCAAGTAGCTGGGTAAAGGGATTCTTTTATGGGTCCTCCAAGAGCCAGCCCTCAAGGCAAAGGGAACTCAATGCCATGAAAAATTGACACATTCATGATTTTTCACCATCAGGGGACCACGATACATGCAGCAAGCCTGTGGATTAGAAAAAACAAAACTTCCTAGCAAAGTTATAGGGACCACAGCTTGGTTGTTTTTTTTGTTTTGTCTTGTTTTTTTAATATTTTATTTATTTATTTGAGAGAGAGAGCGCGCGCGAGAGAGAGCATGAGCAAGGGGGAGAGGGAGAAGCAGGCTCCCCGCCAAGCAGGGAGCCCGATGTGGGGCTCAGTCCCAGGACCCTGAGATCATGACCTGAGCCGAAGGCAGATGCTGAGCCACCCAGGTGCCCCCACTGCTTGGTTTTGAAAGAGACATTTTTCTAAGACTTTAGGAACTGCAGTAACCTTTATGCATTGAGTATAAGAACAACGACCATTTCAAGGTTCACTGCACCCATACGGAGATCTCATAGCTGGCCATGCCAGGGTTGTGGCCGTCCTGGTAGTCAAAGCAGGGGCAAGGCTGTCTCAGGAAACCAGAACGGAACTGAAATGATGGACTCTGCTCCCACAGAGTCTAGATTGAGATGGCACCCATTTCCTCTCTCATACCAGACATCTGGGACCTGACACAGGATAGTGGGTAAGGGGAAGGACTTGCATAATGACTGCTTTCATGAACAGATACTTAATCTAGACAAATAAAAGCAGGAGGCCAACTATGAAACTGTAGAACCCAGAGACTGGGGAAATAAAATTAGTCTGAGAGTCAAGAGAGCATGTCAAGAGGTTCATGTCAAAAACCAGCCCAAGTTCCATGCCAACATTGTACACCGTTGCCCGTATGTCAAAGACAGCTGTTTACTCTTTGGTGATACAATGCATATTAGCGGTCTGTCTGACTCTGGGAACATTCTGCCTGCTTGCCCATGTGGGTCAGCCTCCTGAAGGTGGTAGAAGAGAAAAGAAGCTAGTGAGAGAAAGAGGATGAACCACCCAATATTCAGGCCTACTCTCTTGACCCTTGAAAGGTCTAGAGGAGTTATCACTGCCACCAAACCCTTAACTTCTCAAATAGGAGTTAGTCCTAGAAAAAAAGGGTGGGGTATTTGGGGCAGAGCCTCATATCCCATACTCTTGGGGAAGGTGGTGGAGACACCTGGAGAAGAAATAAATTTTCTATGTGGGACCACAGGATTTACTAAAAGGAGATGTGTAGGACAATGGTTTAGTAATATAAAATAAGGATTTGTTCCCACCATTACTTCACTCCTCTCCTCTCTTCCATTTCTCCTCATCAAACATAGACTATGTATTCACAAGTGATTTTCAGTAAAAGGAATTTCTTTTAGATCTATATCTATCATCTAACCACCTATCTATCTACCTATGTACCTATCATCATCTATTTGTATACATATATATGTAGGGGGGGGGGTTGTGTCTGATCTTATTTACTTGTCACTCTTAGAAAACCTCATTTTTGACTGGACTCAGACTTAGAGGTAGAAGCTCCCAGAGAGGACAGCCTCCGTCTCTTGGCAAATCTGTTCCTGGCGTTTTTCTTTGGCCTCCTTCATTCTCTTGGCCAAAAGTTTAGCATATTCTGCAGCCTCTTCCTTATTTTTCTGAGTGCGCTGCTTCTTCAAAGCAATATGCCAACGTTTGTGCTGGAGGACACGTGGAGGGACAAGACGCTGAATCGTAGGCGCTTTGGTTCTAGGTTTCTTACCTTCTTTGTTTACGGGTTTTCTCACAACATACTGGCGGACATCATCTTCTTTAGAGAGACTGAAAAGTTTGCGGATTCTGCTGGCTCTTTTGGGCCCCAGGCGATGAGGCACATAGTATCAATGAGTCCAGGAATATCTGTCTCCCCTTTTTTTTTACAATGACCAAGTCGAGAACACTGAGATTGGCATCCACAGTGCAACCCCAAACAGATTTGCGCTTTCTCTCTCCAGTCCTCTTTGGTCTATAGCAGGAATGCCCCTTACTCAGCACCAGGCAGACACGGCCATGGGTCAAGACACCCTGCTTCAGGGGAAGCCTTGTTTGTCACTGCCACCATGGATTCGGACCACATAACCCTTCCATTCTTCACCCAGAGCACCAGCAGCAACTTCTGTGGCCATATGCTTCTCATAAAAGGTATGAGGTTTGCGTTCATTGTCCACTTCAATGAGTTTCTGGCAGCCAGTAGCTGGGAAAGAGATGCTTCATCCTGAAGCAGCCTACCGCCTCCGAGGCACCACGAAAAAGAGCTATATGTAGTTTTTTATATATTTATAGCTCTTTATATATAGTTATAAAGTTCATTTAATGAATTCTATTAATTATATATTTTCCCCATTTTTTAGGAAATAAAAAACATCATTTTTGCATGGTATATAATATAGAAGTAATTTTAACTTTAAAATAATTTATTTTAGATCAATATCTTATCAGTGTAGTATAAGTTCCTTTTAATACAGTCTGATAATTTTCATAATATGTAAAGGCAAAACTCTATTTTCTCTTATTTAACAAATGACATACTCTGAATTTCTTTTTTTAAAGATTTTATTTATTTATTTATTTGACAGAGAGAGAAAGAGTGAGAGCGAGCACAAGCAGAGGGTAGAGGCAGAGGGAGAAGGAGAAGCAGGCTCCCCGCTGAGCAGGGAGCCCGACGTGGGACTCGATCCCAGGACGCTGGGATCATGACCCAAGCCGAAGGCAGACGCTTAACCGACTGAGCCACCCAGGTGCGCCTGAATTTCTTTGATTATATACAAAGATAATTTTTTGAGAGACAGAGCATGCCCAAGCGGGGCAGGGGGAAGGGCAGAGGGAGAGGGGAAGGGCAGAGGGAGAGAGAGAGGGAGAATCCCAAGCATGTGTGGGGCTCAATCCCACAACCCTGAGATCATGACCTGAGCCAAAATGAAGAGTCAGATGATCAACTGACTGAGCCACCCAGGACTCCCCCCAAATCATAATTTTAAACAAAAACTTAAACATGTTATGTTGAGTTTAGTTGGGGATCAAGCACATACTAAAATGAACTAAATCGCCAGTGTGTTATGTCATCAAAAGTAGACAAAACCCATCATTCATAACTTTGAAATTTTTGAATATTAAAAATAAATTGATTTACTGTTTTAATTTTTGTGTTTGATTTCTGATTAATAAGATTAGAAAGAAAGTTCCAGGCAGCTAACTGGAGACCTTCTCTGCAAATAATCTTTATTCCCAATAGGCAAAAAAAGGTAAATGGGAAATGCATGTCACCATAGTTTCTTTTTTTATATTAATTTTTCAAGTATCAGACACTCTTTGTTATGCTATATGAGAATCTGATTTGGATGAATGCAACATTTGATAGAATGAAGATTTGTTTGAGGCAAACTTACAGAATTATTCCTACATATCCTTCATGAGTTTGTGGTATTTATCACAATCAGTAGTGAGGATGAATCAAATAATATAAATGATAAGTAATAAAACAGCTGTTGAACCAAGCAATACAACCTCTAGACAATTCATTCACCAGAACATTTGTCTGACTCCCATTAAATACTATGTATGCTCACTCACCGTGCACCTGGAGGCTCTCAAATGTTCCAGATCACAGGGAAGAACACTACTTAAAGAAAGAGACGTTGAACCAGATGCCATTAGCCACCTTTAATGATATGAATCCCCAGAAATATCACTTGAAAAATGCTAACGTATTGATGTTCAAGATAATAGAACACAATTTAGAACTGCCTGACTCACAGCTTTAAAACTGACCTTTTCTTCCTTATAAATAAACATTTCTGCAAATCATTATGTATAATAATAACCTTAGGAGGAAAGTCCCCACAAAATTGCTGGAGATATACAAACTCTTAAAAATGCATTTACAAATTTACTTAAATACATGGGAGTTGATTTGAATTGAATTGCAGTTACTAGAGAAGGCCCACCCTCCTTCCAAACTCAGTGCTTTCCACAAAGAAGGTAGTCTTCTGAATATGTAATTATTTTTCATGCCATATGTTGTTATTTGCACTGGGTTCCTGAGCATATTCTCAAACTGCTCTTTCTACCCAAACCTACAGAATAAATAAGAAAGGGAAACAGTGATTAAATAGGGACTGGACTATTCCCCAGGAAGACACCTCCAAAAGCCCTAGGCAACAGCTGATAGCTGAAAAAGTGAGGTGAGTTTTTGGAAAATCCACTGATGTATATTCAAGGACATTGTCACTATATTTTTGTATCAGAGACATTTGGTCTTCAACTTGTAAAGAAACCCATCCAACTTGTCTTTATTATTTGCTCTACGGCCCAAAACAGAAGACTTAAGAAATAAATTTTGGCATAACTTTCATTTTGTTTATTTGTTTTCCTTTAGCACACCAGTTTTAACACCCTTCCTCCCTCTGCTGGGTTATATTTGTTCTTCTAACACCTGTCATAACTAACTGTAGCAATGACATTGAGTGAAGTATCTCCCCAAGGTGCCTGACAAAGCTAGCCCCCCAAAACAAAATCTGGCTGCTTAACTCAGAATTCTTCCTGCAACACCGTGCTGCCTCAGTTCTCCCGAGATGTAAGCCACAGGACTGGCTCTGGGACAGCCATGGGGCAGGGATGAATGGTGGTTATCAGAATTACAAGTGTTCTCTTTTCCAACTAATTCATATCATCAAATAAATCACAGAGATTACTCTTGCAAGTTCAGCTGCAAAGCACCGTTCATTCCTTCCAGGAAAAAAAGAAAAGCAAGAGGAAGTCATCCTGGAGAGTGATGCTATCTCATATTGCCTTTTTACATTTCCTAAATCTTTCCTAAATCAGCCAATGTACCATTTCTCTCCTCACTTCAATTCAGACCTGGAATGTGGGAAGAGCTAGAAAGACTTTACCGAAGGCTCAAGGAAGCACAGGAAGGAAATGAGACCAGAGTGTTCCCACCTCATGAAAAGGCCCAAAACAAAGTCACCATCCACATGGGATTAGGCTCAGTCTCCTTCTACCATCTCTTTGTCCATGCTCCTGCCATATTGACACAGGACAGAGGGAAGTATTTACTGCTGAGTCAGGCACATCTCTTCTGTTTTGACTTCATGGGAATAACAAGAGTTGCAATCATTAAAGCACTATCTAAAGGAACTGGAACCCTCATATACCGCTGATCTGGAATGTAAACTGGTATACACTATTTCTTAAAACATCCAACATGCTCTGCTAAGTGAAAGAAGCCAGACACAAAAGCCACATATTATATGATTCCATATTCATAAAATTTCCAGAATAGGCAAATCCATAGAGATAGAAAGTAGATTAGTATGGTTTTCAGGGGACAGGGGGAGGGAGGAATTGGGACTGACTGCTATATAGTGAATATACCTCATCTCAGTAAAACAAATTAAAACTAAAAACACTGGGGCCCCAAAAGGTCTGAATTAAAGCAACCACTTTATATGGATATATCCAATTACATAAAAGATACCTTTCTCAGTTTGGAAAAAAAGGGAATGGAGAGAAATAGGAAGACCAGTTGTGTCTGATAAAAATGATCTACTGATCTACTTGTGTTTTCATAGGCAAAAAATAAAGTCAGGCAGAATCTTACCATAAATCTTACCAAAGAGTCCACTCCTGAGAATCTACCCAAGGGAAATGAAAATACGGTCACACAAGTGATTGTTCAAGAATAGTCATAGCGACATTATTCATGATGGCCAAAAGCTGGTCCACCCAGTGGTGAGTAGAACAGTAAAATGTGGTGTATCCACATAATGCAATACTATTTAGCAATTACAGGAACGAAATAATGCTCCATGAAATGATGTACTCAAAAGACTTCAAAAACACAATGTTAAGTGCAAAAAAGCCAGAGACAAAGACTATATATTCTATGATTTCACTTGTGTGAATTTCACAGAAAAGGGGAATGATGAGAAAGTTCTAAAATTGGACTGGGGTAGTGGTCGCACAGCTCTATGAATCTACAAAAAATTACTGAAGTGTGTATTTCAGTTCGTGAAATGGCGGGGGCGGAGATTGCCAGAGGAGGGTAGGCAGGAAAGAAGAAGAAAAGAATTGAAACAGAAAGAAATATTTTTTAACACAAAAAAATACAAAACAACGTGACAGAAGTAACACAAAAGTTTCAGATTAAGACATAGTTAATGCAAAACACTCAGAAAAGTTTAAATAAAATGTAGGTAAAGATACATCAAGCAAACACATAAAAGCCTGGCAATATTCACAGCAGAAAAGTGGAATTCAAGGGCTAAGCCTTTAACGAGACAAAGAAACTAATGATGTAATGTATGGTGATTACCATAACAATAAAAAATTTTAAAAAAAGATGCAGGGAAGAAATATTAAAGCTTATCATGTTCTGATTTTCTAAATATATGATTGTAACTGTTCTTATTGGTCTATCACCAACCAAACGGACAACAAATAAGCTTATAAAAATGTCCAATAATACATATAATTTTGAATTCATAGATATACATTAAATATGTATAAAATTGTTTCTTTTTAAATGTCCAGGGAAAATTCGCACAGAGAAACAGCCCAGCAAGAAAATCTCAAGTTCTGAAACACAGAACCTTTTCAGACCATATTCTTTGACCACAGAGCGTAAAGCGACATTAATAACAAAACTACAAAACAAAAATAAAACCTCAACTATAGAAGAAGGGAAATTTTAGTTCTTCTCCCCACGTCACATGCTTCTCTGCCCACCCTCTTCCTCCCCCACACTCTTCCCCTAAGCCAGGTGGCTGTTGAGCTCTGCTCACTTCTTTGTCCTTTTCCAGTTCTGCATGTCTAGGACCACTGATACCCAGGTGGGCACCATCAGGGCCCCTCATAGAGCCCAGCCAGCTCTCCCAGCCTGATGCCTGAGTATTTGCTCCCAAGATTTAGAGCAGGGTCTCTGTTGGGCTTGACCCCGAGTTCTGTGCTCCATTCTAGCTTCTCCAGAGCTTCTCGATGAATATTATTATGAACTGGCTCAGCTATTAATAAAATGGTGCTTTGATTCCCATTTGATTCATGTTTCTTCTGTAAAGCTCTGTGGGAATCTCCAAGAAGTATAGAGTGACTGGATGAGGATGATTTATGCATTTCTGCAATCCCAGATATAAATATTACTGGCAAGTTTCACTAACATTCCATCCTGATTTTTAATATCTACCAATTGGAAACTAGAAAAGACTCCTGTGCTGCCCAACATTAAAATACTATTACAGACTATTTATAAAATAGAACTTATAAAAACTAATGAGATGCTTCCAAAAAATGAACTACTGGGACTTCATCAAGATAAAAATCTTCTGCACAGCGAAGGAAACAATCAACAAAACTAAAAGGCAACCTACAGAATGGGAGAAGATATTTGCAAATGTTTTATCAGATAAAGGGCTAGTATCCAAGATCTATAAAGAACTTAACAAACTCAACACTCCAGAAATTAGTAATCCAGTTAAGAAATGGGCAGAAGACATGAACAGACATTTCTTCAAGGAAGACATAAAATGGCTAATAGACACATGAAAAAATGCTTAACATCCATCATCAGGGAAATACAAATCAAAACTACAATGAGATACCACCTCACACCTGTCAGAATGGCTAAAATGAACAACTCAGGAAACAGCAGATGCTGGTGAGGATGTGGAGAAAAGGGAACACTTTTGCAACATTGGTGGGAATGCAAACTGGTGCAGCCACTCTGGAAAATAGTATGGAGGTTCCCCAAAAAGTTAAAAAATAGAACTACCCTATGATCCAGCAATTGCACTACTAGGTATTTATCCAAAGGATACAAACATAGTGATTCGAAGGGACACATGCAGCCCCATGTTTATAGCAGCAATGTCCATAACAGCCAAATTATGGAAAGAGCCCCAATATCCATTGACTAATGAATGGACAAAGAAGATACGGTGTGTACACACACACACACACACACACACAGGAATAATATCCAGCCATCAAAAAGAATGAAATCTTGCCATTTGCAATGACATGGATGGAACTAGAGGGTATTATGCTAAGCGAAATAAGTCAGTCCGAGAAAGACAAATACCATATGACTTCACTCATATATGGAATTTAAGAAACAAAATAGATGGGCGCCTGGGTGGCTCAGTTGGTTGGGTGGCTGCCTTCGGCTCAGGTCATGATCCTGGAGTCCTGGGATCGAGTCCCGCATCGGGCTCCCGGCTCGGCGGGGAGCCTGCTTCTCCCTCTGACCCTCTCCCCTCTCATGCTGTTTCTCTCTCTCTCTCTCTCTCAAATAAATAAATAAATAAATAAAATCTTTAAAAAAAAAAAAGAAACAAAATAGATGAACATAGAGAAAGGGAAAGAAAAAATAAGATAAAAACAGAGAAGGAAGGTACAATAAGAGACTCTTTTTTTTTTAAAGATTTTATTTATTTATTTTTTTTAGAGAGCAAGTGAGAGAGAAACAGCATGAGAGGGGAGAGGGTCAGAGGGAGAAGCAGGCTCCCCGCTGAGCCGGGAGCCCGATGCGGGACTTGATCCCAGGACCCCGGGATCATGACCTGAGCCAAAGGCAGACACTTAACCATCTGAGTCACCCAGGCGCCCCGAGACTCTTAACTATAGGAAACAAACTGAGGGTTGCTGGAGGGGAGGTGGGTAGGGGATGGGCTCGAAGGGTGATGGGCATTAAGGAGGGCACATGTTGTAATGAGCACTGGTTGTTATATGTAAGTGATGAATCACTAAATTCTACTCCTGAAACTAATACTACACTGTTAACTAACTTGAATTTAAATAAAATCTTGGAAGAAAAAATATAGCCCTTTAGAGAGGTAATCAAGTTGAAATAAGATCATTAGGGTAGTCCCTAATCCAACATGACCAGTGTCCTTATAAAAAGGGGACATTTGGACACAGAGACAGACTTGCACAGAGGGAAGATGATGTGAAGACAGTGAGGATGCCATGTAAAAGTGAAGACAGATATTGGAGGGATGCATACAAGCCAAGGAATTATACAATTTGCCAGCAAATCACCCAAAGTTAGGAGAGGGGCATGGAGCAGATTCTTTCTCACAGTCCACAAAGCAACCAGCCTGTGGACATCTTGATATTAGACTTCTGGCCTCTAGGACCGTGAGATAATGAATTCTTGTTGTTTGAGCCACACAATTTGTAGGACTTTGTTAAGGCAATCCCAGGAAACTAAGGCACCATCCAAAATGCTAGCTCTTTTGCAGGGTAGGTCTTTGGAAAGCCCTACAAAAAATTGCCCCGCCTCAGGCTTGTTCTATGACATGAGCTTTCTGGCCTGAGTGTGATCTCTTCCACCGTTCCCTAAGCCCCGAGAGACAGCTCCCATCTCCTGGGATTCCTTGTCTGGGAGATGGCCCTATTTGTAGGGTACCAGAAGGAAGGCTCAAGCCCAACGGCCTTCCTCGGTCAGTGCTCACTCTTCCCATGGGAAACTTCTACCACACAAAATGTTGAGAATGTAGGCTTCTCCACTGGTAAGCATACATCCAAGCAGGGAATAAAATGCCAATCCTCCATTCTTGGTCTTTAAGAGTGATTATTTTGAACCACCTTGCCATTGAAAGGGTCAGTGGCTCCTTCCTCCTCAGAGGCTGTGAGGAGAGCCTCTACTTAGGATCACTCCTTTCTCAAAGACGTGTCAACCTCCTTGTGCTTCTCAGGCCTTCCCCTGTACTGACCTGGGGTTGGGAGACTGAGGTTAGTGGCAGGGCCAGATTTATTCTTCTGTATGTCACAGAGCCATCTGTGCGGCATCTGACCCCAACTTCCGGAAGGTTTTGAACTTAGAATACGTGGTGCTTAGTTACCTCCATTTGCCCTCAGTTTTAGCCACAGTTCCAAAATAATAGGAAAAATGCCACTCAGTACCTTGTTATGTATGGATGGTGATTCTGTTACTAAATTAAAATATTTTCTTGTTTAAAAAAAAAACTAATGAGATGCTTCCATTTAATAATGCATTTTTTTTTAACCAGACAAAATAACAATAATGTGTTAACATTTAATGACAGAGATTTAAATAAAATCCACTGGAAAGAAATTAAGACAATCAAAATAATAAAGATAAAGGTGGAAATTAATTAGGAAACAAAATTGGACAGAACAGATAACTAAATCCAAGAGCTGTTTCTTTGTTTATCTAGTTATTTAAAAATAATACTAAGGCAACACAAATAATAAGATTTATCCTGAGTTTTAAAAGGATTTATTTAGTGACATGAAGATTTAGAAATCATCAACAAATACCATAAATTTTTGTGTGCTAATGATTATGAAGAGCTCAGTGAAATACACAAATCTCACTCTGCCAAGCTCCCTGCCACCCACCACACCCCACACCCTGAGACCTCAACTCTTCACTTCAACAGCCCTGAAACAGTGAAATTTCCTTAGAACAAGGACATTGGCCCTTAAGGCTTGGCAAGACTTTTCAACCCATTTCTCTAACAATGTAAAAAAAATTCAAGGTTACACTGCAAACCTCAGGGCACAATGCCCACTCCTTTCAAGTAGTGTTGACCTTGTCTCTATTCAAAGCTGACCCACAACCCCACTGTAAGCCTTGCAAGAAAGCCTAACTATAAAATAAGCTGGGAGAACCTGGAGACTAAAGGGTGTAGATCCCAGTGTTTGACCTGGAAAGTACTGAACTAAAGACTTTGTTACAGGAGAAAGCAAACAGGGATGGGGGTGGGGGAAAAGATCATAAATGTTGCTTGGGAAAAAGCTAAACAATTTTGCACCAGGCTAATCCGTTCAGTTTCTTATCTAGTCCCATCTTTTCTGTTTTAGTTGTATGATTTCTGATTTTGTCTTTTCTGTAAATTGGACATAATCACTTACCCCACAGAATTGTTAGAGGAAAAAGGTAGGCTATGTGGAAGAACTTTGCAAAGAACAATGCTTGATAGGATGGTAGTGCAGGGCGAGGGGTTTCACTGCTCAGTGAGGGATGAGATAAGACAACACATGCCTTGAGTCTGATCCAGGACAGTCATGACATTCGGCTTTCAAATGCAACTGCCCTCCTTGGTCTTCTTGAACCCGCTTCTAGCTGCCAGTAGGCCGCTGTGAGGTTAAAGATCCTTTATAAGTCAGAAGGTCCAACTGCCCCAGCCAAGGAGGGGAAGTAGCATATTTCCAGACCCCAATAATCCCACAAGGATATTAATAAGGGCAACCCTGGACCCTAGCTCCTCCTCTTGGGCACCCACATTTCTTGATCACTAAGGCCTTTGGATAAGAGCTTGAGTGGAAGAACAGATCTAGAAAACTGACTTTTAACTATGAAACAAATATTTAAAAACCCCCTCAGGACTCAGACCCATGTGGAGAAACATAAAGCAGATGAGGCCATTGGAGGTGGCTCAGCCCAGCTGGGACTGGGGGCTTATCGATTGGCTTGTACGTTGGTGTGTGGTGGAAACCCACTGCTCCGTCTTTCTTAGCAAATATTTAGTAGAATCCACATTGATCATTAATATTCTGTTAAATGGATTTTCTTGAGTAAGGCATGCAAAGAGGCCTTGAGTCTGGTGTCATGAGTAGCAAGATCAGAGACTGCACTTGGAAGATAGAAATTCCTGAAATAGACAGTATACATCTTAATAGTCCAAATGAAAAATTTTAAGAGAGAATTTCTGCTGGCCCAACTTGGGGCAGGAATGACGGTTTGGATTAATAAACTATGGCCAAGTGGGTACAGCCAAGTAGTATCATCATGGCAACGAGAGGTCTTGTGAATCAGGGGCCGTGGCCAGGAAGAGACTCTTGGCAAGCTGGGCAAGTGCTCTAAGAGGAGCTATTTTGAGAATACACACCACAATGTGAAAACAGCTTATCTCTGGGGGTGAGCCTGTGGATGCCTTTTTGTTTTGGTTTGTATCATTCAAGAATGGGTTAGTTGCAAGAAACAGAAACACAACTCTAACCAGCTGAGGGAGAAAGTGAAAATCATCAAAAGGCTAACATGCGTGCAGTGCGAGCAGGGTACAACTCGTCTCAAGAATAGCCAGAAACAGAATCTTGGACACTCTGCCAGGACCATCTCTCACTTCTGATTCTCCCTGAATAACAGTTTACTTGCCTCCAGATTTTTCCACACAACAGGAGACATGGCTGCAAGAGGCTCCCCAGCCTGGCATCTCCCTCTTTCACCACCAGAATGAGACGGATATTTACTCTTTCTGGTTCCAACTTTTAAAAGCCCCAGAGAAAATCAGCTTAACTCAGGCAGGAATCGTTACTGCCTCGTTCCCCCTCTGTCCACACTCTCTGGCACGTGGGAGAGCCTAAGTCCACATGTTAAACAAATAGTGGATGTGAGGGAAATGGAGGGAGCCTCGTGAAAGGTAACTCCCGAGTTTGGTGACCAATGGGGAGATGATGCCATGAACTCAACCAGGCTGCAGAAGAGTAACGGCCAGGCGGAGGGCCCAGAGCATTGCTTTGCAGTGAACAATGTGAACGTCAGAGTTAGTTGGTCTGGATTGGAGTTCCAGCTTCTCCACTGACCGTCTGTGTGACTGTGGGCAAGTTATTTCAACCTTCAAAGCCTCCACTTCTCCACCCATAAACATGGAGATCATTTTAACACCCAGTTTATAGGGCTCCTTGTCAAATTTAAATAAAATACCCTGTGCAGAGCGCTCAATAATCAACTGATATTATTATATTCTTCTTTCAACCACACTGCATTATGTTTGGTTTTTTTTTTAAGATTTTATTTATTTATTCGAGAGAGAGAGAATGAGAGAGAGCACATGAGAGGGAGGAGGGTCAGAGGGAGAAGCAGACTCCCTGCCGAGCAGGGAGCCCGATGCGGGACTCGATCCAGGGACTCTAGGATCATGACCTGAGCCGAAGGCAGTCGCTTAACCAACTGAGCCAGCCAGGCACCCTTTTCTTTCTTTCTTTTTTTTTTTTTAAGATTTTATTTATTTATCAGAGAGAGAGGGAGAGAGAGGCAGGCAGAGGGAGAAGCAGGCTCCTTGCTGAGCAAGGAGCCCGATGCGGGACTCGATCCCAGGACCCCGGGATCATGACCTGAGCCAAAGGCAGAGGCTTAACCGACTGAGCCATCCAGGCGTCCCTGCATTATGTTTTTGAATTGACTTTCACTATCTTTGTGGTCAGAACAAATTGTTTCCTGATGATAGCATTGTTTCGTGTTTCCACGTCCATGCCGGTTAATCGGTGTGTTTCTCCAGCCCACAGGCAAAGGTACGTGCTCGATCAAACCTATCTCAATGGGGAGGAATCACTTTGGAGGCCCCACTTTTGTTCGGGTCCTGGTTATAACGGCCTATGCCGTAGAAAGTGTCTGTCTGTCTTTCAGGAACGTGCTTGGCAAGTTGCCAGGCGGCAATATCCAGAAGAAGGTGAGTCATGTTCAGAGAGTGCAGGCCTCGCCCAGCGAAATCTGAGACACTCTGGGGACCACCACACGGGCGAGTTCACTCATTATTGGGACCACACCTACATGTGGGGAAATCCAAAGGCTTTGGCTTCTCTCTCTAAACCTTACGGTTGAAAGTAATTTTCCCCTCTCGGTTTTTAAGTATCAGCTAAGGGGTTGGAATATGTCCTTTACCTGGGAGAACATGTACATTTAAAAGCAGAAGATTTTAATGTGGTCTTCTTTTTTTTTTTAAAGATTTTATTTATTTATTTGAGAGAGAGAGAGAGAGAGAATGAGAGAGAGAGAGCACATGAGAGGGGGGAGGGTCAGAGGGAGAAGCAGACTCCCCGCCGAGCAGGGAGCCCGATGCGGGACTCGATCCTGGGACTCCAGGATCATGACCTGAGCCGAAGGCAGTCGCTTAACCAACTGAGCCACCCAAGCGCCCTTAATGTGGTCTTTTAAATTTCTCCGTACATAAGGACTATGGCTTTGGGGTCATCCCCGCCCTCTAGACAGGTAATGCTTTGAAGGTATATAAATAGAACCTAGAATAAGAAAGAAATTTTGTGGGTTTACTTTTTATTAGTAGAATAAATTTTAGTAGTTTATATAAAGGTCCTAATTTTTATAACATTCTCAAATATGTTGGGGCAAATTATATTTTCCAAAGATGGCTACACCAATATATACCCCAGCCCACATCCTCTGATTATAAAGAAGTACAAATAACTAGTTTCATTCAAAAGATACTGATTGCATCCCTGCAACTATTGACTCCTGTGTCATGACCCAAAATCCAGACCTCAGCACTTGACTTAAAGTCATGTTAAATCCTATTCTGCATTCGTGAATGTTAAAAGCCCTGGATGTAGAATTAAATTTCCTGGGTTGGATTCTTCATTGACCACTAATTGTATGACCTTGGACAAGGGACTTAACTTTCCACTCAAGTACCAAGCTTACTTCCTTTATTCAGGTTAATAAATGAAGGCAAGGAGTCAACTGTTGACTCTATTGCTGGCTCTGCTCTGCTGGGCATTTCTTGGGCAGCCATGTCCTATTACACTGTGGCAGGACTGGGGCGGGGCTGACTTGACCCACATACTTCCTGGAGGCTGAGGTCTGGGAGTAGATGTGTGTGTTTAGAGGGGAAGATAGAGACATCAGGACACTGGAAGGAAAGCTAATCCTAACGACAGAAAGGACCCAATTCAGGATATTGGTTGCCCCAGGAACTAAGCCCATGTTTTATCATTTCATCCAAGTCTGGGCCCCACCTGCCCTCAGTCTTGACACCGGAGGGAGGGAAAGAATGGGGCAAGCCTGTAGAGTAACTTGTGCTAACTGAGGCCCAAGCTGGGGCTTCTGGGCAAGGAGTGCACTTTGGAAGAGGGGAGAGAAAAGGTGGAATGTGCTTTAGAGGTCTGCAACCTTCCTGCTCCAATCAGTGAGGGAGAGACGGGGTCCTGCTCCCTGCCCCCCTTCCCAGCTGAATTGTATTCCTCATGACTTCCCAGACTCACCCTGCTTACCCCACTCCCTCCACCCTGAGCACCACAACCTATGGAGACCTTCCCACGGTCAAATGCTTAGGCTGGGTTTGGGGCTAAAATTAAAACAGTTGGGGGTGGGGTGGGGGGCAAAGGGGTGCAGAGAAGAGAAGAAAGATCATTTATTGAATGCCTACTAAAAGTCAGGAAAAGAGCTGAGTCCTTTTCCATGATCTCACGTGGTCTTCAGAAATGACTCTGAGGGGTTCCTGCATGGCTCAGTCGGTTAAGCGTCGGGCTCTTGATCTTGGCTCAGGTCTTAATCTTGGGGTCGTGAGTTCAAGCCCCATGTTAGGCTCCACGCTGGGCGTGGAGCCAACTTAAAAAAAGAAAAACAACTCTGAGTTCAATATTTCTATTTATCTTCAGGCAAAATGGAAACAAGTTTGGTGTCAGGACTGGAATTTGAACCCAGTGCTGGTTCCAAGGTTCGTGATCTTCTGAGTAAGCCAGAAAAAAAGAGGGGGAAATAGGATAGTCGATGCCAAAGCAGGACTTCAGATTCACAATAACAGGATATGCTGAGCACAGCAGAGTTCTCTGGTTATCAAACTCGTCAGTCACCTGCTCTCATCCTGCCTATTTACAAGTCAGGAAATGAAGTGGGGATGGCAAGTGTGAGGAGAAACTTGACAAGAAAGCCAACCCTAGAGCTTTCACTCAGCAGTACGGTTCTGTCTCATTTTGTTATCAGCAGGATAGATAAACTGTCAAGGTTGTAGAAGGTTGCAAGATGAGTTTGTCAGCCACGTCTCCCAAAGCCACACCAGATATGCAGGCACAGTTAAGAGATGTTGGCTCAGCAATGGTCAGCGGAACCCCTGGGGCACCGGCAGCTCCCTCCCCGAGCCAATCCCTCCCTTTCTGATTCAAGGGCTCACACAGCCTCCCAGACCCAGTAGGGTTTAGCAGACTTCACAGGTAGACATACTTGGTTCAAACCCTGGTTCCACTGCACCCCCTCATAGGGTTGTTGTAAGAAATACACTAAGACGACATCTGAGGGAAACCGCCCTCCCGCGCTGTAGCGTTCACTCCCGTCACTGGCCAAGGGTAATTCTAGACTATCCAATGGTTACAGGGTCCTTCCAGCTCCAAGTCTTAAATATTGCAAGTCAGCTTCCTTCCCCAGCCTTAGTTCAGGCTACCAGAATGCTCCATCAACACATCCAAACTGACTTCATCATAGTCACAGAAAAATAGATTTGAAGGGGAAAAAACATATCATTTAGTTTTCAACTTGTATTCTACCATCACAACACACACCTGTAGTGTTACTACTAACTAATATAGTTTAGAAATTCTCTGGTTCTCTTTCGAAACAGTGCGTTCTTTACACTATCTGAATAGACTGTGTGGTTTTCAGTTGTTTCAGTGGGAAGGGTCATTTCCACTTTACGGCTCCTTCTCTACTACTCACAGCTGACCCCTGAACCCATTGGTGGGCTACGTGGCTTGGCTCAATAGCAGTCGTTCCTCTTCTGTAAGAGCTAAGGCTAACCTATCAGACGGAGGCGTCCTGGCCTGGGAGGCCTGCAGGCCAATCAGGGATTCCCCAGGCTCACTGATTGCACTGCGGTCCAGCTCACCCTGACTGACCCAATGAGTGACTTTCTCAGATGAGGAGAGATACTTAACTGGGCTGCTTTTTCAGCGATTCTATGGGTTGAAACCCCAACTTCCCTTTTCTCCAACCTGATCTTGCAAGTCAAAACCAACAGCTCCACACTGTGGTGGGGCCATTCTGCTATAAGGACTAGCTGTCTGATGCTTTTTTTTTTTTTTTTAAGATTTCATTTATTTATTTGAGAGACAGCATGTGAGAGAGAAAGAGCGCACACAAGAGAGAGCACAAGGGGGGGCAGAGGGAAAAGCAGACTCCCCACTGAGCAAGGGGCCCAACACGGGGCTCAATCCTGATCCCAGGACCCCAGGATCACGACCTGAGCTGAAGGCAGACGTTTAACCCACTGAGCCACCCGGGCACCCCTCTCTGATACTATTTGAAGCCAAAGAAGTAGATGCAACTTCTTGAGGAATGAGTATTGGATGGGAGGAGGGTCTAGGACAGAGCTCTAAAGAACTCCAACAGATGAGACTGGTTAGAGGAGTCACTGACCAGGAGGCTAAGAAAAAGTAATCAGAGACGTAAGAGAAAAACCCAGGATTGTGAGATGTCACAGAAGCCAGTGAAAGCTGGTTTCAGGAAAAGGAGAGGAGTCAACAGAGCTCAAAGAAGCTGAGTGTGAATAGGCGAGCTTCGGGAGAGCAGGGCCAGGGGAGGCCAGATTGCTGTGGGTTGCAGGTGGAATGGAGGTGAGCGGGTGCAGACACGAGAGTACTCAATGTCAAGAAGTCTGGTTACCAAGGAGAGAAGAGAAAGTGGATTGCTTCTAAAAAGGGGCATGGGGTCTTAGGAGGGTTATTTTGGGGTTTTGTGTTGGGGCATGGAAGAAAAGAGCGTTTTAATGCTGATGGGGAGTCTTCCATAAAGGGGAGATTTGACTTGCAGGAGAGGGGACAACCACATACCATGGTCCTTCAGAAGGCAGAGGATGGAGCCAGACCAGAGTTCTCCTGAGGACAGATCTGCTGCAGCCATGGGAGTCTGGGCGGAAGACCATCAGGCACACAGTCTGTCAAACATATCTGGAAGCTGGGAGAACCCTGGCAGTGACAATGTGGGCACAGAAAATGGCAGGTGGAGGGCTCCTCCCTGGACTGGTCTGTCCTCACATCAAAACGACTTCCCATAAGTGGTCTCAGACAAGGAACTGGTGCAGAGCCCGCCTGGCTCCCGTCAACACCCCTCCCTCGGAGACTCCCTCACAGCTGTCCTAGTGGCAGACAAAGCCTCCATTTGAGAGTCTTTCATTGCGTAAAGGGATAGTAATGAGTGGAAAAGGTGGATTAGAGCAAGAGTCAGAAAACAGGATTCCCGACTCCCCAACTCTGATTCCTACCCCCTTTGACAGAGGCAACACCCCTCCAAGGGAGCAGGCTCTGAGGAGTGGGCCAACTAAATTGACAAAGGAAATGATCAAAATAAGGGCACAGAGCATGTTTCACAGGAAGAAGTACAAACAATATCTTGGTTCTTTAAAATAAATAAATCTGGAGGATTTTGAATCATTAATTATCCTGTTTCTGCAGGATGTCCATCCTGAGATTTGTTTGTCCTCTCCCGGACAGTGGCTCCATTTCCAATGAGATTACACAAAAGCCAGGGCCCAACAGGAGCCGAGAAGGAAGCGTCACATCTCCTGCAAAGACACATGATCGGCGGTGGCGCTAGTGACCAGGCCGAGGGTGGGCTGCCCCCCGCCCCGGGGGCCCCGTCTGCAACACACCAGCCCAGGCAGTCGGGCGCTCTGCTCAACCTCCTCAACTTCGGAGTCTCCACGGGCTTCCGCCTCACCCTGGTGTGACAGTCCCACTGATCCGATTCAAGCTCTCCCCTCCTCTCCTCCTGGGTGTTCCCAGCACAATGATGATCACGTGATTACGATGTGCTTATGACGGTTGAGGTGGGGGTCAGGTCAGCTACTGATTCTCAGGATGAGTCACAACCGTCCGAAGAAGGAAGAGATGTTGGTGTCAAGTGCCTGTTTCCCAAGCCAGGGCCTTGTCTTGCCCCGAGTTGGATGGCAATGGATCCTGAGATCACGGATTCCTAAAAAAGCACTTTTATGGCACTGTCTTACTTAATCCTCACATCTCCGGAGGCACAGAGGGGATTACTAGAACATTTCAGATGATGAAACTAAAGCCCAACGATGTTAATGATACGCCCGTGGTTTTACAGGCTACGGGATGAGTCAGAATTTGAACCCGGATCAAGCTGATTCTTGTCCAGTCTGGTTTACCTACCTAAGACTCAGTCCTTGTACTCAAGGAAAAAACAAGGAATGTACACAAATTACCAGAACGTGAATGTGCATTAGAATCCAGTAGGGAGGGGCACCTGGGTGGCTCAGATGGTTAAATGTCTGCCTTTGGCTCAGGTCATGATCCCAGGGTCCTGGGATTGAGCCCTGCATCAGCAGGGAGTCTGCTTCTTCCTTTCCGTCTGCCCCCTCCTCCGCACATGATCTCTCTCTCTCAAATGAATAAATAAAATCTTAAAAAAAAAAAAAAGAATCCAGTAGGGATTGAGAGAATGGAGACCCCACATCTAAACTTTTTAATTTGGGAGATATGGTTCAACTGTCTGAGGAAAAACCAGCCAGGATATCTAGAAGCAAATTTGTTTTGAAAAATCTTGTTAGGCAAACTTGCTAGCTGAAGTAACAAAGTGAGACTTCCAGGGGTGGAGGGGAGGGCGAACACTGAAGTTGGGACCTAATGGTCGGCTTAGGATATGCAGCGAGAGGAGACCTATGGATGTTAGTACCAGAACAGGTTCGGGAAAACAAAAGCCATGATTGTCAAACAGAAGGCCTAGAAGCTGAAGCATGACAGGAATGAATTAGTAACTCCAACCTGAAAGTGCAAGAAAGAGCACATTGCTCTATTTACTTTACATAAAATTAGGGTATGTGTGACACTGAGCCTACCGCCCCCCACCCCACCCCGTTCCCTTCCGCTGGCTGGATTTAATGTCAAAGATTGAGAGGGCTCTCTTCTCCCTCCACCTCCCGCTGCCATCGCCACTCCAAGAGATAATGATCAGGAGTTGGGATGTGAAGTCAAACATTCATCCTGGTCATCAAGGGCAAGCAACCTTTTCTCCGTAAAGGACCAGACAGTAAATATTTCAGGTTTTGCAGGCCAGATGGGTCTCCGTCACAACTACTCAACTGTGCCATTATTGCTTGAAAATAGCCGCAGACAATAATAGGTAACCACTCTTAACTAACAGGTCAACAAAAACAGATGGTGGGCCAGATTTGACCCATGGGCCCACCCCTTATCAACATGGTTTCCACCACGATCCCCATAGGCCAAACTTACATAGATCCTTGAAGTTGGGTGGTCCTTTGCCAGGGCTGAGAGCCCCACTACCCAGAGGCCAGGAAGACCTTCCTATATTTAACATGGAATTGTTGCCTCTGGACGGCTTGTCATCTTCCTGAGGTTCTGTGAGGATGGACTGCAGAGCACCATGACAGGTATCCCCTGCTTTTCGAAAGTTTACGTTAGGCCACTTTGCTTTTATGACAGACCTATATTAGTACCTGTTTTCTCCAAAACGGGATTTTTTTAATTGCATGTAAAAAGACAAAAAGCAAAAATAGCGTTCAGTGTTTGTGCTGCAGCCAGCCTTTATAGAGGCGGCATGCACACTCTGAGCAGTGAGCGGCCCCCCAAGCTCCTTCCCCGAAACCACACTCAGCATCTCAGCATCAGGCCGCCGGAGGTCTGAGCTGCGTCTGTGAGCATCTGTGCTTGATCTCGATTTATTCTGTGCCTCCATTAGCAAGGTGCGGCCTAAGGTATCAGAAAAGCCTGAGAGCGGTTATTTTGGGGGTCTAGGAATGCTCAAAAAATGTTTTCATATAAATTCCCGGTAATGCTTCTTCACCCCATTTCAGCTTCCGAAAGTTTTCACAGGAACGCTCTACTTTTGGATAGCCGGGGAAACCTGTACTTGCAAAAACTGCAGACATCTGTTCCTTCTCTTGGGCAAAAATCTTTGCTCTTTCACTACTAGAAACTCTACACCTCAAAGCCACTCTCAGCTCCTTTCCCTGATAAAATATGCTCAAATCCCTCAGGAGAAAGGGGGGAAAATCAGGAAGGGAGATGGCCTGCCAACTACTTCTAGAGGCCCCGAGGCAAGGGAGCACAAACACTTGGCACCTGCTGGAATGCTGAGTAATATACAAAGAAAACAAAGACAACCACTTCGTTCAATAAATTTTTCCACCTAGTACCAGAACTTTCTAGCCCCAGAGCAAATTCAGGCCTGATATTCCAAACTTACAAGTCCGGACTGTCCCTTCACACCTCAATGGGTCCTGGCGCTCAGGTGTCCTCGGAAAACCTCCAAAGGGAGGTCAGGGTTCTGGTGACACAGAAGGGAAGTACAAGATTCAGCATTCCCTGGGACCCCAGGGTCCAATGAAAGTGACTCACGGTCTTGGCTTGTAAGCAACTTTGCTAATCACTTTGACAAACCACTGTTCCCCACCAGCTGCCACTCCAGGAGGACTCCCAGAATTTCTGTGATACGTATGAAGAACACCTACCAGCCAGTTTCCATTTCCCCACAAAAGCCCGTTTTGCTTCTGCTTTGGGAGAATTGCTTAAGCTGTGTGCAACGTGAGCCATAATTCCCAGACTGGGAGAACATAGGCTACTTTAGTTGGCATATGAACTTGTCTCCAATCCCCCAGCCTCAAAAGGCCTCATCCCTCCTGAGTTCAAAGCACACACTCAACAGTGCCTGCTGTTCATGTCATCATTGGACCCTTGGCCCCTCTCAGGCCCCTTAGTCATAGCACTGGCTCAAGCATAGTTCCTGTACCACCTGCTCCCCAGTAGGATGGCCAGGCTTACTGGAAGAGAATGTTCTCTACGCAAGGCAATTTGAGATAGGAAAAGTCATCTTTGGAGGGTAGGGGTTGGGTGAACATTAGAGCCTGGGAAATGCAAAGGGTCTGTGCTGGGAAATTGCTCTTGTAAAGAGTGCACGGGAGGCAGGTGTCTTTTGCCCAGACTTATTCGCTCAAGTGGAAAATAGAGACCATCATCCAGGTTGATTTCTTGCTCCTTATCTCTGCACCCATCAACCTTTGACAAGATCACTTTTTTTAAGTTTATTTAAGCAATCTCTACACCCAAAGTAGGGCTCAAACTCATGACCCCGAGATCAAGAGTTACGTGTTCTTTTGACTGAGTCAGCCAGGCACCCCAAAGACATCATTTTTTGTGCCCACAAACATCATGCAGGAAAGACTCAACCAAGCCTTGTAAAATGGATGAATTAATGAAACTCACTCTCAGGAGTTTGGCCACATTTTGCCTAATTTTCCCCACAGCTCTAGAGAAAAAAATATATTCTAAAATAGCCCTCTCAGGGGCACCTGGCTGGCTCAGTCGGTGGAGCATGCAACTCGATCTCGGGGTTGTGAGTTCAAGCCCCACGTTGGGTGTAGAGATTACTTAAAGATCAAAATCTTTAAAAAGAAACAGTCCTCTCATTCCACAGAGCTGTACAAAGCATGCTTGCTTAACTGACTTTATCTTCTTTTCTGGAAGTGGCAAGGACTTGCCCCTTACGTTATGTAAGAGGAAGAAAGTCTTAGTTTCTGTTCTGTGACAGTAAATTTACTCTTTATTAATAGATCTGTGATAATTCCCTTATGAGCCAGCATGTGTTTGGTCTGTGGGAAAACCTGAGCAGAAATTTCTAGAGAAGGAGAGGGCGACCATTGTTATGGTACTTCGTTGAGCACGGGCAGAAATGATCCTGAAAGTTCATCAGTCCTCTTCATGGATGATGATGATGATAATGATGATGATGATGATAAAAATAATAACAGTAGCTAGCATTTCATGAGCATTTAGTATGTGCCAGGAATACGGCTTCTATCCTTTAATCCTCAAAACCACCCTTTGGAATTCTGCTATTGCCGTTCCCCCACCTTTTTTCTTCCAGATGAGGGAATTAATATAAGTTAATCATCCAAGGCGACCCACCCAGGAAGTGATGAAGTCAGAATGCAATCCTTGGTGGAGAGACTCCAGTGCTCACACCCCTAACCCTTATCTTCTCCCACCTCCTTTGGCAGAGCCCCCGATCTACCAGACCGACTGCTGGCAGGCCGAGACCCGACACCAACAGCAGGAGAAATGGTCCTTCCTGGAATGAGAGCGCATGAAGGTAAATATCTGAATTTTCCTGACTCCTTCCAGCTTGTAGGTTAGTGAGAAATACCTGCAGGGTGCCTGGGTGGCTCAGTCAGTTAGGCGTCTGCCTTCAGCTCAGGTCATGATCCCAGAGTCCTGGGATCGAGTCCCGCATCGGGCTTCCTGCTCAGTGGGGAACCTGCTTCTCCCTCTGCCTGCCACTCTTCCTACTTGGACATTCTCTCTGACAAATAAATAAATAAAATCTTAAAAAAAAAAAAGAAATTGGGGTGCCTGGGTGGCTCAGTCATTAAGCGTCTGCCTTTGGCTCAGGTCATGATCCCAGGGTCCTGGGATCAAGCCCCACATCGGGCTCCCTGCTCAGAGGAGAGCCTGCTTCTCCCTCTCCCACTCCCCCTGCTTGTGTTCCCTCTCTCGCTGTGTCTGTCTCTGTCAAATAAATAAATAAAATCTTTAAAAAAAAAAAAAAGAAACACCTGCATTGTATAAAAATGAGGACACCACTACACGCCAGATGAGCCCAGAATTGCAGCGTTTCAAGGGCTCAGTCAAGAACGGGAGGAATCAGATGTTTTCTGAATTCCTCATGTTCTGGAAGAAAAGCAAATCCCCCTACTTAAATCCCATGGTGGACAAATAGGGAATTCTAGCTTCAAGAATGTGTTTAGAAGTCTTAGACAACACCATAAGTAGAATTAAAATGTGATGGGTGACATCCCAAACCTTGAAAAATATAAAAGTGACACAGAATAAAAAATGGACAAAGAAATATGATGCAAATGCAAACTAAATGAGAGACTGTCATTATTCTAAATAAAGTAGAATTCAAGAGAAAAGAACTAAATTGAAAAAAGGCACATCATTTATGACTGAACTATAACAACCATTATCTTTTATGTATCAAATAACATGGAAAAGTGCAAGCTGCTGAAAACGAAGGAAAAGATGACAAAAATAGAATAAAAATAAGAGAGTTTAAAATATTTCTATCATTATGTGACAAATCAAGCCTGCACTAAAGGTAAGAGAAGCAAGGAAAAGGGGAACTGAAAATAAGTAATAAGATGAGGATGGATTCAGAAGGGTATTTGTAAGATCTGTTTCTGGGCCCAGCCCCGCAATTCTAAAGGACACACTCCACGCCTCTCTTCTCTTATGTGTAAGAGAAGCAAAGATGCAGCAATGATCTTTGTACACCTATACTTACATATCAGTGTCCTTATTTCCTGGAGGTGGATTACCAAATGTGAGATTTCATGGCCAAATATAAATATGTTTTTCGTTGTAATGGATACATCTGAATTGCATTCCTAAAGACTGCAGCAACTCATTATTCCTACCGCCTCATCAATGCTTTATGTTCTGCCAATGTCAGGGGAAAATGGTATCTCCTAATTGCCTTAATTTGTATTACGCTGTCTTCCATATTTATTGGGCATTTGCATTTCCTTTTTTTATAAATTGCCTAGTTATGTCCTTACCCCTTTAAAATTTGATTTGTTTTTTTCCTATCAATCTGTAGGAGCTCTTTGTATATTAGAACATTAAATCTCTATTACATGTATTACTAGCTGGGATTCTTTTGACTTTGATTTTGGTGTTTTTCAAGATAAAAAAAAGTTTTTTAATGTAGTCAACCATGTCTATGTTTTCCTTTGTAAGTTGTGGGTTTTCTGATTTGTTTAAGAATTCTCCCCTTATCCCAGTGTATATATATATTCTCCTAAATTTTCTTTTTTTCGCATTTAAAACTTTAACCCATCTGAGATATACTTTTTGTATGTGATGCATGAGGAAGAAGTCCAACCTCATTTTCCTCATAATGCACAGCCAGGCCACTAATGAAATAGATGGATTCTTTCCCCACTTAATCTGATGTCCACCTTTGTCCTATATTAACTACCCACATGTACCCAAGGTTATTTCTGGACTCAATTATGTTTCTCTGATCTATGCATAGGTTTTTGTGTCAAGTTCATAGTGTTTTCATCACCATTGCTTCATAGAATTTTAAAAGGTGTTAAGTAGGGGCACCTGGGGGGCTCAGTTGGTTGAGCGTCTGACCCTTGGTTTCAGCTCAGGTCATGATCTCAGGGTCGTAGGATGGAGCCCCCTGTCTGGCTCCATGCTCAGCGTGGAGTCTGCTTGAGATTCTCTCTCTCCCTCCCCCTCTGTACCTCTCCCTGCTCTTGCACGCACTCTCTCTCTCTCTCAAAATAAATAATAAAAATAAAATTTAAAAGGTGTTAAGTAACTACAGGTCAAGCAAAATGAAGAGTGAGAAGCTACCGGATATGGATTTGAGTCCCCAAACCATGATCACCCTTGTGAGTACAGTTTCCATGAAGATAGGAGATGGACGCTAGATCTAGCGATGTTTGGGAAAGAGTGGAAAGTACATGTTGTGCTCTTGAAGAATTTGGCAGTGAGAGGATGCGAGAAGGTGGTACGGTGGATTGAAGGAAAAGCAAAAAAGAAAAAAAAAAGGGGGAAATGTTTTAAAGCCCAGGGAAGATTAGCACGTTTGTGACCCTGAATGAAGGTGTCAGTGAAAGGGATACACACCCACCGAAGAGTTATAAACATCCATAAACTTCTTCCCAAAAGAACTAAAATACTATGATTATCATAAAACGGTGTGACTTAGTTTCAGGCTCTGTATAATATGTATTGCCATTAGGTTTCCCGTATTCTTTTTTTTTTTTTAAAGATTTTATTTATTTATTTGACAGAGAGAGAGAGCACAAGCAGGGGGAGTGGGAGAGGGAGAAGCAGACTCCCCTGCTGAGCAGAGAGCCCAATGCAGGGCTCAATCCCAGGACCCTGGGATCATGACCTGAGCCGAAGGCAGATGCTTAATGACTGAGCCACCCAGGCGCCCCCCAAGATTTCCCGTATTCTCAATTCAACATGAAGCACTATATTTAAAAACACAGGTGAAAAAAAAACAGGTGAAGGAGATTAAGAGGTACAAACTTCCCATTACAAAATAAGTAATAGCAGTGAAAAGTACAGCATGCAGAATACAGTCAACAATATTGTAATAATTTTGTATGCTGACAGATGGTAACTACGCTTAGTGTGTTGAGTAGCAAGGCATGTAAACGTCGAATCCCTATGCCGTACACCTGAAACTAATATCATATCGCATGTCAACTACACTTCAATTATAAATAAATAGATAATAATATCAACTACATTCTCCCTATTGGTAAAAACAGATGAAGTTCATTTTTTCTCTGTAAAATACAGTTCTGAGGATAGACACTGGGGGAGGAGGCCAATGGAAGGCACTGGATTCTGAGGCATCACACAGACTCTGCTTCCTAATAACTAAGGTAGCAGCAATGGTTTTACCTAGTATTTGCCCATTCCCTTTTCTTCTGCTCCAAACAAGAAACCAGCTAATCTGCACTCCTGCACTTGGGGGGCATGCACAGTAGAGTTAGCTGAGGAGTTAAAAAAAAAAAGGCAATGCCCAGGTGATACTCTAGGCCAATTAAATCAGTCGTGTGAGAACTGAGCATGAGTATTTTATTTTAAAATTTTTATTTATTTATCTGAGAGAGAAAGAGTGCAAGAGAGAGAGAGCACAAGAGTGAGCGGGCAGGGCAGAGGGAGAGGCAGAAGCAGACTCCCTGCTGAGCAGGGAGCCCTATGGGGGGCTCGATCCAAGGACCCTGGGATCATGACCTGAGCCGAAGGCAGATGCTTCACTGACTGAGCCACTCAGGTGCCCCTGAGCATATTTTTTAAAGCTTCCCAGATGATTTCAGGGTCTAGCAAAGCTTATGAAGCACTGATCTGGAGCTTCCGAATCAGCCGACAACACAATGCTGTTTTCTGAAACTGGTACATGTGAGCCTTGGCAAGGTCCAGTGTGAAAAATATTAGAGACAGACGACCAACACTCCTTCATGTGACAGGGCATATTCTCTGCACGCCGCTTTACTTAGGATGTCCTTCAAGGAGAATGCTAATGATACCTTGAATTGAGGTGCTTTCCCGGGTATTTCTAACATAGGCAAGACTCAGAAAGGCACAACAGTGTTGCATAATAGAGTGTTTTGGTCACAGTGCGGTGGGAAAAAAAAGGTTAAAACATCACAGGGAATGAAACAGAAGCTACTCCTGAGATGAAGTTGAATGTGAGAATTTAATTACTAAGAGCAAGAAAAGAGTTGTTCATTTAGGAGTTTCCTAGGACATGAACTCATTTCTCTGTCAACTCTCCAGTGGCTGGAATGCTGTTTAAACCAATGGCCAAGAGGAATTTAAAAATTAACTGTACTACAAACTGTTTCGACATACAAGCACCTAGAACAAACACATATTCACACCCACCCTAAGGTCAAAGTTTGCAAAACTAAAAAGATATTTACAGGGAAACAAAATGAATCGTACTGAAATTTGGAAAATAGAACACTAGGGTGGCACCCTGACATTTGAGAAGCGAAAAGAAGTATTTGCTAGTGTTTGATTTTTATTCCTAGGGGTCGTCTTTTTGTGATCTCTTAACTAGAGAATGGGAAGTTGAGTTTATCATCCAGGAACTCCTCTCAGAATGAGACAAATGTCTGCACTTATGGAACTTTGTATTCAAAATAATTTCCTAGCTCAAGATTGACAGTACAAAGCCCTGGGTTGGAATCCCAGCTCTGTCAGGTACTCGTAGGTGACCTTGGATAATGATTTAACCACTCTAAATCTCAGTTTTGTCATCTTTAAAACAGGGATGATGATGATTATGATGATGAAGACAGTTAAACACCTACAACATGAGTTGTTTACAAAGGCTTAGCTCCATGCTCAGCATTTGATAGATCATAATCATTCCTCTAGTCATATTCTATTTATAAACTAAGAGATTTAGAAGTGTCCCTGTCATTATCTGATATGTAAAGATCATACAGAAATAGCTGAAATGTTCTGGCCTGAATAAAGGACACATGATTTCATTTAGAGATGCACTATTCTGAATCTTCATTCGTGATTCTGATCCCTCAGCTGGGACCACTCTCCTTTGATGCAGTGCTCCTGTCTCTTAGCTACCCTAGTGCCCTCTCTCCAGTGAAAAACTAAAAATACACTGAGTAAACAGAGTACAAGCTATTGGTTTATTTTTAAATTTTCTAGATTCCCTTGGAAACATAACCATCTCCCATCAGCAAATCAGCACACTCTGAAGAATACAGCCAGATAGAATGCCATGTGGAACAAATTGAGAATCCCATGACCTAACGCCAGTCTCTAGCTCACGACTCAGTGCAGTGCTGCAGGTCGCAAGGGAAGGAAATTCCAAAGGTTCCCACCAGTATGAGTTCTGGAGGCATGGACAAGCTTCTGGAAGAATAAGAAACACTCCCCCAGAGAGCCCATTGGGCCACCACTGATTGCTAAGACTGTCCTGCCAAGCACACCATTTCTTCATTGTTTCCTCTCACACTGGGGCAATGTCTAAGGGCAAAGCCTACCTCACAATCACAGAGATTACTGAATAATCCTGTCTGACATAGTTGGAAAACTAGATGGAAAGAGATTCCTAAGTTACTTAAAATGTTCTAGGTTAGAGAAAGAAGGAATTCTTGCCAGTTAACAAATACCAATATACTTCTGTCTTCAACAGACAATGCACAAGAGAAAGCTAGAGATATCAAAACTGATTTTTTTTTAAAGATTTTATTTATTTATTTGTTTGAGAGAGAGAGAGAGAGAGAGAGTGAGAGAGAGAGCGCAAGAGGGGGTAGGGTCAGAGGGAGAAGCAGACTCCCTGCCGAGCAGGGAGCCCGATGAGGGACTCGATCCCGGGACTCCGGGATCATGACCTGAGCCGAAGGCAGTCGCCTAACCAACTGAGCCACCCAGGCGCCCTCAAAACTGATTTTTAAAAGGTCCTAGGGGCGGCTGGGTGACGCTGTTGGTTAAGCGTCCGACTCTTGGTTTCGGCTCGGGTCGTGATCTCGGGGTTGTGGGATCGAGCCCTGCATGGGGCTCCATGCTCAGCACAGAGTCTGCTTCAGAGTCTCTCTCCCTCTCCCTCTGCCCCTCCTGCTGGTGCTCGCTCACTCTCTCTCTCTTTCTCTCAAATGGATAAATAAGTCTTAAAAAAAATTTTTTTTAAATAAAAGGTTCTATATAAAGTATTAGCAAATAGAAGCTAGGAGTAGATTTAAACAGCAATACCCCATGACTGTGAGTGTGTATTCCAATAATGCAAAGGTAGCTAAATATTAGGAAATCTATATTAATATTGACCAAAGGGGGAGGAAGCATATGATCCTATGGTAGATATCAACAGTTCTTAACATTTAGTGTTCACTCCTGATAAAGGCTCTTTGTGAAATGGGATTCAGTGAATGACTTCCTTAATATCAAGACATATCTTAAACCAAAAGTCAGTATCATCCTTGGTGATAATGTCTATGACAGTGTTTTTATGTGATCGATATTCCAATTAGACAAGAGAACAAAATAAGAGGTTTAAATATTGGAATGAAGAAAACAAATTATCATTATTTGCAGATAATACAAAGTCTAAGATTCAGCAGAAAATTATTGAAAAGTAAAAGTCCCAAAAGTTTTCATGATATATTAATATTCAAAAATCACAAGTCTCACAGTGTTATTAGTTAGTATTAAAATATAACCCCAAATCAATCTGTAAAAATATAAAAACATAAAATTACACAAATAAATTTGAATGATCTGAAAAAGCAGAAAACTCCCAAGAAATATAAAATAATAGGTGACGAAGTCAAAAGGCATACGCGGTGAATAAATATTCAGTATGGTTGAAACATAAAACATAAATTCTTCCAAAATAATCTAGAAAATCATCTATTTCTGGTCAAAATCCCAACATGATATTTGTGGGAGGGAGCATTTTAAAAAGTATCCCAACCCATGACTGGGACAAGATAATCATATAAATAATTGTGCTATTATCACTGTGATGAATAGTAGGAGAGATAAACACAGGTTTGGTGCGAAATATTTTATTTTATTTTATTTTTTATTTATTTATTTTTTTTAAAGATTTTATTTATTTATTCATGAGAGAGAGAGAGAGGCAGAGGGAGAAGCAGACTTTCCACAGAGCGGGGAGCCCGATGCGGGACTCGATCCCAGGACTCCGGGACCATGACCTGAGCCGAAGGCAGACGCTTAACCATCTGAGCCACCCAGGCGCCCGGTGCGAAATATTTTAAATAAAATGTGGGCTCTTGTTTCATTCATTACTCAAAGTAAATTCCAAACACAACAAATGTTTTAAAGTAAAAACTAAAATTATGTAAGACCTAGAAGAAAGACTGCACAACTACTTCTATGATCTTGGGTGGAAGGTCTTTCTGAGCACATCATGAAAACTAGCAATCACAAACAAAAGATTGATAACCTCGACTGTGAACAATGAGAACTTTCCAATGGCAACAACATACAGAAGCCTATAAATATAGCTGAAAGACAAAGGACAAATGTGGGAAAATATGTGTAATACGGATGAGAGACAATCTGCTGCTACTCTAATATAAAGAGTTGGGCAATTAAGAATAAATCATTCCTCCTTCCAAGTAAAAAAATAAAAAAGAACCAATACGTTCGTCAAAAGACAGAAAATGAAAATAGTAATTCATGGGCACCTGGGTGGCTCAGTTGGTTACGACTGCCTTCGGCTCAGGTCATGATCCTGGAGTCCCAGGATCGAGTCCCGCATCAGGCTCCCTGCTCAGCAGGGAGTCTGCTTCTCCTTCTGACCCTCCCCCCTCTCATGCTCTCTCTCTATGTCATTCTCTCTCTCAAATAAATAAAATCTTTTAAAAAAAAAATGAAAAAAAATAAAAAGATCCAACTTCCTTTAAAAAAAAAAAGAAAATAGTAATTCGAAAAGATACATGCACCCCTATGTTTATAGCAGCATTATTTACAATAGTCAAGATACGGAAGTAGCCCGAGTGTCCATCATAGATGAATGAATAAAGAAGATGTGGATATTTACACAATGGAATATTACTCAGCCATAAAAAAAGAATGAAAAAATGAACAATGTGGATGGAACTAGAGGGTATTATGCTAAGCAAAATAAGTCGGTCAGAGAAAGACAAAATACCACATGATTTCACTCATATGTGGAATTTAAGAAACAAAACAAACAAAGAAAAAGGACAACAACAAAAAAGTATAGTTTCTACAGCTGATAAATTTTTTTCTCCTGACTCAACTGGCCTCTGAAGAAGAAGGGAAGAAGTAGGACCAACGGCAGTTCCTACTACTCACTCCTACCAGGATTCTCCCAGCTCCCTTCACACACACACACACACACACACACACACCACCTTGGGCAGTTTATTGAGGAATCACACCTGCATCCTTGTAGCTTGTTCCTTCCCAGTGTACTGCTCAGCTGTTTCTAAGCTTTCTGTTCTTCCGAATCAGAATACTGCCCATGAATGTGGTCGTGGAGGGGGCAGTTCTCTTCACAATGGAATCAGTACATAGAGAATCAGTACATAGTTAACCATGTTTATTGCAAACAAGTTTTTTCAAAATGATTCAAAATGGAATCAGTACATAGAGAATCAGTACCTACATGCCTTTTGACTTCGTCACCTATTATTTTATATTTCTTGGGAGTTTTCTGCTTTTTCAGATCATTCAAATTTATTTGTGTAATTTTATGTTTTTATATTTTTACAGATTGATTTGGGGTTATATTTTAATACTAACTAATAACACTGTGAGACTTGTGATTTTTGAATATTAATATATCATGAAAACTTTTGGGACTTTTACTTTTCAGTAATTTTCTGCTGAATCTTAGATCAGTATGGAATCAGTACATAAAGAAGCTGTTTGTGCATCAAACCCCATACACAAACAGCTCTTTGTTGTGAAACAAAGCCAGAGTGTGCAGTGAGCTGATTCCGCCACTAGGCTGTCTGTCTTCGTCTTTGCCAGTGCTGGGAAATCCCCTTCCTTGCCCAATTTTGTCAGTCTTCACGGGTGATTTAGCAAGAGGTTCTAATTATGAGTGACTGCACTGGAGGCCACCCGTGAACCATATACTGTCACATAACGACTTGTCTACTCACGGTGACAAAAACTCCACAGAATACATATGATCATAGAACATGGTCCCTGCGTCTACAGACACTGTGGGGGCCAACACTGACTCCATTGTGTGGCTGCTCAAAATACTGTTGGAATCTCTCTTCGGGGATTGCCATCAGAGCCTGCAGCACATTGTTTTGGGGATTCTGAGTCCACGAGTGAAATCCTTTTTAGATTGCATTTGAGTTTTGGGAAGAGGGAAAAGCCATTTGTCACATTCTCCAATTTATAAAAGGAATGTGCAACTGGTTAAGTTTTAATGATACATATCTTATATGCATATAGGATGCTTTCATCATATATAGAGTCACACAGAGACAGAGAAAACTGTAAGGTAGCAAGACTAGTTGATGCTCTGTTATAGGTCATTAACACATTCTGAAGGCAATTTCCAAAGGGTATTTCTAAATATTTTTTTTAAACACTAATAGTGTCACAAGTGAATAATCTGATTTGTTTTGGGGAAAACCATAAATATCTGGTTTGTTTTTGGGGAAAAGTCACATGAGAGTATTCAGTTTATCCAGCTGATGTTTTCTTCTTTCTAAATGTTATTTTGAAAGGCTTAATAAGCAAATCTTCCCCTTCCTCTATCTACTTCCCTGCACCCTCCAACACCAGCCAATCCAGTGCACCATCACTTCCATTTTTTCTTTCATAACATCTCCCTTACATTGGACCTTCCTCTCTAGTTCCTCCATTGTGATCTTTAACATCTCTCTCATTGAAATTTCATGTCTTTGTTCGAACACTCTTATACCCCCACCCCTGTTACTGGAATTTCCCCCCTAGTCTTTCTTCTCTGCCTGACAAAACCCTCCTAACCCTCCAAGGTCCAGCCCCAAATCCACCTGAGTAGTGGGCTTGCTGCCTTCCTGCTTTGCTCCCTGTCATTCTGCTTGTCACTCTGAACCACTGTGTAGTGTAGGAACTCCATCGTGGGTGGCATTCAGTCAGACATCAGCTGGGTGTTGTGAAATGAAGGTTGGACTGATTTCTCAATCACAGGGGAAATTCAGGGTCAAAATGAAAGGGGGCAAAAAATAAGTTTGTTTCAGTTGGGCTGAAACAGAGGGGACTGAATTTTACACTTCCAGTCTCATTCCTTTGAAACTATAGGGGGAAGCTTCCCAGGCACACTCCATCTGGGGGGACACACATCAAGTCCTCCTTCGGGTTGAAGAAATAGGACTCAGAGAGATATGATCAATTGGAAGACATCAATTAGAGAAGACTAGTGGTAGGCAAAAAATAATAATAATATCTGGGAATAGAGAAATTGAAGACGCACACTGTGTGAGCCAGGATGAAAATCACACCTCGCCTTTAGATAGGGAGAACACTGGTCAGCTCTCTGATGTGTTCACCTGGCTCCCAACTCCAATGTTCTCAGGTTCTTCATTGGCTGCTCCATTTTTGGCAGTGCAAGAAAAACTAAACTACAGGTATGACTTCCAGAGAAAAACATGGGCAGACTTGTTGTGAATTGTCTGATCATTTTCCCCCCTCGTACGAGGGGCTTACAGTTTTTCTTACTGATGGTTAAGACTTTCACATAATAGGCCTCTTAACTCTTTTGTTAACCATGTTTATTGCAAACGAGTTTTTCCCAAATGGTTAGACATTTATTCCTACGCCTCCCTAATAATCCATCTTTCCCCACTAATTTGAAATGGCCACCAAAGCTTTATACTTAGCAGGGAGGGACGGCCAAAGGTCACACAGGCTGTAAAGGTGGGCTCAAAGGCGGACCCCGAGCACTCCAAACCAACTGGACAATGACATTCAGGAAACTAGCAGTTAAAAACGAATCAAACAAAAAACCTGTGGTGATTCAGCAAGTTTATTCCTGGGAATAAAAAATAATAATAATCTACAAGTCAGGAAATGACAGATGTTGGCGGGGATGCGGAGAAAGGGGAACCCTCCTACACTGTTGGTGGGAATGCAAGCTGGTGCAGCCACTCTGGAAAACTGTATGGAGGTTCCTCAAAAAGTTGAAAATAGAGCTACCCTATGATCCAGCAATTGCACTACTGGGTATTTACCCCAAAAATACAAAAGTAGGGATCCAAAGGGGTACGTGCACCCCGATGTTTATAGCAGCAATGTCCACAATAGCCAAACTGTGGAAAGAGCCAAGATGTCCATCGACAGATGAATGGATAAAGAAGATGTGGTATATATATACAATGGAATATTATGCAGCCATCAAAAGGAATGAGATCTTGCCATTTGCAACGACGTGGATGGAACTGGAGGGTATTATGTTGAGCGAAATAAGTCAAACAGAGAAAGACATGTATCATATGACCTCACTGATATGAGGAATTCTTAATCTCAGGAAACAAACTGAGGGTTGCTGGATTAGGGGGTGGGGTGGGAGGGATGGGGTGACTGGGTGATAGACACTGGGGAGGGTATGTGCTCTGGTAAGCGCTGTGAATTGTGCAAGACTGTTGAATCTCAGATCTGTACCTCTGAAACAAATAATGCAATATATGTTAAGAAAAAAAAAAGAAGAAGAAGGTAGCAGGAGGGGAAGAATGAAGCGGGGGAAATCGGAGGGGTAGACGAACCATGAGAGACGATGGACTCAGACTGAGGGTTCTAGAGGGGAGGGGGGTGGGAGGATGGGTTAGCCTGGTGATGGGTATTGAGGAGGGCACGTTCTGCATGGAGCACTGGGTGTTGTGCACAAACAATGAATCATGGAACACTTCATCTAGAACTAATGATGTAATGTATGGGGATTAACATAAGAATAAAAAATTAAAAAAAAAATAATAATCTACACACTTAGAGTCTCAGATGTGTGGCCTATTTGGAGCATTTCCAAAAATACAGTGTAACAGACTAATTTGAGCTATGATTTCTTTCACTGTGAATCAAACCCCATCCCTTCGTGTTACGGTTTAAAAAAAAAAAAAGTTTTCTTTCACTTTAAGCATTTACTATAAATCTTATAAAAATAGATATAAACAACTCTAATGACCCATCACCACCCTCAGAAGGGCGTCCCTAAGGAGCCTCCTCAGGATTATGGGAATTCACTGAGATCAGAGAATTTTAGAGCCTCCCTGTTGAAACACTTGCAGGTTGGGGATAGCTGGTCATCCTCCCCTTCAGACTCAAGTCTCAGGCTCTCATTTACTCAGAAAGTATCTGCTCAAAATAAGTTCTTTTTCCTGTTGCTCAGTTCAAACACCTTATTTTACTTCTGGTTTATCAGCATGCAGCATGGTGGCTGACCAAGCAAGCAATTATGCAAAGCAGAAGTCCTACAGCAAAAAAAAAAAAAGTCCATTTGGAAACTTTGTCAGTTTCCTAAAATGCAGGCTAACTCGCAGTGGCAGATGAGAGGTTCTATGAATCCTACGTTCTTGGGAAACCGGTGAAGTCCCAGGGATTAAGGGCAATGACTGGGTGACCGGCTGACGAAAGCCACACAGGGAATGAAGGGCCAGTTGGCAACCCACCTGCCGGCAGAGGCTGAGGACAATGAGCTGCCTGGTCAACCTTAAAAAGCTAAGTGTGCAGTACGATCAATACAGAACACATTCCAGGCCACCTCCCTAAAGCTGTCTGTCAACTCCCCAAGGCTGTTCAGCTTTGTGCATCCTTCCAGGAAGGCGGACTGCCTGTTTCCCTCCAGAAGTGGGTCTCTTTCTTTGATCTCAGTTATAAGCCTGGATCTTTCTATGCTTGGCTCTCACGGAGACTCACTTGCTCTCCCGGCTGTATCTCCACTGTGGCTTCCAGCTCTGCATCAAACTCCAACCCCATCTGCGTGGCCTCTCCATGAGGCCTGCAGGGGTCCGCAGGAGCAGCCTGCAGGGAGAGGGAGAGGAAGCCAGAGCCGTGGCTGCAGCAGTGAGGGGAAAGGGAGGAAAGCGGTTGACACCACAGGTGTGTTACAGCTGGAGACGGAGATGTAGTCTTGTGAGATCAGTCTGGGGGGCTGGGCCTTTTGCCTTTGCGGAGTTCCTTCAGTCCCCATGTGTTTCAGATGCACCAAACTCAGACTGATAGACCAGATGGCTATGCATTAATTTTCCAGGAGAAATCCAGTAAGAATGTTGATGAACACAGATCACAGGCAGCCAAGCCAGACTCAGCAGCTCTGCACTCTTGGCGGGAAGCTGGAGACAGGCTGATTCTTGGAGCCTTCCAGCCCCGTGCGCCATCTCCCTTACAGGGCTATGTGCCATGTGGACGGTTACAACCTCTGGCCCAGGACCGGGACATAGTATTCCTTGTTCAGCCCAGGACTTGCACTGCCCAGCCACTGCCCCTTCCTAGGCTCTGTGATAACAATGCCCCTGTCCTGGGCACTGCCCTTTTTTAACCAGAAGGCAGTACGGTGCAGAGCCTCCCCGTGTCCCTGACCATCACCAGCATGGCAGAGCCCCTGCAAACCACAAGGGCCCTGGATTCATCTGGTGCTCATCTCTGTGAGATCCCAAGCCACAGCGATCGCCCCCCAAAATGCCAAGTTCCCTTCGCTCTTGGAATTCAGGCCTCTTTCAGGTTCTTGGGTCCACTCTTCACTGGAAGTCACAGCTGGTGGCTAAGAGCTGTGACTGCTCCTCCCTCAGCCTCAGCCACTCTCTGCCTTACAGGACGACTTCCAAGTCCTTGGCTAGGGAGGGTCCTGGGGGCTGGGCGTAACCTTTGCGCTCTCCAGCTCTGATCCCGGGAACTCTCTCCACCCTCTGGAAGCGTTGAGTCTGGTCAATGTTGCCTTATCCTGTCTAGCCCACCAAGTCTCAGGATGGCCACCTCCAGGGATCATAGGAGAGAGCTAACCCTCCGGGGCCACACGCTACCTCTCTCAAGTTTGGCAGAGACAGACTTTTTCAGGCCAAGTTCACAAACCCTGAATCCTGCTAACTAACCCAAAGGCTAGGAGATAGGACACACGCCCATGGACCCAGAGAAATGGCGCCCTTTCCCTCCCCCAAATCTCTGTGCCTCACTCAAGTGAATGCATCCAGTCAAAGATGAGAAAGCAGCCTTAAAGACCCAGGTGCCTTCCTAAAATCTCTGGGCCATTGGTCATTTCTACTCCCGGCAGCCTTGACACCTCTCCCTAGAGAGAACAGAATTATGCCCTAGGGTTTTGCTATAAAGTCAAAATAGCCCCATCAGAAGGACCCAGGAAATACTGTGGTGAAGTTTAAAGTTCATAATTGATTTTTTTTTCTTTAGCAACATGTGGTAGGCAGAATTCTAAGATGGCCCGCAATCCCTGCCCCCTAGTGTTCACAGCCTATATAATCTTCCCCTCCTCTACCCCTACCCTTACACCCCTCCCCCTCCCCACCTCATCCTCCCGGTGGGACTTCCTTCTAAACTATAGAATACAGCAAAGGTTAAAGGATTTTGCAGATGTAATTAAAGTTCCCAATTAGTTGACTTTTAGATAGTTAAAAGGGAGAGAGATTGTCCTGGGTGGGCCTGACTTAGATGAAAGCCCTTTAAAAGAGGGACTATGTCCTCCCTGCATAGATTCTCCTTGCTGGCTTGATGAGTTAGGCAGCTGTGTTCAGGAAGCCCACAAGGTAGACGACTGCAGTTGGCCTGTAGTAACTGTAGGTGGCATCTAGGACCTGAGCCACCAGCCACCAGCCAGCAAAATGTTGGGATTTTGCCCTACCATACAACCACAAGTAAATGAACACTGCCAACAATCTAAATGCATGGAAGAGAAATTTTCCTCAGTCGAACCTTCAGATGAAAATGCACCCTAGCCAATGCCTTGACTGCAGACTTGTGATACCCTGAGCAGAGAATCCAACTAAACTACACCCAGATCCTGACCCACAGAAACTGAGGCAGAATAAATGTTTTAAGCCACTATCTTTGTGGTCATTTCTTGCACAGCAAACAGAAAACTAATAATACATGGCAACAGGCATATATAGTCTTTGCTATACTTCTCTTACAAAGAGTTCACGTTCTAGTTTCTGGTTGTCCCCCAAAATCACATCGCCAAAGATTCACAGAAAACTTTTAAGAAAAATCACTCAATCACTACTGTGCAACAAAGAAAAATATACTCAATAATAATAAGACATGTGAAATTTTCAGAAGGCCAAATATATATAAAATTGAAGTGAACAGCTAGCAACAGAATTAGGGAGGAAAATATTTTTGTTTAAAATAATACTTTGGTGGGGCACCGGGGTGGCTCGGTGGTTAAGCCCAACTCCTGATTTTCATCCCAGTCATGATCTCAGGGTCGTGAGCTCGAACCCTGCTTCGGGCTCCATGCTCAGCAGGGAGTCTGCTTGAGGATTCTCTCTCTCCCTCTCTCTTTGCTCATCCCCCCACACTTTCTCTCTAAAATAAATAAATCTTAAAAATAAATAAAATAGGGGCGCCTGGGTGGCTCAGTCGTTAAGCGTCTGCCTTCAGCTCAGGTCATGATCCCAGGGTCCTGGGATTGAGCCCCACATCAGGCTCCCTGCTCTGCCGGAAGCCTCCTTCTCCCTCTCCCACTCCCCCTGCTTGAGTTCCCTCCGTCGCTGTCAAATAAATTAAAATAAATACATACATACATACATACATACATACATACTTTGGTAACAACAACAAAAAAACTTTGGTAAACTATTTGGGTAAAGGTGGATGCTTACAGCATAGATAAGCAAAAAAAAAAAAAAAGGACATAGCTAAATTGTTCTATATTTCAGGAATTTAGAAAGTTTGATAAAGAACAAAGATGGAAAGGGAAGAGAACTTTGAAGAACAGGGATAACTAATCTCCATTTGTAATTTGCATATATAAAATAGAATACTCTCCGTGGTGGGCAGAATAAGGGCCTTCAAAGATGTCCATGTACCAGAAGCTGTGACTATGTTCTCTCCCACAGCAAAAGAAACATTATAGATGTGATTAAGAAACCTGAGGTAGGCACTGATATGAGGAATTCTTAATCGCAGGAAACAAACTGAGGGTTGCTGGAGTGGGGGGTGGGGTGGGAGGGATGGGGTGACGGGGTGATAGACACTGGGGAGGGTATGTGCTCTGGTAAGCGCTGTGAATTGTGCAAGACTGTTGAATCTCAGATCTGTACCTCTGAAACAAATAATGCAATATATGTTAAGAAAAAAAAAAGAAGAAGGTAGCAGGAGGGGAAGAATGAAGTGGGGGAAATCGGAGGGGTAGATGAACCATGAGAGACGATGGACTCTGAAAAACAAACGGAGGGTTCTAGAGGGGAGGGGGGTGGGAGGATGGGGTAGCCTGGTGATGGGTATTGAGGAGGGCACGTTCTGCATGGAGCACTGGGTGTTATGCACAAACAATGAATCATGGAACACTACATCTAAAACTAATGATGCAATGTATGGGGATAATATAAGAATAAAAAATTTTAAATTAAAAAAAAAAGAAAGAAAGAAACCTGAGGTAGGGAGATTATCCTGGAATTTCCAGGCAGGCCCAAGGTAATCACAAGGATCCTTATAAGTGAAAGAGGGGGTGGGGAGCCAGTCAAGAGTCAGAGAGTGATGTGAAGAGGCAACACGGTCGGCTTTGAAGATGAAAGAAAGGCCACAGCTACAGAATGTGGGCAGCCTCTAGGAGCTGGAAAAGGCAAAGAAATGTATTCTCCCAGGAGCTTGCAGAAGCATCACAGTTCTGCCCCTATGTTGACGTCAGCCCAGAGAGACTCATGACAGACTTGTGACTTCCAGAATGGTAAGTTAATAAATGTGTGTGTGGTTGTAAGCCACCAAGTTTGGGGCAGTTGGTTACAGCATCAACTGGAAAGTGATACACTCTCTCTTCATGTTCTCCAAACGCCCAAAGTCCTTAGTAAGACTTCGAGTGGAAATCATGGAAAGGAGCCAGGTTCTACAGGCGGGTCAGTGGGGGTGGAACAGGGACCCCACACAGGTGAGATGACCCGTCCACTGAAGCAGTTCAGAGGAAGCAGAGACTCCACCCTAGAATTGATCCTAGGGATATAACACAGGCACCTCTACTCCCTCATAGAATTTGCAAAAATTATAAAAGACAGCACTGGATACTCTACCAATTTTGGAATAAGGAGTTAAACCAATCCTACCCAAATCTTCAGTGTCCCAGATTAGGTTGAGAAGGAAGCCACGCTGTCCCTGTCAGGTTTTGCTTTGACACATGTGTAACTGAATATGAAAGGGCATACTTTTTCTTAAGAAACTTTATTTTTATGTTTTTGAATATATTCATGTTTCAAACCAAAACAAAATGAGAAGATAAACACTCAAAAGACTCTCGTTCACCCTGTCCATCCCACCCCATTCTCCCTTGCTCTATTTGTAACCATTTGCATTAATTCATTATTATTCCAGTGTTTATGCAAGATTGAATACATATTTTCATTCTCCTATCTTACACATTAGAACACCATATACACAAACAATACATCTTAGAAATCTCTCCATATCAGTGCACAGAGTTCTTCCTCATTCCCTTTTCACGACTGCATGATATTCCACCGTGTTATGAGGAAGTATCATAGTTCATTTAACTGGTTTCCTCCTGAGAGGCATGGGGTTGTTTCTCAGCTTTTGCGACGATAAATGATGTCACAGTGAATAACTGTTCCTGTGTCATTCTGAACGTGTGCAGGTGAGCCCACAGGAAGTGGGACTGACAGGGTTGTGGGACAAAGGCAAAGCAACTATTGCCAGGTTCTCTTCCTTTCCATAGAGGTCGTACCATTCTGTACCCTCACTAACAGTGTTTGAGTGCCTCAAAAGAGAGTGGGTTGTTAAAACTTTTGGATTTCCCTCAGATTGATAGGTGAGAAACAATATCTTACTAATTGGCATTCTTCTTAAAGGTGAGGTTGAGCATCTTTTTTTTTTTAAATGTTTAAGGGCCATTTGCATTTCCTTTTCTGTGAGCTATATTTTCATATCCTCTGACCCCAAACTGTTCTTTTTGTTTTGACCAAAGTTCCAAAACCCTGAAAATAATAGGTTGCAAGTACTTCCATATTCTAAAAGGAGGTTTTTCCCATAGTCTTGAGACCCTTAGCCCAATATCCAGGATATAAAGTGATTTAAATGGAAAAGGTCAAAAGAAAGAAGTTCTTTGGAGAAAGCCATTGGTGTGCTGAGCATTTTCTATCCCCCCACCCCACCACAATGGCGGTGGGGGTGGGGGACCTTCCTCAGGGCAAGCCTGGAAAGAGAAACTTCAAGGGAGCCCCACACTCAGAGATTCTGACTCGTGTACCCTAAAGCTTTGGAAGACACACTGGCCTGGTAACTGATTCCAAGGATACCAAACTCAAGGGTCAAGAAGCTGAGGCTGTCAGGCCAGACAGCAGGACAAAAAAGTAAGAACCACACTGGGAGTGAGCTACACTTTCACTAATGGGAGGACAAAAGGTCAAATGAGTAAGAAAACTAGTCTGTGGCTGGAGCTAGCTGTGAGAGCAGGCAGTCCTCCATTTGGCATGGCAAGGATCTGTGAGTTTCCACAAGTCCAGTAGATACTTTGGAAAGTAATTAGGACTTCCAGGGCAGGAAAGCTACAGTAATGGCAGCAGAGAGCACTTTCAGGGGCAGGAGCTGAGGTAGTGACTCAAGAGTCCAGGATAACAAAATATAAAATACCTAGACATACATAAAAATAAGCATAAACTACCTTGTAAGTTGAAAAAGTAGAATACTCTAGAGAGGGACACACACACAAAAATTAAATGGAGATATGTACCATGTTGTGGGATGGGAGCACTCATTATTTAACACATCTCTCCCCCTCCCCCCAAAAATGTTAAGATTTCAGGGGGGAAACTGACCAAATAATTCTTTAGTTTATGCATAATAAATATGTATCCCTGAATAAATACATAATAAAAGCTGAGGATAATCTGAGCATTAACAGAAAGAGTGGTAACTTAGTTTTACTTGGTATGAAAAACCCTATTTTGGGGGCGCCTGGGTGGCTCAGTCGTTAAGCGTCTGCCTTCGGCTCAGGTCATGATCCCAGAGTCCTGGGATCGAGCCCCACATCGGGCTCCCTGCTCTGCGGGAAGCCTGCTTCTCCCTCTCCCACTCCCACTACTTGTGTTCCCTTTCTCGCTGTGTCTCTCTCTGTCAAATAAATAAATAAAATCTTTAAAAAAAAAAAAAAGAAAAACCCTATTTTAAAGTTATAGCAGGTGGTATTGGCACAGAAATAGATCAGTAGAACAAAGGGGAACGTTCAGAAATAGACTTTGGTATATGATTCAGTATATAATTCAAATCACTGGGGGAAAAAAGTCAATGAATATTAATAGGACAACTGGCTAAACCATTTAGCAACTGAATAAAAAAAAGATCCATCCCCCGAACCTCACTCCTTATACTAAAATAAATTTCAGATGGATTATAGACTTATGTGTTTTTTTTTAAACTGCTGATTTAGATTTATTACCTTGAGACTGGAAGGTCCCTCCAAGCATGGCACCAAAGGCAAAATAGATTAGGAAAAGACTGATAAATTTGACTATCCAAATGTAGAGTTTTTGTGTGGCAATTTTTGACACAAACAAGGTCAAAAGGGAGATGATAAATTAGAAAATTTGTTTACAAAATATATGACAGCTAGGAAAAAAAAAATTACTATGATACAAAGAGCTTTTCACATCAATAAAAGACAAGCCAAGTACTTGAGAAAAAAATTCACCAAGACAGAATTACAAATGACCAATCCGCATGCAAAAATAGAGATATGCAAGTAAAACACTGAGTCATCATTTTTCACCCATCAGATTAATCAAGATGAAACGCATCAACAGTGCCCAGTGGTGTTTGAGGCTTTCTGCTGGTGAAAATGTCAACTGGTATAAACTTCCTGTTGAGATTCCTCTGACAATATGTAGTAAACACAAAATGTATATCGTTTTCAATTTCATCCCTAGGAATTTAGCCTAAATGATAATTACATACATACGAATTGTATAAGGATAGCAAACATCTGGAAACATTCTAAATGCACCACGCACAGAAGAGTATTGGTTAAAGAAACTACAGCACAAACTTTTAACGTAGTCCCTATTGACATAATAAATAAATAAATAAATGTGCCCAAGAAGGAAAGAAGCAATAGTTTACAAAACATGTGTCGTTGAACCCCATTCTGGTAACCCTGGGTTGTGCCCAAAAAGTATGGATATGGGTACACGTGCATACATACACATCACCAAATGATTCATTCATTCTCTTTTTCTCTCTCAAACAATGAGCACACTGCTTTTTTTAACTGGTTTGCTTCAATGTATCACCCGCCCACAAACTTGGGCGCAGAAAAAGCCACACCCTCTTTTCTCTCCCAAATCGTGCACTTCCGTTCAGTGACAATGGTGTAGCAGGCAAAAGGTCCCCTAACACACTATTTGATTGACTACCACTACTGATTCTGGTTTTCCCTCAGATGAATAGAATAGAAAAATAGAAGGCTTAGAAAATCCAAATGTGAGGTTAGCAATAAAAAGGGAGCACTGAGAATTCTTTTTTACTTCCTTTAAAATCAATTTAAATATTAACTTGATTCCAAGCTAATGTGGAATTGCAAGATAATCACTTCTGCTCTGGTCTTGGTTAAGTTCCCAGCTACAATTTCAGGTCTTGAGTCAGAGATGGGCTATTACCTATTTCCCCTTATTAACTTCCATCTGTTTGGTAGTTTGTGTTCTCCTCTAGAAGTGAGGGGGGAGGGGGGGAGATACCATATAGTGAAAAGATAGATATAAAAAGGCCTGTGTTGCAGTACTTAAGGACAATGGTTAAAATGTGTGTGTGTGTGTGTGTGTGTGTAGGAAATGCAAAGACCTGATTCTCCCCAAAACCAAAAGGACTGTTCAAAGGTTAGCTCAAGGCCTGTCCAATTCCAGGAATGAGGACTAGACTTGCAGTCAGAAGATTTAACCCCACAATTCAGGTCATATACCTGTCTGAACCCATTTCTCCGTTCTAATGTGGGGAAAACGGTAACCCCTGACCTTCCCACCATCCACAACTGTCGTGAGGAGGGGATGGAAGAATGTGTGTAAACAAAAACTCCAATGAGATAAAGCAAAACTACAGGCATGCACACACACAAATCAGCTAGGGAATAATCAGCCCCCTAGCTGGGCAACCCCCAATTTGACTCCTCATCTAGAAGGGAGCACACAGCCAGGTCTCAGAGCTCAACTCGACACACTGTCCCCAAGACAGTTAATAAGGGAAAGATCCTTTCTCCACCCCCAGCTTGGGACTAGCTTTATGTAGTGGCACGCAAACCCAACTCCGAGCGCTGTCCTACCGGTCCTTCGACAAACAGACCCTGCATTCTCCCAGGAAGACCCACTATCACTCTCCTGAGATCCCCTCCCCACCTTAACCATGAATCGGCTTGGGAAAAAAAGAACAGTCTTGTGGCAAAGCTACCACGCGAATTTAGAGAACTTCTGGCTGCCCTCAAGTTTATGAGAAAACAATTAGAACTGCAGAAAGATGGCACATCCTCTTGCCAATGCTCAGCCCCTGCTCTCGTTAAGTAATACTACTGAGCAACTCTGGGCTGTCATTTAGAACATTCATAGGCAGTGAAAAAGTCCATGTTTTTGTTATTTTAGTATTCTTTCATACTTCCGCACTATACCCACAAGTACATTTTACGTAATATTTTACTCAATATTTAGTGAGTTATTTTAACTAGAAGCTTTTAATACTAAGCAAGTGGGATTTCTTCCTTTCAATGACAATTTTGCTAAGCTCCCCTGTGGAGCACAGGAACTTCTTTGGCAGCTAATTCTAAAGCTGGAAGTTAAGGAGGCTGCAGAAACATATGGTGTTTACAGAACCAGTAAAATAATAATAATAATAATGGGAGTTCAGATTCTCTTTTGGGTAGAGGAGGCTTTCAGGAAAATCCTTACTCATCAGAGACCCTACCCTACACTAACCACGATAATGTGTAATGCTTCCAAATTTCATTCAAAGGCTGCGAAAATACTATGAGCTTGAATAGTTGCATATAAAAATGAAAAGTAGAATGCTATGTGTATTAGTCTTTTGAGAGCACCTAAGATGAGAGCACGAAAGTTTCTAAATGCTGATCCTAGGTTATAGGCCAAGGTGGTGCCTCAGAGGACAAAGGACAATTATTCCAAATACTGCTGAATGCTGATGGGGCCTGGGGCTAACAGCTGTTCCTGAACACCCAAGGGTCAGGATATCACTTCCCTCTCTCTGACTCTCCCCAGTTGAGGGGATATACTTGGAGCCAGGTCTCCCAGGGCAGGGCCGCTTCACAGACAGTTTCCACCTGTTTCTGTTGTTCCTCTCGTTTCCTCCTCTGCCCACCAGCCCAGACCACTCAGATCTGACCCTCAACGAATGCCCAGTGAGCTAGCAGAGAGAGAACTCTGCCCCCACCCCGTCAGGAACATTGTCCCTCTTCTGCAGGACTGCAACCCTGCACAATTCCAGGGCCGTGTTCATACACACTGCCCCCGAAGGTCATATACTACAACTGTCCCCTGCTTGCCTCCCCCAAGCTTTTTATTCTCCAGGCCTCGAAAAAGAGGGAGAAGAGGGAGAATACCATTGTTGCCTAGGAGAGCCACATGCCTCTGCTCCATTCGTTTCTTACTGAGCCTTGGAGTCACACCATCAGTTAGGGAGGAAAGTTAAAGAACACTGATTCAGGTTTTAAAAGTCCAATCTAATACGCCCATCTGTAAATTCAGCAAGTTGAGAGCGGGCCCAGGACCGCTTACATCTAATGTGTCATGGTTCATGATAAAGTAACAGCCATTGTCACTGAGGCTGTAGGTAAAGGGGAAGATCACATCACTCACATTCTTCCCCCTTCCCTGTAAACACATGGACGCTGGCCATGGGCTTGACAGTGTTTCAGCCCATTGTTACTACATGAGCACCCAATCTAAAGGAAGACAAGGGCATTTTTAAGAGAGAGTAATGAAAAAAGTTAGCCAAGACTGCTATAAACTTTGGTGTGGAAGAGAAGAACTGTCTAAATTAACAGAATATTTTTATTTGAATGAAAACTTATGGCTTTTGAATACCTGTAAGACCCATGGATCTGTATCAAAGCAACGCTGCCTAACAGACATTGCAGGAAACTTACTGGAGTGGCCAGGTTAGTATACTTTCTATTAGTATGTCAATTAATTGTAGGAAAGGGGTTGCTTCTAAAATGTTTGACAAGTTGCCTCTGTCAATGATCTCTATCCTTTTCGATGGCCTCCTTCATAAAGGCAAATTCTAGCCCAAACTTAAGTCCATCTCATTGCTCATTGTAAAAGGATGATTCCAAATGAATCCAGAGATGCTATAAAGGAAGGTGCAGAGACTCTCTTGCATTCAATTTCCAGAAGAGCTGACTCTCAGGAATCACTCAGAGGAAGACAAAGGTCCAACCCACATGATCTGTAGCCTGTGGTCAATATTACACTATCTATCAAGGGTCTCAAGTACACGGACACAGAACTGGTTGTGTAGTAGGCAGAGAAGACGTCAGCAATTCCTGAGTTTCCTCCTCTTGGGGGGTTCCACAGAGGTATTCACCGTCTTGAATCCAGAAATGGGGCCAAGCTGGGGATGGAAAAAGTTGCAGACCCAGACACACCTGGATGGAAGCCACACGGGGCCTCTGTGTAGGCAGGCACCTGAGAGGCTGTCATTACACCTGCCCCCAGCAGCACTGCATCCCCCACACGTAGCGCCCATCTGCAATCTAGACATGGAGGAGGAAAAGAGTCCATTGACACACTTTGGTTTTCCCTTGGTGCATCTGTATGTACTGCTCACGTACCCTCATGGGAAGCAGCGTGGGAGATCATCCACCACTCTGTGAGTAGCCAGGGCAGCCATCACTGACCCTGCTCCTTCTCTGCACCAGAAGGGCACCCCCCACCCTGTCCCGAGGTGTAGAGCTACTCATGCCTCTCACCTGCTGAGTGCTGAGCCCAGGATGACCTCTACCCACAGCCCCTTTGACCCTCCTCAGTCCCAGCTGTTCTTCATGACTCCAACCCCATCCTTCCGCCATTCCACTCATTTCTCAAAAATGACAGTCTCACATACCACACGGCTGAGAAGGAGAGGAATGCGAGAACAATCACAACGGCCATGGAGCCCAGCCCGACGCCCACCATCTGCTGCAGCACGAATGACGAATCTGCGGGACAAAACCACACACTGAGCCCACAGCACGCAATCATGGCCCTCCTGGGAGGCACACGTGCACCTGTGCTCACTCCAGTCTAACCCAGAGCTTGGCCCCATTTAACAAACCATCCCAAGAATGCCCAGAGTGCCTCTGTGTCCCCTGAGTTGGCCCTGAGGGTGTAGGACCTAAAGAAAACACAGTCCCGGGGTATTTCTGAAAGGAAATGGAAACACAGGCCACATTCAAGTTACAAGGGATAAAAAAGTTCATCTTGCTGTGCATACAAATACAGCGAATTGTGTTGCTTGTATTGGTCCTCTCTCAGTCAACTGCACTGAAAGTTTTTATGGGCAGTTTTCCTTTGCATTGAGGAAGAAGTCATCCTGGACTTTTGCTCCAAAAGTGATAGGTAGCTCCAATGGTCAAATATAGCAAATGAATCCTCTCTGATGGATGGAGTCATCTGTCGTTCTCCCGACACACCAACAAGGATAGTACCTCCTCGCTCTGCTCAGCAGGTTGCCATGAGGATAAAGTAAGAAAATTAACGTAGGGCACCTAGGTGGCTCAGTCGGTTAAGTGTCTGCCTTCGGCTCAGGTCATGATCCTGGGATCCTGGGATCGAGCCCCGTATCAGTCTCCCCGCTCAGTGGGGAGTCTGCTTCTCCCTCTGCCTCTGCCCCTCCCCTAACTTGTGCACACGTGCACTCTCTCTCTCTTTCAAATAAATAAAATCTTTTTTTAAAAAAAGAAAATTAATGTAAAAGCTCTCTGAAAGACATACATATGCTCTATTTGGGGGTGTATCATATGTTGACTGCAGGGAGATCTTTTGCTATAGACTGAAAAACACCCGCACTTGAGTTGCACATTTGGGCCAGCTGACTGAATCAGAGCATCATGTTCTACACCAAAGGTCTCATTTTAATTTGCAAACAACTTATTTAGCACTTACGATATACCAAACACTGTTCTAATGACTTCTCCTAACTACCTAGTACTCACACAGGTATTACAATAATAGCGCCTGGCTTAATAACACACTGAGTACTATTATTATTCCCATTTTACTGATGAGGGACCGAGGCATGGAGCTGTTCAGCAACTTGTCCATGATCACACAGCTAATAAACAACAGAGTCAGGATCCAAACCCGAGCTGTCTGGCTTCAACATCTTTGCTTTTAACCACAACACCATGCTTTCCCAGTGCAGATCTGAATCCAGTTCTGTCTACAGCAGAGCAGGTCACACTCCCCCTCAGGAGTTAGGGGTGCAGGCCCTGCCCTTTCCTGCAGAGGCTGATGATGATGGGATAGTTCCTCTTTAAAAGAACAAAGGTCTGCATGCAATGGTGCCACCAGACATTGAAAAGATCTTGGGGGCTGACGTTGCATATATAGAATTAAAAAAGGAAAACACTGCCCAGCCATGGAAGAGGTGTAAGGAAGTGCAACTAAGTCCAAATTTTGCCAGATAATTTGTCATGGTTGTCACTGTCGGAATATGAAATTATTTCACTTTTCGGTACCCTCCTTTTACTGATGCCCCGGGCATATGCTTAGTCTGCCCCGTGGGGCATCCAGTACTGCCTAGGAAGAGCTGAAAACAGCAAAAGCAAAGATCTGCTAAGTAAGGAGGAGGGGCTTGAGAGGAAAAATAGTAGCCCCCGGACGTGAGACCCTCGAAACATAGATGACTTGCTTCCCTGGCAGCAAATGAAGCTCATCCGAGAAGAGTTCCTGCTCCTTAACTCTCTCATCACCAAATCTGTGCTATCCAACACCGTAGCCACTGGCCTCAATGTGGCTGTTTACACCTAAATTAGTTAGTTTAGGTTTAAACTAAATTAAATTAAAAATTCAGTTTCTTGATCATATCATCTCAAGTGCTCAATTTCAAGTACACACTTCAAGTGCCCAGTAGCCTCATGTGGCTGGTTGCTACCATCTTGGACAGCACCGCTTTAAAACCTTTCCACCGTTGCAGAGAGTTGCATTGAAGGGTACCGCTCCATCTCTTAAACCAGCTAAAGAGCAGTTTGGTTCTATTCTCTCACAGGGTAGCTGGCACCAGCAAAAGCAGCCGGGGAATACACTTCTTGCTAAAAAGCTCTGAAAAACCCATTACCTCAGAAAGTGTTGTCAAGAGACTTTCCAGAAAAACATGGCTTATATTGTTTGGCTACCTTTAGGATTCAGAAGAAAAAGGCTTTGATATTTTAAGAAGCCATACTACAGAATAGAAGGAGGAGCTGTGGTTAAACTAGAAATTAGAAGAGAAAAAATTGGGGGAGTGACTTGAATGACTACCTATTAAAACAGTGCAGTATCAGCATAGGGATGAATACACTGGAACAAAATAGTGTAGAAACAAACCCATGTACATCAAATAATTTCCAAGTCAGGTTGTCCAAGTCTGTATTTGAACACCCTAACTGTGGACTCTGGACAAGTTATTCAGCCATTCTGTGCCTCAATTGCCCCACCGAGGGATGATCTAGTAACACGGGAATGATAATAATAGTACCCACCTTATAGGGTTATTGTGAGAAATAAATGAGGTAAGTCCTGTTAGAACTGTGCCCTGGACGGGCGCCTGGGTGGCTCAGTTGGTTAAGCGACTGCCTTCGGCTCAGGTCATGATCCTGGAGTCCTGGGATCGAGTCCCGCATCGGGCTCCCTGCTTGGCATGGAGTCTGCTTCTCCCTCTGACCCTCCTCCCTCTCATGCTCTCTGTCTCTCATTCTCTCTCTCTCAAATAAATAAATAAAATATTTAAAAATAAAAAAAATAAAAAAAAAAGAACTGTGCCCTGGACACAGGAGGCAACTGGCAAATGTCAGCTATGATTCATTATTGTTGTTTGTTACTGTTTCAAATCATTAGGGGAAATGACATATTATTCATAATTCGTGTTGAGAAAATTGGCTGACCATTTAGAATAAAGTGATTTTGATCATTAGAGCTTATACTATATATGCCAAAATAAAATCCAGACAGCTTAAAGACTTAAATGGAAACCTAAAAGAGTTAGAACAAAGGGTAAGTGAATCCTTATCTAAAATATCTCAAGCAGGTACAAATTGTCTAAGCGCATTTATTAATGCAGGAACCATAATGCTCACTGCTGGGATCTGCTCTTTCTACCACAGAGCCACCTCCTAAAAGATCTTGCCTGGCCCTTGACCACAAGTTATCATCAACTACACTTTGCAAACTCTGTCTTCCTCGTACAAAGTTCCACGTTCTTTGCTCATCTCTGGTCGACTTAAGTTTGCTCTTAAAGAATCACCTGCAGTTGTTCACCATCTCACTTGCAAACCGTATGAACCTGCTAGAATATGCTTCATCCAGGTCAAAAGGCTTTAATTTATGTGAAGCAGTTAGCTCTTCTCTTGCTTTGAAAATGTCCCCCCACAAACCAACAGGACAGAAGCAAAGTTGGAGTTGATGGACCTTTCTCTTGACCATCCACCAGCAGGACATCATTCACCCTAAGCAATGGGCCCACCCAGCTATTCCTTACTCTGGATGTAAATATTGGAAAATCATCTTTTTCTTTTTAATTATTCTGCATAACATGACTTGGGTTTTGGCTTCAGGCATGATTCTTGCTGGTATTGGTCTCTTGGTCTACTTTGTGTATGTACTCCGTGAAAATCTGAGTCTGTCCAACCCATAGTCCTCACAGTGTAGCCACACAAGATTTCTTTAGGGACTTTCCCAGTTAATTCCTCACTGAGAAAATTTACAACTGGCCAATTCAAATTACATTTTTTAGAGCTTTGCCGTCTTCTGGTTACCCTTCCTTTCACGGTTTCATGCTATAAAACCATGCTTATTTTTCTTCTGAATCACTTGTAGAATATTCTTTCGGAAACTCGAGTGAATCATGTGTTATATCACAGTGACTCATTCTTGGAGAGAGTAAATCCATTAGGTTAAACGCTGCCTTTCTCTTCAGGGTGACTCCCAGAGGAGGTACAATGTTCGTGAGGCGTGACAGGGCTTCTCTGGGCTTATCTTTTAACTCTTCCACTAATGCAAATACCACAGGTGCTGAAGAGCAAGTTAGAAAGACTCCATGCCTACTTTCAAGCTTCCGGACAGCTTCAGAACTTCCTGTGGCTGTCGACATTTTTTCATGAATTTCTACGAGCAGGGTCACTTCCTGAAAGCCATAATCCTGTTCTCCAAATGGATGAACAAATAATTTGCACCATGACGTCTAGTTAGTGTGTTCAATTCTTCTGCTATCCTAAGGTCTCCTCACTTGAGTTCCATGCAGAGTGGGCGAGGACAAAGGAGATCAAAGTAAGAGATTAATTTAATTTAGAGATATGTAACACCTGATGAATCAGCAACATTTTTTAATTCATTTTCTAGTGCAGCTTAGCAGCTAGCCCCCACTCATTTGCTCGCAGTTCTGTGGGCCAGGAGTTCAGGCACATTGTGACTGGGTCCTCTGCTCAGAGTCTTCCAAGGCTGAAATCAATGTGTCAAGTGGGCTGCATTTCCCTCTGGAGCCTCTGGGGAAGAATCTGCTTCCAAATTCTTTGCAGTTGTAGGACTGAGGTCCCCATATTCTTACTGGCTGCCAGCCATCGGCCCCTCAGCTCCTACTGGCCACCCACATTCCTGCCATGTGGTTCCCTCCACCTTCAAAGACAGCAGGAGAAACCCTTATTCATGTCGGATCCATCTCACCCTTGAATCTCCAATCTCCTGTTTCTGACCTCTAGATCCAGATTTAAAGGGCTCATGTGAAGGTCAGGTGCATCTGGATAATCTCCCTTCTCGGGACCTTAATTCTTCAAATCCTTTCTCAGCAACACTTAGCATAGCCTTTGAATGATAACTGAGTGAAGGTGGGTGTATACCAGTGGCCAGGAATTTGTGAGGCTGTATCATAATTCTCCCAGCCACAATGATGAAGGTTTAAAGTATGCGTGTGTGTTTGTGTATGTGTGTATACATACAAGTGCACAGCATATACAAACACATACGTACACACTAGGCTTCCATCTTCTCTGGTTCACTTAAGTATTGCACTTACTGTGCTTCATTTTTCATCCGACTCTACTGCTGGTTGACCAGTAATCCTCCAACCCAATTCACTAAATTCGGATTAGGTACCAATGTGCACCAAGCACTGCCCCCCTTCTTCAAATGCTCTCCCTCAGGGGTATGCAATCTAGTAAGAAAAGACAAGTACACCAGTTGCACTATAGTATGGCAGAATGGCTAAAAGAGAGGGAGGGAGGGAGGGAGAGAGATCCTGCCCCACTGAGGAAATAAAAAAAGCTTCATGGAGGACATAGCATTTGATTTTAACCTTGGCAAACAGGTGGGATTGTAATAAGCTAATAAACAGAGAGTACAGGAAAGTCATAGGGCAAGCCAGGTAGAAATAAATAGGTAATTGTATGAACAAAGACACAAAGGAAAGTAAGCAAGGACCATAACCAGAGAAGAGCGGACACATCATTTTGAATGGAGAAGATGAGGCAACCAGAAGGGTAAGCTGGTGTCAAACCGAGGCCTTAGAAACCAGTCTAAAATGTTAATGGAGAACTCTGGAAGAACCACCAGGGGAAGTAATCAAATCAGCGCTGCAGTTTAGAAATATGGGTCAGATGTGTAGGCTGGAGTGAACGAGCCCCTGAACACCATGGTGGGAGAGGAAGAAGGAGGCTCTGCCAGTCATCTATGCTACAGATATAAAGGCCTATGCTCAGGGGGTGAATCCAGACATGAGATGGGCACACCCTAGGTGTAAAATGCAGGCTGAAAGGGAAAGGGGAATGGTCACTAATGACTCAGGGGTTTCACCCCTATGACTGAAGAGTGTTCTGTGAATACAGTTTGTGATCATCTCACGCATATCAAATGACCTTGCTTTGTGACTCAAGAAATCAAAGAGCCAGTACTTCGTGGCTGGAAGGGATCTGAGAGATCTCAGTAAGAGGCAGTTGAGAACCAGCCAAGTTAAATACAATTTCAAAGACACTCGGCTGTTGAGTAGCAAGGCTCAAGCAAGGAAGCCCAGGCCTCTGCATTTCCCCTCAAGCCCACTGCTGGTTCCTGGTAGTCATCACAAAGCTCTTTTAGGGGCAATCTGCATAAGGTAAATAGCAGAATTCCTTCCTGGGCAAAGGTGAGAATGGGGCAGTTGCTTGGCACAGATGAACTTGAACAAGTTCAGGACTAATCTGGATCCTAGTTCTCTCCAAATTACTTTCTGAGATGGCAGTCTCCGACATTTTTGCAAAAGGGGACTGCCAGAGGTGAGTGCATGACCGTAAATATTTATATCAGAATTGCCTTCAGCGTTTTAAAAAACAGTGGGCTTCTCTATTATCTCCAGAGCCTTCCAATAGTATGAATTCAAAGGTTTGCACTCTCTTTCAACACTGCTTCTTAGGCTGAGGAGGGTAAAGAAGGCACTACCAAAAGCCACTTAGATTCTATTTCCAAAGCAAAATCCTTCCTGTTAACTTCACAGTAGCCAGCTCTTTGGCCATTTCTTCCACCCAGTTAGAGTGTTTGCTAATCATATGAAACAGCTGCTGAAACCAGTGGATTCTGGAAGCTATTTCTGAGCCTGTCCAGGAGGCTTGCACATCTCCATTCTTCAGATAAAAGCACCTCTTTTCTTTGTGGGAACTGCATTCCCACCCTTAGAGCCTCAGGGAATGCACTGGCTGAAAAATTTCCAAATGCTGGAACATGTGGTTGTTTCTTGTGGTCTTCCCTTAAATTCCAAGACAGGAAGCTAGGCCTATCTGCACGCATTAGTGTAAGAGCATACATCTCTGTGAAGGGAGACTCTCACTAATTATGCTAAGTAAAATAAGTCAGACAGAGAGAGATAAATACTATATGATCATAGTTATACAAGGAATCTAAAAAGGCTGAATTCTATATAGAAACAGAGAGTAGAATGGTAGTTGCCAGGGTCTGGGGGGTGGAGAGAAGTGGGGAGATGTTGGCCAAAGGGTACAAACTTCCAGTTATAAAATAAATTAAGTACTGGGGATCTAATGTGCAACATGGTAACTATAATTATCAATACTGTATTATATGACTGAAAGTTGCTAGGAGAGTAGATCTTAAATGTTCACACATACACAAATATATACACGGTAATTATGTAAGGTGATGGAGGTGTTAACTAACCTTATTTAGGTCATCATTTCGCAATACAAATCAAATCATCACACTGTACAAATGAACCTCAATGTTATGTAAGTTATATCTCATGAAAGTGGAGGCGTGGGGTGGGGGAGACCCTCGCCGCCTGGCAACCGCAATCCAAGATGGCTGATGGTCAGGTAATGTGCCCTGCCCAGTAGAAAAGCCATGTCCTCTGCTCTTATGGAAGTTGGTGTGAGCAGAGATAAAAAGATGGGAAATAAGATTAGAAGATAAGCAGATAAATGAAGGAAGCCTAATTCTCTAGGTCCCTCCCAATCATTTCCTGCTAAGCACCCTCTGCTGACAAGGTAACAGATCCCCCATTGTAAAGTGCCCTTTGCTGGAATCCTTCTGGAAGCAGGGTTATGTGGGCACTTCCTTACCACCCCAGCCTATTGTTTCTTGCTGCTCTGAGGTGAGGGGCAGGATGTAAGGGGTTAAACTGATGCTCCAATCTAAGAGCAAAATTCCTCAGGCTGTTGCTAGGACTCATAAACCACAAAGAAAAGGTCCAGATTCAGAGGTCATAAACTTGACAAGATTTCTGGTATTAGCTACAAACTCATGGAATCCCTGGGAATCAAATCCACTGGCTGGCTGGCTGCCTGTTGGTTGAAAGAAACGTACTGCCAGGGAAATCCCACGTCTGGCAGACAGAGCTGCGATTGCTCAATCCCCGAGGCAGCTCTCCCACCTGGACAGCTGCCCGCGTGGGTAAGTTTGAGGCTGTTGAGCACTCGGCAGAGCTCCTCCCTGCTGCTTCTCATGCATGGACAGCTTTAGAGGAAAGGGCCAGGGTACTTTCCCAGGAAAAGACTGAGGCAGCCCAACTAAGTGACCAAGTGACTCACTCTGCTGCCAGCCAGGGGATGCTTGCTTTTCCTAGCCAGCAGGATGTGGTCATTGTTCTGGGGCCCCTGTCCACTGCAACGCACTTTATCTTTTCTTCCTTTCTAAAAGAAAGTGCTTGTTGTGCTTGTCCAGTTCCCCCTTTCATGTTACAGACTGTGGTTTGGGAATGTTTACATTTGGCATTTAGTCACCGACTGCCATCGGAGCATGAGAAGTCCACCTGCATTGGATCAAGAGCAATGGACCGTCGCCAGGAATCCTGATCTTGGAGCTGGATGCAGTAACAGACCCACCTCTGGGTTGTCTTCCAATCAAGTTCCACTTCTGGTTGTACAGAGGATAATTCTTCCATAATGGGTGTTTTTCCTAAAAGTATATGTGGGGGCGCCTGGGTGGTGCAGTTGGGCGCCCGACTCTTGGTTTCGTCTGGCGTCGTGATCTTGGGGTCATGGGATGGAGCCCCACGTCAGGCTCCCAGCTCAGCACGGAGTCTGCTTAGGACTCTCTCTCCCTCTCCCTCCGCCCCTCCCCAGCCCCGCACACTCTCTCTCTTGCTCTCTCCCTCTCTCTAAAATAAATAAACAAAATCTTTTTTTTAAAAAGTATACACGTATGTGTGTGCACATGCTAAGCAGCTAAATGGCTGAAAGTAGGGGACTGTTGTGGCTCTTTGTATTGGTCTGCCAACATGTTTTTCTGTGCTTCTTTTTCTGATGGGGATCATGTCCGCCTCTCAGTGCAATCCTGGTGTGTCTGTCAATCACACTGATCTGCCCTCAACCAGTCATAATCGAAGCCCAAAATCCCAGGCAGGCTGTTTGTAGTGCCTATATAGTACCATACGAGGGGTACTAGTCATCCCACGGACGGTCACTTAATCTAGGAGGAAAGATTCTTTCCCTGAATTGAAAAATCCTCTGTTCCCAACTGAAGTTGCTAAACTGGGCAGCTGGTGCCCATCCCTCTCCATCGCATGGTTTATTGTAGAAGAAAATGAAGCCAACTCAGAAACAGAAAGCAGAGACACAGACAGAGTGTCCCACTCATGATGTCAAGTCCCAAGTGTCAGTTCCTGGAATCCTGGTGATGCCCCTCTGGGGCTAGGTCCATAAGCTCCCCACCCCGCATCCTTTTCAGCTATGGCTTTTTGCTTAAACTAGTATGAGATGGGTTTCGGTCACCTGTGACAACTTAAAAAGAAATCTCATTAACATAAACTTGATGCTGCAGACTGGACAGGAGAAAAAAAGACAGGATGCTTACGCAGAAAGTGGTTTTACCTTTCACTTGAGCCCAAACTGCACAGGAGCATCTTCTCACCTATGAAGAGAAATGCAGCAACACGTTTAATGAAGCAGCACAGAACATCAGTTTAAATAATACATTTTAGCCCGGAAACTTTACTGGGTTTGTTTTTCTCTTAATTTGGATTAAAATATCCTCATCTAGCTCTAACATCTTATAATTGAGCCATGTGATCACTAAGTATTGGAGGGACTGGCATGGGTAGCAGGGACAGAAGTGACCCTAGGGATCAGTTCTGTAGCTTTTCAATAGATCTCAGAAAGCACACACTATGGGTAAACAACAGAAACAAATGGCAATGAGTTTCATTCTCCTTGCCAGCTCTGAGCAACTGGCATTGACTGCCTACAAACGATGTTGAAAAATATTCTGAGATCCCGTCCATGTGACAGGGATGTGACAGTGACAGTAATGCATGTGATAGGCAAGGCTATGGGAAGTCTTGGTAAATAATAAAACTTCACTGGTCTAGATGATACTTATCTGGCCAAGACCCACAAACTCATTGGAATGAGATACCTTCTTTCCTTCTCCCCCAGTTATTCTATGCATATTTGTCTGTTAAGAACACTGGGGTTACTCAGCAAAATGTTCCCCAGAGGATACTAAATAGCAGGGGTCAGAGAAAGATCCCTCCAACTTCAAAAGAATATTCTCTTTCAAGTGACAACCTTGGGTAGTCTGGTTTTATTAAAAATTAAAAAAATATATTTTTACACTGAAAAATGCTGGGGAAAGCTTGAAATGGCCATAAGCTCTTGAATGTGACTGAATTTTGCCTTGGTGCTAAGTGCATCAAGGGCATCTAGTAGAAAATCATAGGCAAGAATAACCAGTGAAAGGGACCTCAAGTAGTAGGGCAGGTACTAGGGAACTGAGTGTATTAAAGGAGAGAAACTGGTGGGGCCAGGTGAAGAAGGAAGCTCATTAAAATAGAGTGTCGTGACCAGATTTACACTTTATGAAACTCATTCTGGCAGGTGTATGGAGCAAAGAGACAGAATAAGAGACAGGAAGATGAGTTAGAAAATTGATGTTCAGGGCGCCTGGGTGGCTCAGTTGGTTAAGCGACTGCCTTCGGCTCAGGTCATGATCCTGGAGTCCCGGGATCGAGTCCCACATCAGGCTCCCTGCTCAGCGGGGGGTCTGCTTCTCCCTCTGCCCTCTTCCCTCTCGTGCTCTCTGTCTCTCATTCTCTCTCTCTCAAATAAATAAATAAAATCTTTAAAAAAAAAAAAAGAAAATTGATGTTCAGGCAAGAGATGTCAAAGGCTAAACATTGTTAATGAAGAAGGAGAGGAAAGGATGATTTTACACAGAATGAAGGTGACAGAATTGACAGAATTTGATGGTGCACTAGACAAGAAGATAAAGAGGGAGGAGACAAGAATTATTCCTTGATTTCTGTCTTAGCAACTGGGAGCATGGTGATGCTATTTACTTGGACAGATACACAGAAGGAAAAACAAACTGGGAGAATTGGAAAACAAACTTCCTGGTGTCAATTTTTACTACAAAGCTAAAGTAATCACAACAATGTGGTGCTGGCATAAAGACAGACATATAGACCAATACAGTAGTATGGAGAGTCCAGAGATAAACTCTTGCATATGTCAAATAATTTTCGACAAGGGTGGCCAAGAACATTCAATGAGAAAAGGAAATCTTTTCAGCAAATGGTGCTGGGAAAACTAGATATCCACATGCAAAAGGATGAAGTGGGACCCTGACCTAACACCATACAATTAACTCAAAATGGATCAGATCCAAATATAAGACCCAGAACAGAAGAAAACATAGAGAAAAAGCTTCGGCAAATTGGGTTTAGCAACGATTTCTTGGATATGACATCAAATGCATGGGCAGGGAAAAAAAAAAAGAGAGAGAGATAAACTGGACTTCATCAAAATTAAGAACTTTTGAGGATGTGAAGAAAAAAGAACGCTCATGCACTGTTAGTGGGACACAAACTGGAGTGGCCCCTGTGGAGAACAGTATGGAGGGTCCTCAAAAAATTAAAAATAGAACTAACCAGTAATGCCACTATTGGGCATTTACCCAAAGAAGAGGAAAACACTGAATTGAAAAGATACATGCACCCCTATGTTTACTGCAGCATTATTTACAATAGCCAAGATAGGGAAGCAACTCACGTGTCCATGGATAGATGAATGGATAGAGAAGATGTGGGGTATATATATATATACACAACAGAATATTACTCAGCCATAAAAAGAATGACATCTTCCCATTTGCAATGACATGGATGGACCCGGAGGGTATAATACTAAGTGAAGTCAGTCAGTCAGAGAAAGACAAATACCACATGACTTCAGTTATATGTGAAATTTAAGAAACAAAACAAATTTTAAAAAGAGACAAACAAAAAAAACCCCAGACTCTTAAATATAGAGAACAAACTGGTGGCTGCCAGAGGGGAGGTGGGTGGGGGGATAAATGAAATAAATGAAGGGGATTAAGAGGACATGTATCACAATGAGCACTGAGTAATATACAGAATTGTTAAATCACTATATTGTACACTTGAAACTAATATAACACTGTATGTCAATTATACTGGAATTAAAAAACAAAGAAAGCTGGAATGTTAAAAAATACTAAGAACTTGGGGCGCCTGGGTGGCTCAGATGGTTAAGCGTCTGCCTTCGGCTCAGGTCATGGTCCCGGAGTCCTGGGATCGAGTCCCGCATCGGGCTCCCCGCTCTGTGGGAAGTCTGCTTCTCCCTCTGCCTCTCTCTCTCTCTCTCTCATGAATAAAAAAAAAAAAAAAAAAAATACTAAGAACTTTCTACATCAAAGGACACTTACCGAGAGAGTAAAGAAGGCAACCCATGGAATGGAACAAAATATCTGCACATTGCAAATCTCGTAAGGGATTAATATCAGAATATATAGAGAACTCCTAATACCCAAGAACAAAGAAATAAATAACTCAATTTGAAAATGGGCAAAGGACTTGAAAAACCATTTCCCCAAAGAGGATATACAAGTTGCCAAAAGCACATGAAAAGATGCTCAACATCGCTAATCATCAGAGAAATGGAAGCCAAAACCACAGTGAGTTACCATCTCACATCCATTAGGAGGCCCATTATCAACACAGGAAACAGCGGGTCTTGGGGAGGATGTGGAGAAAATGGAACCCTTATGCACTGCTGGTGAGAATGTAATACGTATGGTGCCGCTGCTGTGGAAAATAGTGTGGCAGTTCTTCAAAAAAATACGAAGAGAATTATCCAACTGTAAATGACCCAAAGAACTGAGATCAGGGACTCAAAGAGAAATTTGCACACCCATGTTCATCGCAGCCTTATTCAAAATAGCCCAAAGATGGAAGCAACCCAAGTGTCCATCCACAGATGAATGGTTAAACAAAATGTGGTGTATACACACAGTAGAATATTTAAAAAGGAAGGAATTCGGACACAATGCTACACCATGGGTGAACTTTGAGGACATGAGGCTAAGTGAAATAAGATAGTCAAAAGAAGACAAATAATGTACGATTCTTCTTTTTTTTTTGTTTTTAAAGATTTTATTTATTTATTTGAGAGAGAGAGAATGAGAGACAGAGAGCATGAGAGGGAGGAGGGTCAGAGGGAGAAGCAGACTCCCTGCCGAGCAGGGAGCCCGATCCGGGACTCGATCCCAGGACTCCAGGATCATGACCTGAGCTGAAGGCAGTCGCTTAACCAACTGAGCCACCCAGGCGCATGAGGTACCTGGAGTAGTGAAATTCACAGAGACAGAAAGCAGAAGAGTAGTTGCCAGGGTTTGGGGGAGGCAGGAAGGAGAGAGGCACTGCTCAATGGGTATAATGTTTCAGTTTGCCAAAATGAAAAGAATTCAGGAGAGTGGATGCATAACAATGTAAATGTACTTAACGCTAATAAACTGTACACCTAAAATTGTTTATATGGTAAATTTTGTTATACGTATTTTACCATTAAAAATAAATATTAAAAATAAACCACTGCTGGGCCCCTGGGTGGGCCAGTAAATAAAATAAAAATTAAATACATACATACATACATACATACATACATACATAAATAAATAAATAATATCTTTTAAAATAAAAAATAAAAATAAAAATAAACCACTACTAAATGTTCTGGAATTAAATTGTGGTAATAGTTCTACCACCTTGTGAATACACTAAAAACCACTGATTGTATACTTCATTTTTTATTTTATTTTCTTTATCATCTTAACCATTTTTATTCTTTTTTTTTAAGTCTTGAATTTATTATCTTTTTTTTTTTTTAAAGATTGTATTTATTTATTTGACAGAGAGACAGAGAGGGAACACAAGCAGAAAGAGAGGTAGAGGGAGAAGCAGGCTTCCCGCGGAGCAGGGAGCCCGATGCGGGGCTCGATCCCAGGACCCTGGGATCACGACCTGAGCTGAAGGCAGACGCTTAACGAGTGAGCCACCCAGGCGCCCCAACCACTTTTATTCTTAAAAAAATTTTTAGGGGCGCCTGGGTGGCTCAGTCATTAAGCGTCTGCCTTCAGCTCAGGTTGTGATCCCAGGGTCCTGGGATCGAGCCCCGCATCGGGCTCCCTGCTCCGCGGGAAGCCTGCTTCTCCCTCTACCTCTCTTTCTGCTTGTGTTCCTGCTCTCACTCTCTCTCTCTCTGTCAAATAAAATATTAAAAAAAAAAATTTTTTTTATATGGGTATAGTTGACATGTAACGTTACATTAGTTTCAGGTGTACAACTTAGTCATTTGACAAGTTTATAAAAGATGTTCACCACAAATGTAACTGCCATCAGTCCCATTATATCACTATCACCACATCAACTATATTCCTTATGCTATAAATTATATACTTTAAATGGGTGATTAATGTGGTATGTGAATTGTATCTCCATAAAACTGTTTAAAAAAGAAAAATAAATAGTTCACTACTAATTTTAATATGACTGTAACACTAATAGATTGGAAACCCATAGGGGAAGTAATTGGAATTGAAAAATGCAAGTCCCAATATAAATTTTTTCCAAACCCCTTCACCTCCTTAGCCTCCCAAAGACCAAGATCTGCGAAGCTATATGAAAAAGAGGTATCCATGACATCATAGAAAAGTTTCCTATAAACTAGGATTCGTATCTTAACCTCTCACTCAATTATCTGTGTTATGGATTGAATGTTTGGGTCGCCCAAAGTTCATATATTGAAGACCTAGCCCCCAATGTGATGGTACTTGGGAGTAGGGCCTTTGGAAAGTAGTTAGATTCAGATGAGGTCATGAGGGTGGGGACTCCATGATAGGATTAGTGTCCATATAAGAGGAAGAAGATTGACCAGAGCTGGGTTGCACGCTTTCTGCCATGTGAGGACACAGCAAGAAGGCCGCTGTCTGAAAGCCAGGAAGAGGGCCGTACCAAGGAACCAAGTCCACTGGTACCTTAATCTGGGACTTCCCAGTTTCCAAAGCTGTGAGAAATACATTTCTGTGGTTGAGGCTACCCAGCCTAGGGTATTTTGTTATGGCAGCCCATGTGCACCCATGTACCTCTTAGACTGAAGGCTCAATCTGGAAGCGCAGCTCTCTGAGCCCTCCCTCCACCGTACTCATTTTGTACTGCTAGTGCTATATCTTCGGCTAGAAACGCCAAGGCAGGATCTCCAGGTAAGCTTCTGGCGAGAAGGCCCTGAGTCATAAACACCTTGTAAACAAGTTCAGGGAAATATATTCTGGGCTTTAGCCTGCCAATTCTTAATTCCTACGTTACTGTCACAAAATACTACTAAATCTCTTTGCTACTTGTACATATTCTTAAAAGTAAGCACTGGTTTACTATCAAGCATGATAATGGCACATTAGACTTGTGTCCTATACAGAATTTAACAGAGTACCTGTCAGTTTTAAATATGGGATGGGGGCGCCTGGCTGGCTCAGTCAGTTAAGGGTCCGACTACTGATCTCAGCTCAGATCTTAACTTCAGGGTTGTGAGTTCAAGCCCTGTGCTGGGTTCAAAATTAACTAACTAACTAACTAACTAACTAACTAACTAACTAACTAATGAACCTTATACTCAAGATGGCTCCAATTCATCAGTCAAGAGCTGTTTCTATTAGTATAATTTTCTTCTAGTTTCCATTACCAATCTATATGAATTTACATCACACTTGGAGTTCTCCTGGGGCAACCATCACAATGGTTCTTCCAGATCTTTCACCCCTGACTCACTGATTCAGCTCTTGCTATTCTGCTTGTCCAGCTCACTGTATTTACTCATCATGCAACGAATCTATAGTTCTATGTCTCATGAAAGAACCACCACTGGAATAACGCAGGCTTTCTAAGGATGAGGAGAGGTGGGGGTGGCCAAGGAAGTCAAGGAAGCAGAAAATAGGGCAGCGCTGACGGTCATCTGCCTCGCCTTCCTGCTTCTGAGAGGGTGAGGGGAGGCAGCAGCCTGGCAGGAGCACAGGGAAGTGACAGAGAAATCCAGATATTCCTCTTCAAATCAGGCTTCAGCAGGGCATTAGGATGAGGGGATTTGTGAAGCTTAAGAGGAAGAACCAAAACGAGGTCAGTCCAAGCACAGATCCCACCAGGTCCCGCAGGAAGTTCAGACCATCAACCTCCTTAAAGGTCTCACCTGCCCATCATTTATACAGGCAAAGTATTCGACACATTTTTATGGTTCGTACATGCAGTGTCCATCCCAAATAACAGGGAAACAAATGTTCAAATATTGACATTTCACGCGAAGAAGAAAACAGAGAATTCACGAGTTTCTAAAAGAAGTATACCTTATTCCATTCGCTTGTGATTCGTAATATAATGCAGTAATCGTTCCCTTTTTTCAAAGGTGCATTATAGTATTTCCCATAGTACAGCCTGTCTCCAATAGATATCTCCGTGGCATCATCTGGAACATCTCTGGCCAGTAGTTCTGCAGCCACATATCCCTCAGCGTCAGAAGTGTTGCTAAAGAATGAGGTGGTCCCTTCAGAATCACAAAAAAATGTGCTTTGGAGGGCCAGGGGAAACACTAACACCTGATATGAACTGGAAAAAAGAAAAAAGAAAATGTCTATCAGACCCTTGCTTGAGAGAGTCATTCATTCAATTATTCAAATGTATGGAGCACCTGCTATGAGAGAAACACTTTTCTGGCACTGGAGATACATCCCTGGACAAGAAAAAGTCCTTGCCCCCTGGGGGGATTTACAGTCTGACAGCTCCCACACTTAGGGAATTCCAGTTTGGACCTACGGTGCTAACGGCCCATGACACGATGTGAGGGATCTCAAGTTCCCGCCGCGAATGGATGCCAAGTAAATCCTCTTGAGCTGTGAGAGGTCGTTACATGTATGGCTGCCCTGGGTGTGCATGCCACACAGCTGATCTCATCAGCGGTTTCCACGTGGGCAAATGAAACCCAGCTGTGGAAAGGGTTTAGCAGTCACATGGAGGCTGCCTGCCTACAAGCGTTAATGTCCTAAGTCTGCAAAAAGGCTCCAGTCACATGGTAAGCTGAAACGGAACTCATGTGATCTGCATGTCCTCCAGTTCACAGATACGAGTTCATGTGAAATAAATGAGAAGGAGTGCCAAATCACCATGCGTTAATCTAGCCTGACCATGTCCTGAAATAGGCAGAAAGGTAAAATGTCATGTGTACATTGTGAAACTCTTCCCCCAACGTGGACAGAGGATCACACTAGCCAGCAAGCATCCTTTTGTACGTGTTTTGTTATTATTTATCCCACCAAATACAAAACCTGTCAGCCAAAGGAGGTGTAAGAATAAAACCACACCGAGAATGAATCATGCCTCCTTTTTCAACCCCACCCCTCCTTCCTTCTCTCCTGCCTCTAGGATAGCACATGTCTGAACATCTGCTTTCTCTATCAGGCCTGACAGCAGGGATTTAAATGACTTACTCCTGTATCCTTGCAAATCCTTACCGAGTTCTTTGGCTGTGACTGACTCCCCACTAATGTTTCTTGAGTTGACGTTTCCATAAAGAGGAAAAACACGCATTGGTACCAAAGATGATTAGGGTAATTTCCAAGCCATGAGGCCACATAATCTATTTTACTAGCAAATATACACTTCCTGTTCCACATTCCTAATGCCCCATCTCCTGCTTCCTAAAAGTCCATGAGTCACAAGGTTAAGAAAAGGGAGCCTTCCACGACAGTAGGTCTGGGACTTGGAAAGCCTCCATCCCAAACATCTTATGTGTCTTCGGGGCCCTGATTTCCACAAAGTCTGGGCTCGCTTTCCAGCAAAGAGCTTTCTACAAAAGGTACAAGGTAAAGCCTGCAGGGCGGTGAGTTGCTGCCACCACCACCACTAAACATCTACGAAGCATCCACTGCCTACAGGGGAACGCTTGTAACAACACACTTTCCTGGCGATTTGAAGACATCCCTATGAATCATGGCTGCAGGTAAGAGAATAAATGGTGCAGAAGCTCCATGCTGTCCTCAAGCTCTAATCCATCTTGCCTTTCCATGTAGATGGTGGCATTCAAGTGCAACCTCAAGGCTCACCTTTGGTTCTGGACATTAGAGGCACCATTCATGGGGCATAAAGCAGTCTCCCCAGTTAGCCTGATCATAATCCCCCGAGTTGCTTGATAATTATACAGATTTCCAGTCCCCATCCCAGACCTACGGAATCAAAATCTCCAGGAGCTGAGTCTGAGAATTTGTACTGCTGATAGGGCAACCCAGATTATTTCTATAAGTTGGCAAGTGTGGGAGACACTAGCATTAAGAGAGTCCAGGAACAGGCTGCATCATGCACTCAAGATCACCAAGCTAAGGAGGGGAGCCTTGCTCCCAGGGCCCGTTCCACCATGTGCCCCACGCCACTGCCCCCCCCCCCCCCCCCACAAAGCAGAAAGCAGACTCAGGCCTGTCTCCCACACTGGCAAAGCTGCTCCCCTGGCTCAAACCAGGTAGTCAGGGAGAGGAAACTGCTCCACTTGCCTGTTGGTAATTAACCCTGATGACGTTAGGGAAGCAGTTGTGGCTGTTTGGAACATGACTGTTCTGGAAAGACTTCTCCCCTCTTCCTCACTGCCACCCTCCCTGGAATGACTCACAGATCTCCACTTCCTGTTTTGGAGGCAGTGGAGGGCACATTAGCCACAAGGATAGACTGTCATTTGGCTTTTCTTTTTGCCTTATGTAATTATTGGCCTACATACTACATTTGCTCTTGCAAATTCTCTCAGGCAGTGATATCATAACTTCTGTTCTCCTCATAGCAACAGAATGGCAGTGCCTTCCAGTAACTCATCAGGAATCAAGAAACAGAACAATGTACACAATATCCATGCCTGGAAAGACCTTTGAGAACTTACTGCACTTAAACTAATAGAAAGACAGGAAAAGCCTAAGTTTCATTATAAAGAGACACACAGAGGCGCCTGGGTGACTCGGTCTGTTAAGTGTCTGACTCAATCTCAGCTCAGGTCTTGATCTCAGGATCAAGAGTTCAAGCCCCACACTGGGGCTCCACACTGGGCATGGAGCCTACTTAAAATTAAACAAACAAACAAAAAAGAGACACACAGATAATATATCCAGACTTTCTTTTTCATAATTTTATAATATCTCACATTTATTTTCACATTGAATGTACTGAAGGGTCATTAGACTAACAGGTCAAGAATGACATAAGGCAACAAAGGTTAGGTCAAGGATGGCAAGGCTATTGCCATGTCCTTGCCTTATTCCTGTGAGCAAGGTGCTTATCTCTCCAGGGGTTCCTCTATCTTCCTTTCTAAAAAAAAAGCGGGGGGAGGGGGGGATAATTCTGCTTTCCTAACCCAAGCATGACCCTGTAAATAAAATGCTTAATGGAACACAACGTAGTTCTCCAAGTCAGGTGAATTAATTCCATCCTAATACCATCTGGAATCCCAGAAGCAGTCATTAGCTACGCAGTGTCTTGCCTATAACTCAATGTGTGAACGAATTAAGAGAATTATCCAAATGACCCTTTCAGATCCACTACACACACCCAAAGATCATCTTTAAATGAAACGATGCTCCTGGTCCACCATCACTGAGAGACGTACATGAAGAGGTGAGTGCAAAGGATTAACACTTTCCACATCACACACAGTCAATGCTTGTCTGGCCGGTGACCAAAGGAAGGGATTTCATTTTTTGAGCTAAGCTGCCCAAATGCCTGTCTCTGGCTCCTTAGAAGTCTCTCTATTCATTTGGAAGGATGCTGGTTGGAACTCAAGGCCCAGTCTGTGGCCAAGGAATCAAAAACAAGAGGCCCTGATTGCACTGCCCCAACTATTCAAGTGCAGCACCTAGAAAGTCCCCTCCTCGATCAAACCAAAGTTTCCAAGACTCTCCATGAGGACCACCGGGCAACCACGGAAAAGGGGCCACTACCCACCTGATAGGTCCATTTTTCTCCTTGGCTTTCCTCAGTCTCAGACGTGGTAGAGGCCCTCCATGCGCTGTGACAAAGTCTACTTCCGGAAGGGGAGGCTCTGGAAACAAGCCAAAAAAAGGAAAAGGGTGTGATCGGAATGAGTGGAAGCATGACGAAAGTGGGCATCGGAGAGCCTTCGAAAGGAAAGTTTTAATGTAAAAAGCGATGAGCATTTTCTGACACCTGCTACCACATGGATGAATCTTGAAAACATTACGCTACGTGAAATGAGCCAGACTTAGAAGGATGATCCCTCTTCTATGCAACATCTGGAACAAATTCATAGACACAGAAGTAGATTAGAGGTTGCTGAGGACCGAGGGGTGGGTAGGCAAGGGGGAGTTAGTTACTTAATGATCAACGGAGATTCTGTTTGGGGTGATGAAAAGGTTCTAGAAATAGACAGTGGTGAAGGTTTACAGCATTGTGAATGGTCTTAATGCCAATAAATTTTGTGCCAGAAAATGGTTAAAATGGTACATTTTATGTTGTATATTTTAAATCTACAATAAAAAAAAATTTTTTTAAAGGGACGCCCCAGTGCTGACAGAGGGTACACACAGCGGGCCTGACAGTTAACTTGCTGGACAGGTTCCTATTTGGTGGGGAAGGCCAGCATTCCTGACTTCTACATCCTTTCCAGTCACAGAGCATTCTGTCCTCATTTTGTTATCCCCAGCAACCAGATATCCCAAATAGACCTCCTACTGCGAGGGGACTATATTGGCTGACCCCAGCATTCTAGTATCTAACTGGTAGTTATGTTCATAGTATGACTGCACCATTCTGCCTTGTGGGTACCTCAGCTCAGATGCACTGGCACTAACCAAATGCACTAGCTGCGTCCTGCACAGGCCTCGTCCCATATAATCTTCTCAACATTGCTATCAAGTGAATGAAATTCATAGAGGGAGAAAGGAAGAGAAAAAGACAAAGAACAAAATATGAATGTCTCCCCCAGGTACTATATAAGACGGATGAATCACTGAGCTCTACCTCTGAAACTAATAATACACTGTATGTTTGTTGAATTTAAATTAAATTAGAAAAATAAAAAAAATGAGTGCCCCCCCCAACCCTGGCCTTAAAATCTGTTACAGTGAAATTAAGGACTAGGAGGCCAAGATAAACACTCAAGACTTTATTTACCCAATTAGAAAATAACCTCAGTGGGCACCTGGGTGGCTCAATTGGTTAGGCGTCTGCCTTCAGCTCATGTCATGATCCCAGAGGCCTGGGATCAAGCCCCACATCTGGCTCCCTGCTCAGTGGGGAGTCTGCTTGTCCCTCTCCCTCTCCCTCCACTCATTCTCTCTCTCTCTCTCAAATAAATAAATAAAAATCTTTAAAAAAATAAAATAAATAAGAAAATAGACTTGGGGTAGAAATTCCCAATCCAGATTATAATAAATAAAAACTTATACCTTCCTATATAGTTTGTGGGGTTTTTTGGTGGGGGAGGGACAGAGGGAGAGGAAGAGAGAATCTTAAGCAGGCTCCACGCCCAGTGCAGAGCCCAGCGCAGGGCTCGATCTCATGACCCTGAGATCATGACCTTGAGCCGAAATCAAGAGTCAGACACTTAACCAACTGAGCCACCCAGGCGCCCCAACTGCCTAGTTTTTAATTTTTTTTAATTTTTAAAAAAGATTTTATTTGTTAGTGAGAGCGCACAAGCAAGGGGAGTGGCAGACAGAGGAAGAAGCAGGCTCCCCGCTGAGCAAGGAGCCTGATGTGGGCCTCAGTCACTACCTGAGCCGAAGGCAGATGCTTAACCGACTGAGCCACCCAGGCGTCCCTAGATAGTTTTTTAAAGCACTATCAAATATGATGGTTGCCAGAGGGTAGGGGGTTAGGGGTGGACAAAATAAGAGAAAGAGATTAAGAGTTAAAATCTTCCAGTTAAAAAATAAGACATGGGGATGCAATGTACAGCATAGGGAATACAGCCAATAATATTCTAAGAACTCTGCATGGTGACAGATGTGGTGATCGTGGTGACCATTTCATAATGTATATAAATATCAAATTATCATGTCATATACCGAAAGCTAATACAATTTGTACGTCAATTATTCTTCCATAAAAAGGCTCTATCGAATATGTGAATCATACACCACCTACCAACCCATTTGTTAACCACCTTTATACACCATGCACCCTGGGAGGCTGGGAGAAACAGCCATGGAAGACACAGTTTCTGCTTTCCAGGAATTCGAAGTCTCACAGTGGAGACAGTTTCGTAAACACATGGCACTTAGAGCTATGATAAAGTCATACACGGGGCATTGTCGGCGTGCAGAGGAAGAACACCTGACCAAGGGCAGGGGTTGGAGAGACCACTGAATGCAGAAATGCATGTACCCAGGGGCAGGCGGTAGGAGAGCAGGCAGAGACAGAACCGCAGCCCTACCTCCTGCGGGAGTTCAGGGAAGCTGGAAGGTGGAGTCCCGGCCTGGGACAGGCACGCAACCAAGGGGGAGGTGTGGGGATAGGTCGGATTGGGGGTCCTGGAAACAAGAAGTCATTTACAGAGTCTTAGCAGATGTGGATTTTAGAAGTGCAATTTAGACAGCTGGTTGGAGGATGAACTGAAAAAGAACAAAAGTACAGGATGTCCAGGTATGCAGTGCCTGAGGTCTGAAGCAAGTGATGGACTGAGAATGGAGAAGAGGGGGCAGATGGAAGAGACATTCGGGGCCACTGAGAGCCCCCAGTAACTTGTATCAAACACTGCCAAGTCTAGAATTTCTTCCAAAGTCACCCAGATATGGTCACATAAATTCTGGTTTCCGTAAGCCTGTGGGATTGCCAGAGACCCTCGGAGGTGGCCTGAAATGGCCCCTGCTTACAGCCGAGGTCTCACAAAAAGGTGTTGATGAAGGTCTACCTCATTTCCAAGAGATTCTGGATCTGACACCCCTGAGGAAGACAGCCGCTAGCTTCCTGCAGGGGTGAAGGGGAGAGGGGGCTGAGGTTTGAAAAACCCCGACCGAGTCCCCCAGGGAAATGTACCCCCTTCTAGTTTGAGAAGTTCTGCCCTCAGCCTTTCATGGGAACATGGAAATGCCCTTCCATTTGTGATGTTTTGGTGTTGCTGTAGAGTAAGTGGTTTTTATCACACACTTCCTGTTTTCAGCCCCGAGGGAGATTTACTGTTCATTCTGTGTGTGAGAAGCCTCCTCGGGCTCTTTTAAATTGTTTGCTCTTCTCTGAGATTAATAATTCTAGTTCTTCTAATCTCTTGGCTAACCTTTTAAGGCCCCTCCCCGCCCTTTTCTCATCACCCTCAGTCAAAGCAGAACAAAGTGCTCGCTGGGCTTGCAGAAGGCGGGCCCACAGAGGGAGCAGGAACCGCTCCCCGCCCCCCCCGCCCCCCCCCCCACTTGTTGCTGCTTTCTGCCATCCAGCTGATCCCATCACCATGTGACTTCTAGACTGCTTTATGCTCTGAGACCTTCCCCACCTTGGCTTTTAAACAGGCAACTTTTTCTCTGTAATGTCAAAGCCTGAACTTCATCAGCCTCGTTCTTAGCTACATTTCAAGGTTAAATAACCTTAATTTCCAGCCATGTTTCCAGGGTGATGTTCCCCATCCCCCAAACTGGTGTCCTGGGCAGATGTGTTCTCTCCTTTCCATGAGCCTCATTACTGATTTAAACCAGATCAGACCCAAGTCCAGAATCAGGTCTCGTCTGAGCCGGAGAGCTGGGGGAGGACCCGGAAGGGAGAACCTCATTACCATCCCTAGGTGTCGACAATATCCATCCTCTACTTGAAGCAAACGACAAAGGAAAATAGAGGGGCTACCACATGAGAAAACCTTGCAGAGTAAGGAGAAAAGCCATGAAAGAGACCGTGCCCTACAAAACATTATATATAGTATAAAATTACAATAATTGAAATAGTGAGGTGCAGGCATAGGACAGGCACAGGACAAGCAATGGAAGAAGCTAGACGGTCTAGAAAGAGACCCGAACAAATAAATGAGAATATAGTGTATGACATGGACAGTCTTTCCAAACGTGGCGGGAAGCTGGCTTATCATTTAGGGAAAAAAATTACCGTGTAAATTTAGCTTTATACCATGTATCCAGATGCATTCCAAGTGGGTCTAAGTTTAAAGGTGAAAAGCAAACTATCAAGAAGCATTAGAGGCCACCTGGCTGGCTCAGTAGGTAGAGTGTGTGACTCTTGATCGTGAGTTCAAACCCCACCCTGGGCGCAGGGCTAACAAAGAAGCAGCAGCACCATAAGAAAATATGAAAGAGTAAGAATTGACCTGGGGCGCCTGGGGGGCTCAGTCGTTAAGCGTCTGCCTTCGGCTCGGGTCATGGTCCCAGGGTCCCGGGATCGAGCCCCGCATCGGGCTCCCTGCTCTGCGGGAAGCCTGCTTCTCCCTTTGCCTGCCGCTTCCCCTGCTTGTGTTCCCTCTCTCGCTGTGTCTCTCTCTGTCAAATAAATAAATAAAATCTTTAAAAAAAAAAAAAAAAGAATTGATCTAATTTCAGGGCAGAGAAGGCTTTTCTTGGCATGACCAGAGGCAGAAACTAAAAAAGCATCAATAGAATTGATTACATGAAAACTTAAAATGTCGGGGCGCCTGGGTGGCTCAGTTGGTTAAGCGACTGCCTTCGGCTCAGGTCATGATCCTAGAGTCCCGGGATCGAGTCCCGCATCGGGCTCCCTGCTCGGCGGGGAGTCTGCTTCTCCCTCTGACCCTCCTCCCTCTCATGCTCTCTGTCTCTCATTCTCTCTCTCTCAAATAAATAAATAAAATCTTTAAAAAAAATAAAAAATAAAAAATAAAAAAAAAGAAAACTTAAAATGTCTAAATGTTAAAAAGAATATTGACAAGAAAACTAAACAGTAAATAGTATGGGGGATTATAATATGTATAACAAAAGATTAATATCATTCACGTAGGCAAACTATCAAAATCAATAAGAGAAAGGAGGTAATATAAGTGAAAATGTGTTAAAGTCCTCCAAAACATACCAAAATGAACAAAGAGAACCAAAAATAGAAAATTATATCCGCACCAAAACTAACAAAGGTCCCAACTTTATACTATAAACTTCAAGTAAATGCAAGGAATTAACCCACACAAATAAATACACATAAAGACACTGTGATGGTTCTCTCCTAATCCTTGGCACCTCCCCAGATAGACCATGCCACACGCTGATGATATGATCAGTTGGAATTGACAGCAATAGAAAAAATGGTAGCTATATCGTAAGTCATCAGCTATCACATGGCTGGCCTCATCTCCCCTATCGATGAAGTATGAGACTTAGCCTTCCAGGGAGAAGGAACAAAGTTCTTTTCACCTTTAATCCCCTCTTCAGCACTTAGCACAGGTCTTTGTGCATAACAAGTCAATAAATATTTGCTGGATTAAATTGTTATGTCACAGTATGCCCTTCCCACACTTCTATCACACACAGAAACTCTGCTTTTTGGGCTTATGATGTAAAAAAATGTTCCCATTCATATTTTGTAAAAGCTAACGCTAATATAAGAAAATAACAGTATGCAGCCTATTTTCCTCTGTGGCGTATCATCTATGTCTCCACGGGCCCTAGACCTGCATGTGGATGCTTTCAGGGAGGGGAGCTGGGAGATATCCATCCCCACGTAGCCATTCACTTGGGGGTTTGGGGTTGGATTTGCAGCTAGAAAGTAGTTGGGAGATTGCTGGGGATGAGAGCAATCGATGGCCCACGGAGGTATGGAAGGGCATGTGCGCTCCCGTCTGGCTTGATCTAACATTAGATATCCAGATGTCAAAACACTTGTGTCCATGAAAGATTTTGAGAGAGTCCGGACAAGAGGGAAACAGCGGGGTGAAGGCCAGTCCCTCTCCCGACCTCTCCTGCAGCCTAAGGAGATAGGGTTCTCAGAGGACACAGGGGTGCACCAGCTTTGGATGGTCCGTGGGTCGCCAACCACGGAAGAACTCCTCCTGCAGAAGAACTCAGCAGACTTGGTCCCGCACAGTCCTTCCTGGGGGCACCCAATAGTCACGGAGAGGAGGCAGGGGCTGTGGCTCCTAGTTCTGCAGGCAGAATTGAAGCTCCCTCCACTGGACCTACCCTCCAGGAAGGGGGCAGTCTGATAATGCTTGGGACACACATGTGTGTTTTCAAGTGCTTTGCTGAACATCTGAAAAAGTACATTCTCTTTTTCTTCTCATGAATGCAGGCAGAGATGGGAAATTCCCCATATAAGTTGCCAGGCTTGGTACTGAAGGCAAACTTGGGAAGGAATGGTTTCCTTGACATTTTTTTCTTCCCTCTTCTCCTCCAGCATTCTTGATTCTTTTTTTTTTTTTTTAATTTTATTTATTTATTTGAAAGAGAGAGCACAAGCAGAGGGGCAGAGGTAGAGGGAGAAGCAGGTTCCCCACTGAGCAGGGAGCACGACGTGGGGCTCAATCCCAGGACCCTGGGATCATGACCTAAGCCGAAGGCAGATGCTTAACCGACTGAGCCACCAGGAGCCCCCGGCATTCTTGACTCTATAATAAATATTCAACCTCAAATGATCACAGTGTTGGGTGCACCAGTGGTTTAGCTGGACATTTCCGTGCACATTTGCTGTGTGTGTGTGTGTGTGTCTCTCTCTCCCCCCACTTTCTCCTCCCTGGCTTTCTCTCGCTCCCTACGGGAAGATAGTTTTGCTGACAGCTTTCTGACTTGGCTAAAAAATAGCATAGCCGACGTGTGAAAGCCCTTCTGACTCTGGATCTACACGGAGGATGGAAGTTTGCTCTTCACCCTGTCCTGAAGGGAGTATAAATGGTGGAGCTCTTCTGAAGAATTCAGCTCACTGGGCTCTACCTGAGGAAGCTTGTCAGCCCCTAGGCAGAGACTCCGCGAGAGGATCTGGTCTCACCCTCGCTCTCCCGTTCTCACTGGGACACTTGCCTCTGTCCTTCAACATGCCTAGAACTTGTGCCGTCCTCTGAGGTCAGCAACATATTTAAAGCACTTGTCTTCATCCTGTTCCCATCAGTAAGATTTAGTTTAATGTAAGACATGCGGGAGGGAAATTCCACTCACTTTTCTTCTGGGAAATCAGCTGCTGCGTTTTCCAGACCCAAATCCCTTGCCTCACATTTCTGGTAAAATTCAAAAGTTCATGATTTTACTGAAACAAAGCCACATCTTAGGCAATCAGGCATACCTCTCTTCATATCAACATGAAAGGCTCTCTTTTCTCCCCTTTTATGAAAAAGAGGGCTTGGGTGGCTTTTTGTTTGGTTGGTTGGTTTTTACCCCTTTAGAAGATCGTAACAACTTTAATTTTCACACACTTTTTTAAAAATTTCAAATTCTTGGGGCGCCTGGGTGGCTCGGTCGTTAAGCGTCTGCCTTTGGCTCAGGTCATGACCTCAGGGTCCTGGGATTGAGCCCCGTCGGGCTCCCTGCTCTGCGGGGAGCCTGCTTCTCCCTCTCCCACTCCCCCTGCTTGTGTTCCCTCTCTCGCTGTGTCTCTGTCAAATAAATAAATAAATAAAATCTTTAAAAAAAAAATAAATAAATAAATAAAATTTCAAGTTCTTTACAGTAGGGTAGAGTTGGAAAACATGCAGCCATTGTCTCCGAGCTTAGCGAAGGGTCTCAATGGATTTAAACAGCTCCACAGTGTCCCCTGGTGGCCATGAGCACAGGGCGCTTGAGCTACTGGGGCTCTATTGAGGCTACAAAACAAGGTAGAAGTAAGTGTCTCCTCAGGAAGAAACTCTCCTCCCCAACTCAAAAAACATGATATACTAATTTGAATCAGCAATGCAAACCATCCAAAACACAACAAGGACCGAAGAGCAGGAAACTAAACAGCTTTTCATTTGAAGAAGTCACCACAGGAAGGAATGCCCAGTCGAACATTACTTCTCTTTCCAGCCCAAAAGGTGGTGAAGTCCTTTCGTCTGAAAGTCTTTCTTCACTAACCAGGCATCCCCTCAACACCAATAACACCCGGGGGCCCCTCAAGGCTTGTGCTATGTGGCAGCACTGTCTTTATGTCTCTGCCTTTGAGGAGGTATTTTAGGAGGGGAGAAAGAAAATAAACAAGTACATTAAAAAATGCTGCAAGTTCTGACAACAAGTTCTGTGACGAAATTCACACAGCACACATGGCTAGAGAGGGATGGGGTGGAGATGGAGATTATTTGTGCAAGGACAGGAGGGAGAGCTCCTCTAAGGTAATGACATCTGAGCAGAGACCCGGATGATTACAAAGAAGCCACATGCACAGAGTGCCCCAGGAAGAGCAAACAGTAGATGGAAAGGCCTGGATGCACTAACAGGTTTGACCCGTCTGAGGAGGGCAGGGAGGCAGCAGATGCTTAGTGAGAAAGGGGGAGAGTAGAGGAGATGAAGTCAGTGAGGAAGGTGGGGGTCAGGAAGCTGGGTTCTATTCTAATGTTAATACAAACTCACGGGACAATTTTCAGCTGGGGATGACATGTTCTCCTACGCATTTTTAAAAAAATCACTCTGACGCTTGAGTGGTCTTTTTAAAGTTATGGTCTTCACCGTAATTTGGGGGGAGGGGGCGGGAGATTGACAGGCACCCACGAAAGCAGAAAGACCAGTAAGAAAGCTACCGCAGGAGTCCAAACGAGAGGTGGCTGGCTTGGATAAGGCTGCTTTGTAGGGAAGAGGAAGGTGGGGAGAAGTAGTTGGATACAGAATATATTTTAGAAAGAAGCCAATGGGGCTTGTTGACAGATTAGAAGTCGGGGTGGGGGGGGAGGAGGAGGGGCATAGAATCTCTTTGGCCTGAGTAACGAGTGAATAGGAATGCCAATACCCAAGACAGAGAAGCCTGGGTGGAAAATGGCTTTGGAGGTGACAGAAGAGTTGACAAATCAAAATCCTCTTGGACTTGTCTATTGGGCATGCAAGAGATGATTAAGAGATGTTTAAAAGATGACTGGATATATGAGTGTAGAGCTCAGGGGAGAGTCTGGGACTAGGATACATATTTGGGAATCCTCAGCATACAGGCAATACTTATAGTCAGGAGACTGGTATCGGCAGAAGGGGTGGCTAATGAAAAAGGAACAGAAGCAGGCAGAGAGGACATCTATAAAAGAGGACAGAGCCAGCAAGGAAGACTGAGGAGGAGGAGCCAGCAAGGCAGGAGGACCCAAAAGCCAAGCGAAACGGTGTTTCAAGAAGGAGGGGATGGGGGGGTGGGAGGACGGGTTAGCCCGGTGGTGGGTATTGAGGAGGGCACGTTCTGCACGGAGCACTGGGTGTTATGCACAAACAATGAATCATGGAACACTACATCTAAAACTAATGATGTCATGTATGGGGATTAACATAAGAATTAAAAAAATAAATAAAAAATAATAATAATAATAAAAAAAAAGAAGGAGGGGATGTCAGCTGCTGTGGAGGGGGGTGGGGAATCAGAACAAACAAAACTGCCCAGTAGATTTTTTAAGATGAAGACACTTCCAGTAAAGCAGTGTGGACAGGACAACTGCCGTCGGATTGGAACCGGTTAAAGGGAGAACAGGAAATAAGGACGCAGAGCCTACATAACAGACACTTCTTTTAAGGAGTTTTACTGTAAAGGGGATGCTGAAAGAAGTAGCTGGAGGGAATATGGGATCAAAGGAAATGTGTTTCTTGTTTCCTCATTTTAATTTAATTTGTTTTATTTTTTTATTTTTCTAGATTTTATTTATTTATTCATTAGAGACAGAGAGAGAGAGAGGCAGAGGGAGAAGCAGGCTCCCTGCCGAGCAGGGAGCCCGATGCGGGACTCGATCCCAGGACCCTGAGATCATGACCTGAGCCGAAGGCAGACGCTTAACCATCTGAGCCACCCAGGCACCCCTCCTCATTTCAATTTTAAAAAAGGAGATACTACGACATGCTCATGCAGTGTTGGCACTATTTCTCTGTTGGGGGGACATGATGATTAGGCAGGAAAGGATGGGGTCCAACGCACCTGAGGGTGGCGGTCGCCTGAGGAGTGGAGACAGGAGAGAAGACAGAATACATGGTTCTGCATGCAGGTAGCAAGGGGAGACTTGGGAGAGGCAAGTCCTCATCTGATTACTTCTAATTGCTCAGTGAAGTCAGAAACAAGAAGCTAATACTCTGAGTATTAGCTCAGAGTGGGGGAGGGGCAGGAGGAGGGGGGAGCACCCCAGATTTGAGAGGACAAGAGAAAATGACTGGAAAATGAATTTGCTAGGGGGCCAAAGTGGGACTGCCAATCACTTTTCCCTGAGAATAACTGACTCTGGAGGCACTTGTGACAACATGACAATCACACGTACCTGAGAAACCGTAATGAGAGCCTTTTAGGTATGAAATATGTTAAATATTCCAAATATCCCAAAGGAATGTACCCAGCACTCATGGCTTTAATTCGTGTTACTATTTTGTCTCGACTATCTTTCTAAGAAAGAAAACATGACAGTCACAACCACAGGGCCCTTGCATCCTCTCGCTCTTCAGGTTCACTGAATGACAGGAAGCAGTGGTGTTCCTCTTCATCTGGGCCCACCTACAGCTCTGTGGTGACCTCATTCCTTCAGATGCTGCCATTCAAGACTTACCTGTAATCTGGGTTGTCAGGGAGAGGACCACGGGAAGCTGAGAAGACCAAGCGTGGACGCTGATGCTGTAGTTGGTACCCGGACGCAGGTCCAAGCACATCTCAGGAGCCTGGCTCCTGGCAGTGATATTAAAGATCATCTCCTGGGCAAATTCCTTCTGATACCATCTCTGGCCCCGAATGTGGAACTGAAACAGAAAAGTTCACTAAGTGAAGGGCTAACTTGAGGAAGCCTCCAAATGCCTGGATACTTCCCCTTTCTCACGAGCCATCTTGCCCTCGACTCTAAAGTTCCTTCACCACAGAACAGTAGGCAAATCTTAGAGTCGTCACACCCTAAGCACCATCGTTACAATATATCAGTACAATAAAAATATTTTTAAATCAAAATGTACAAAAGGCCGAAGTCCCAGTGCTAACAATGTTCTCGTTCTTGTTCTCACATCTACGACGCACAACGCTGAAACGTCTGTGGGCAGGAGCAAGGCCACAGAACATTTCCTACAAAGAAAATGAGGAATCTGAACTAAGGCTTCCCCAAAGCAGGACCTGAGTGAGGATACTCCTAGCTGGCCTGGTTAAAGCTCAGCAGGGCTTTTCTCCTCGGCCTGCCCCCTTCTTCTTCTTCTTCTTCTTTTTTTTTTTTAACAATGCATTTTTTATTTTGTGAACACGGTATTTGCAATGTGACGGCCATACACCTTCCAATCTTGCTATTCATTTTACAACACTTGAGGTTTAACTGGACGACCCTGGATCTAGGCAAGCCACAGTGTCTTCAGGATCACAGAGCAACTTTTGACAGTTTAATGTGGAACCAAACTGAATCAAAATAGGAGCTATTTATACATGAAGCAGCATTTAATGCTTCATATAAAGCAATGCATATTTTTTTAAAAGTTAAAATGCATATTATCTACATAGATGTGCCTGCCCCCTTCTGACATTCTCCACATTTTCCTGTAACATCCCAGCACCTGGCCCAAGAGACACACTTCTCTGCCCACTTAATTTCTTCTAGTAGCAGCTCATCCCATGGTCTTTACCTTCCTTACTCACAACCACAATAGCTTCGAAAGTTCCCCCTGACTCTCTAGACACGTCCAGACCCTGGTCAGAGACACTGGACTGAAGAGACACACACAGGCAAAAGCCATGGGTTCCTTCCACGGATACTGTGTGGACATCAGCTCTGCATCAGGCTATGTGCACAAAGTAATTCGCATGGCTTACTCAGCAATCCCCAAAGTCTCTCTCTTCAAATACGTAGTAGAAGTGCCCATTTTCTTGCTTTTTCTTGCAATTCTTACCATAAATCTGCCATTGATAATAACAGCTACATAAGTAGATTTTTAGGTTTGCTGATATTTTTTTTAATTTCCCACACTAGACAACATCTATACATAGAGTAACGTTCGGTAACTTACTGAATACATCTCCTCTGTATCAGCAGTCTTTGTACTTCTCCATCTCAAGCAGGTTTCATTAAATATTGAAATGTTACCGATGATCTGTTTTACTGCAGGGGGGAAAGAATGAGAAATCAACTTATACTCGATACAAACATACTACCTTTCATACAGCATGGAACTCTTGATCTTGGGGTTGTGAGTCAGAGTCCCATGTTGGGTGTAGGGATTACTTAAAAAATAAAATCTTTTTAAAATTACTAACTTTTTTTTTTAAAGACTTATTTATTTGAGAGAGAGAGAGAGAGAAAGAGAGCATTCATATGTCGGGGGAGGGGCAGAGAGAGAGAGATCACAACCTGAGCCAAAACCAAGAGTCGAATGCTTAACCAACTATACCACCCAGGCACCCCCCAAAAATACTACCTTTTAATTAAATCATATACATGGGATGATTTCAGCAGTATTTTATTTATTTTTAAAGATTTTATTTATTTATTTGAAAGAGAGAGACACAGTGAGAGAGGGAACACAAGCAGGGGGAGTGGGAGAGGGAGAAACAGGCTTCCCGAGGAGCAGGGAGCCCAATGCAGGGCTCGATCCCAGGACCTTGGGATCATGACCTGAGCTGAAGGCAGGTGCTTAACGACTGAGCCACCCAGGCATCCCATTTCAGGAGTATTTTGATTTAGAAATTAGTGGTAGCAGCACTTTTACATTTATGTAAACGCAGTCCTGATAAAAGATTTAAAATCAAAATGTACCTAATCAGAGGATCCCTCTTAAAAATTACTTAAATCCAGTCACTGCAAACTCCTCTGGTTTACTAACCTAAAACTGCAACTCAGCCTTGGACAACCTCATTTATATAAATAAGTATCAATTTCAAATTCTGAGCTGGGAGCAACACTTCAGCAGAGAACTGAAAAGTGCTCTTTGAAGAACTGAAAAAGATTTGCTAAGAAGTTTCACAGCAGGGGTACCTGGGTGGCTCAGTCAGTTGAGCATCCGATTCTTGGTTTCAGCTCAGGTCATGATCTCAGGGTCCTGAGACTGAGCCCTGCATCAGGCTCCCCACTCAGCGGGGAGTCTGCTGGAGATTCTCTCCCCCTGCCCCTCCCCCTACTCAAGTTCTCTCTCTCTCTAAAATAACTAAATAAATCTTTTTTAAAAAGCTTCATAGCGGGCACCTGGGTGGCTCAGTTGGTTAAGCGACTGCCTTCGGCTCAGGTCATGATCCTGGAGTCCCTGGATCGAGTCCCGCATCGGGCTCCCTGCTCGGCAGGGAGTCTGCTTCTCCCTCTCCCACTCCCCATTTGTGTTCCCTCTCTTGCTGTGTCTTTCTCTGTCAAATAAATAAATAAAATCTTTAAAAAAAAAAAAAAGCTTCATAGCAACACTGCAATAATTAATAAATGATAAAGACAACTCCCAGGGCACCTGGGTGGCTCAGCTGGTTAAGCCACTGCCTTCGGCTCAGGTCATGATCCTGGAGTCCCTGGATTGAGTCCCGCATCAGGCTCCCCGCTCAGCAGGGAGTCTGCTTCTCCCTCTGACCCTCCCCCTTCTCATGCTCTCTCTCTCATTCTCTCTCTCAAATAAATAAATAAAATCTTTAAAAAAAAAAAAAAAAAGACAACTCCCAAAGCACATGAAAAAAGAAGTCTCATGGGAGCCAATCCTTTATTGTGTAAGCCCTTGGCCTGACAGGTTTCTATGAATGAAGCCATGTTGGTAGATGGGACCCTTCTTTATGGATTGGGCAGCTTTGCCCAGAGGAAACCTGTTCCACAGGTCACAAGCTGTACTTCAAATGCTGTAAGACAGAGTAGATAAGAAAGTACATGTGATTCAGAATAACGCAATCTCACCATTGGGTACAGAAGGTTTTTGAGATAAGTAGCAGTGGTCCAAGGAACCTTATGTTTATAAAACTTTCAAAACCAATAACCTTGGGGCACCTGAGTGGCTCAGTCAGTTAAGCATTTGCCTTCACCTCAGGTCATGATCCTGGGGTCCTGGGATCGAGTCCCACGTCAGGATCCCTGCTGAGCGGAGAGTTTGCTTTTCCCTCTCTCTCTCCCCCACCCACTGCCCATGCTCTCTCTCTCACACACGCCCCCTCAAATAAATAAAATCTTTAAAAAAACAAAAACAAAAAACCTCAATACTATTTAAACAGTTCCAGGGGAGGGATGGTGGAAAATTAATTAATTAGTTAATAATTAAATAAACAGTTCCAGACCATATAAAAAGGTGGAAAGTTTCCCAATTTATTCAAGATGACTAGATAACCCACAACAACGCCAAAACTGTGCAAGGATAGCGCAATTACTAAACACACTGTGCCAAACTCACTCATTAATATAAATGCAAAAATAAAATATTAGCGAATAGAAGTCAGCAGTACATTCAAAGAACAATACACTGTGACAAAAGAAGATTTCTTCCAGGAATACAGAGATGATCATTATTGGAAAAGCTATTAATAGATTAAAAGGGAAAAGCCATATGGTTACTCTTATAACCATAATGGTTAATACATTTAATATACATTCCTGACTAAAAATCTTAGTCAACTAGGATTTAATTTGATAGAAATGTCTTAACTTAAAAGAGTGTTTATCAGAAACCACCACCCTGGGTAGTAAAACAACGAGGCAATTTCTAGTAAAGTTGAGAACAATACAAGGATGCATGTTCTCATAGCTATTATTTAGCATTAGCTAGAAGATTCTAGACAACATGGAAAGAGGTGAGAACAAAATGAGCTATAAATCCAGGAAGAAAGGGAACAAATGTAACCACTGCCAGTAACTCTAACAGAATCCACTGAAAAACAAATATGAAATAGTTTGAAAGCAATATTAAAACAAATACAAACAACGGGACTTCGGCAAAGCATACCCAAATACAAGAACATAGAAAAACTAGTGGTTTTTGATGTATCTGAAAGAACAAGTATGGTAGGCTGAAAATGTGCCCCCCCCCCCCAAATGTCCACATCCATCTGTGACCATGTTACCTTACATGGCAGAAGGACTTCGCGACTTCGCAATGTGATTAAGACAGGGAGATTATCCAGCATTATCTAGATGAGCCTACTGTAGTGACCACAGTCCTTATAAGAGAGAAACAAAAAGATCAGGGTTGGAGAGCCGATTTAAGGACAAAAGTAGCAGTTAAGCCAAGGAGCTTCAAAAATGGAGAATGGGGCCACAAGACAAGGAATGTAGATGGGATCTAGAAACTGGAAAGGACAAAGAAATGGATTTTCTTTCCCAGCCTACAGAATGAAGACAGGTCTGCTGCCACAGTAATTTTAACACAGTGGAACTGTTTCAGATTTCTGACCTCTAGAAGTATAATAAATTCACATTGTTTTAAGCCCCTAAATTTGCCGTAATTTGTCATACTAGCAATAGGAAACTGAAACAACAAATAAAATACAACAAAAAGGCACAGCACCCAGCCACTGCAGTGCACTGCTCCCAGCCACCAGGTGCACAGCTGCCTCCCTCCACACACTGCACCCAGCCTCATGCCCCAAGCAGCCCCAGCTTGCAGCCCCCAGCTACTGCAGCACTTCGGGGCATCCAGCAGAGGACTAGTGACCCAGCGCCAATTTTGCTAATACCACCTCCTGCTCTCAAGTTCCCCAGCAGGCACGCCTACGCTGCCTGGGTCCCACTAACACCACAGAGAGCAAACACAGCCCAAAACAGGCAGAGAGTCAGTGCAGACAACTACACTGAAAGAAAAGAAACTCAGACACAACAGCAGGCTACACACATAGCAACACACAGAGGATACTCTCCTGGAGTGCCAGGTTCTGGTGAACACTGCACTGCAGGGTACTCCAAGACCTCTTCTTCATAAAGTCACTACTTTCAAGAGTATAAGACATAGCTGACTTCCTTAACACACAGAAACAGACACAGAGAGGCAGACAAAATGAGGAGACAGAGAAATTTATCCCAAATGAAAGGAGAGGACAAAGCCACGGCCAGAGATCTAAGCAAAACAGATATAAGTAACATGCCTGATAGAGAATTTAAAGCAATGATCCTAAGGATACTCACTGGACTTAAGCAAAGAGTGGAAGACATGAGTGAGACCCTTAAGGCAGAGATAAGGAATGACATAGCAGAGATAAAGACCTCAATAAATGAAATGAGAAACACATTTGATGGAATGAACAGCAGAATGGAAGAAATAAAGGAACAAATTAGTGACCTAGAAGACAGAGTAAAGGGAAGTAACCAAGCTGAACAAAAGAGAGAAAAAAGAATTATGCAAAATGGGATTAAACTTAGGGAACTCAGTGACTCCATCATATGTAATGACATTTGTGTCACAGGAGTCCCAGAAGAAGAAGAGAGAGAAAGGGGACAGAGAATTTATTTGAAGAAATAATAACTTGACACACCTGGGTGGCTCAGTTGGTAAAGCATCTGCCTCTGGCTTGGATCATGATCCCAGGATCTTGGGATTGAGCCCCATATCAGGCTCCCTGCTCAGTGGGGAGTCTACTTCTCCTTCTCCCTCCATCCCTCCCCCTGCTCATGCTCTCTCACTCACTCTCTCTCAAATAAATAAATAAATAATCTTAAAGAAAGAAAGAAAGGAAAAAAGAAAAAAGAACAGAAAAGAAAAGAAAAGAAATAGTAACTGAAAGCATCTGCCTTCGGCTCAGGTCATGATCCCAGGGTCCTGGGATCGAGCCCCACGTTGGGCTCCCTGCTCGGTGGGAAGCCTGTTTCTCCCTCTCCCACTCCCCCTGCTTGTGTTCCCTCTCTTGCTGTATCTCTCTCTGTCAAATAAATAAATAAAATCTTAAAAAAAAAAAAAGAAAGAAGGAATAACTGGAAAATTCCCTAATCTGGGGAATGAAACAGATATGCAGATCCAGGAGGCACAGAGAACTCCAATCAAAATCAACAAAAGCAGACCCACACCAAGACATATTGTAATTAAATAGCAAAATATAGTGATAAAGAAAAAAAATTTAAAGCAACAACAAAAAAGAAGAAGAGGGGCGCCTAGGTGGCTCAGTCGTTAAGCGTCTGCCTTCGGCTCAGGTCATGGTCCCAGGGTCCTGGGATCAAGCCCCACATCGGGCTCCCTGCTCGGTGGGAAGACTGCTTCTCCCTCTCCCACTCCCCCTGCTTGTGTTCCCTCTCTTGCTGTCTCTCTCTGTCAAATAAATAAATAAAATCTTTAAAAAAAAGAAAAAGAAGAAGAAGAAGAAGAAGAAGAAGATGACAGTAACTTACATGGGAAAATTCATAATGTTGCAGGAGATTTTTTGAGAGAAACTTTGAAGGCTGAAAGGCAGTGGCATGATATATTCAAAGTGCAGAATGGGAACAGTCTGCAGCAAAAAATACTCTATCCAAAAAGCTATCATTCAGAATAGAAAGAGAGATAAAGAGTTTCCCAGACAAACAAAAACTAAAGGAGCTTGTGACCACTAAATCATCCCTGAAAAAAATATTAAAGGGGATTCTTTGAGTGGAAAGGAAACCAAAAGTGACAGTATAAAGGTAGGAAACACAAAAGCAGTAAAAATGAATATTTCTATAAAAAATGAGTCAAAGAACTCACAAAATAAAACAATGTAATATATAATAACATATTTCTAAAACATGGAGAGAGGAGAAAAGACTGGATTCAAACTTGAGCGACCATCAACTTAATATAGACTACTATAGGCAGAAGACATTATATACAAACCTAATGGTAACCATATATCAAAAACCATAATAAACATGCAAAGAATAAAGAGGAAGAAACCCAACTATATTACTAAAGAAAACCAGTAAACCGAGAAAGAGAGAAGAAAGTATCAGAGAAAAACTTCAGAAACAACAAAAAACAAATAAAATGGCAATAAATACATATCTTTCAATAATTACTTTGAATGTAAATGGACTAAACACTTTAATCAAAAGACATATGGTGACAGAATGAATTAAAAAAAACCAAAACACCATCTTTTTGCTGCCTACAAGAGACTCATTTCAGACCTAAAGACACCTGCAGATTGAAAGTAAAGGGATGGAGAAACATCTATCATGCAAATGGATATCAAAAGAAAGCCAGAGTAGCAAGATTTATATCAGACAAAACAGACTTTAAAACAAAGACTATAGGGTGCCTGGATGGCTCAGTCGTTAAGCGTCTGCCTTCGGCTCAGGTCATGATCCCAGGGTCCTGGGATCGAGTCCCGCATCAGGCTCCCTGCTTGGCAGGAAGTCTGCTTCTCCCTCTCCCACTCCCCCTGCTTGTGTTCCTGCTCTTGCTATCTCTCTGTTAAATAAATAAATAAAATCTTTAAATAAAAATAAAAATAATAATTTAAAAAAAACCAAAAAAACCCACAAAGACTATAATAAGAGACAAAGAAGGAAACTGTATAATAATAAAGGGGACAATCCAACAAGACGATTTAACAATTGTAAATATTTATGCACCCAACATGGGAGCACCCAAATACATGAAACAGTTACTAATAGACATAAAGGAGCTAATCAATAATAATACAATAACAGTAAAGGACTTTAACACCCCACTTACATCAATAGACAGATCATCTAAATAGAAAATCAACAAGGAAACAGTGGCTTTGATTGACACACTGGAATAGATGGATTTAAGAGATATATTCAGAACATTCCATACTAAAACAACAGAGTACACATTCTTTGCAAGTGCACATGGAACATTCTCCAGAATAGATGACATATTAGGCCACATAACCAGCCTCAACAAATTCAAAAACACTAAGTCATACCATGCATCTTTTCTGACCACAATGCTATGAAACTAGAAGTCAACTGTAAGAAAAAATCTGGAAATACCACAAATACATGGAGGTTAAATAACATGCCACTAAACAATGAATGGGTCAATGAGGAAATAAAAGAAGAAATAAAAAAGCACATGGAAACAAATGAAAATGAAAACACAAAGGTCCAAAACCTTTGGGATGCAGCCAAAGTGATTCTAAGAGGGAAGTTTATAGCAATATAGACCTACAAGAAAAACCTCATATAAACAACCTAACCTTACACCTAAAGGAGCTAGAAAAAGAACAACAAACAAAACCTAAAAGCAAGAGAAGGAAGGAAATAAAGATGAGAGCACAGGGCGCCTGGGTAGCTCAGTCAGTTAAGTGTCTGACTCTTGATTTCAGCTCAGGTTATGATCTCAGGGTTGTGAGACTGAGCCCCATGTTGGGCTCCACACTCGGCATGGATCCTGCTTAAGATTCTCTCTCTCTTCCTTTGCCCCTCCCCCCTGCTCATGTGTGCTCACTCTCTCTCTTGCTCTTTCATTCTCTCTCTCTCTTAAAAAATTTTTAAAAATTAAAATAAAAATGAGAGCAGAAATAAAGATATAAAAACAACAACAGTAACAACAACAAAAAAACCTCCATAATAGAACAGATCAATGAAACCAGGAGCTGGTTCTCGGGGGGGAAAAATTTTTGATAAACCTCTAGCCAAGTTTATCAAGAAAAAAAGAGAAATGACTTAAATAAATAAAATCACAAATGAGAGAGGAGAAATAGCAACCAACACCATCAAAATACAAACAGTTGGAAGAGAATATTATGAAAAACTATATGCCAATAAATTGGACAACCTAGAAGAAATGGATAAATTCCTAGAAATATGTAAACTACCACAACTTTGAACAGACCAATAACCAGCCAAGAAATTGAATCAGTAATCAAAAAGCTCCCAACAAACAAAAGTCCAGGACCAGATGGCTTCATAAGTAAATTCTACCAAACATTTAAAGACAAATTAATACTTGTTCTTCTCAACCTCTTCCAAAAAGAAGAAAAGGAAGGAAAAGTTCCAAATTCATTCTATGAAGCCAGTATCAACCTGATATCAAAACTGGATAAAGACACCACTAAGAAAGACAACTAAAGGCCAATATCCCTGATGAACATAGATGCAAAAATCCTCAACAAAAGGCATTGCTTCTGGGAAAGAAGATGATTAAATGGAAAGAACTGGTGTCCTGTGGAGACTAAGCAGTGATGGGAAAAAAAGCAAGAGGGGAATGCAAGATCCTACAAAGCAAAGGAGAACCCCAAAATAAAAGAATATACCATTCATTCCCACTCTCACCAAAAAACAACAAAAATATCCTTTAAAGGTACTGCACTTCATTAAATGACAGAAGAGGGCACTCTTAACCTAGAAATATTATTAACCATTCTAAACTACCAATTCTATGGAATTAATATACAGGGTCCTGGGATCGAGTCCCACATTGGGCTCCTTGCTCAGCAGGGAGCCTGCTTCTCCCTCTGTCTGCTGCTTCCCCTGCTTGTTCTTGCTCTCTCTCTGACAAATAAATAAAATCTTAAAAAAAAATCTCAGTTTGTGAAAAACTCTACATTTTTTTTTTTAATAATGCCCAAACAAGAATTAACATACACACACACACAACAGTAACTCTGTAATACAATAAACTGAAATAAATGTCCTCAAATAAGCATTGTGGGGTATGAGGAAAACACCTCGAGTCAGAAATTCAAAAACTAAGAACAGAAATGGACACAAAGCAGGCAGGAAATGAAACAAAAGTCACTGAATTCGGGAAACAGAAGGAAAAGACAAATTCATACCAGAAATAAAGTCAAAATGTCATGGTACCCAAAGAAGGATAGATTAGAATAAAAAATTAATGAGGAAAATTGAAGAAAAACAGGAAAACAACCAAAAAGAATACAAATGATATTAAAAAGAAGTAAAAAGGAGCAAAAATCAAGTGGCTGAAATGGAATAAAAGCGAAGATCCAACATATGTATAATTAAAGTCTCTAAAGAAGAAAAACATTAAACAGAATTAATATTTAAAACTATAATCCAGGTTAAATCTACAGAAATAAAAAGATCTGAATATAAGTACTGAACAGGCCCACTGTATGCCTGAGAAAGTTCATCCAGAATAATCAAACCTAAGACTTAGCCAAGTAAAACTATTATACTTTAAAGATTAAGAAAAAAAAAATCCTCAGCATCTCCACTCAAATAAATAAATAAGATCCAAAGGCAAAAGAACTAAGTGGCATCAGACTTCTCAAAAGCTACATAAAAAGCAAGGCAACAAAAGAACTGAATTTTAAGATAACTCAAATCAAGAAATGTGAACAAAGAACTTTATATCCAGCCAAAACTATCTTTCAAGTATGAAGGCCCTTGAGACTTCTAAAATTTACATATATATATATATATATATATATATATATATATATGTACATACACTATTCAACATATGCAAGATCTAACTATATGCTGTTTACTAGAGGAACTCCTAAAACAAAGTGCTTCAGAGAGACTAAATATAAAGTGATCGGAGCGCCTGGGTGGCTCAGTCCGTTAAGCGACTGCCTTCGGCTCAGGTCATGATCCCAGGGTCCTGGGATCGAGCCCCGCATCGGGCTCCTTGCTCTGCAGGAAGCCTGCTTCTCCCTCTCCCTCTGCTGTTCCCCCTGCTTGTGTTCCCTCTCTCTCTCTCTCTCTGTCAAATAAATAAATAAAATCTTCAAAAACAAAACAACAAAAATAAATAAAGTGATGGACAATAGCACAGCAGACAAATGCAAACCATATGAAAGTAGGGGTTGTAATCCCCACATAAGTAGAAGTCAAGCCAAAAAGCCTTTAATATGACAAAGAACAACACTTTTTAATGCAAAACGCCACAATTCACAATGAAGATAAAATGCAACCACCTTTATAAAGTAAAACAAAGCATAAGAAGGACTATAACAGGACGCCTGGGTGGCTCAGTCGGTTAAGCATCTTCCATCGGCTCAGGTCATGATTTCAGGGGTCCTGGGATCAAGTCCCTCATCAGGCTCCCGGCTCAACAGGGAATCTGCTTCTCCCTCTCCCTTTGCCCCTCCCCCCTGCTCATGTGTTCTCTCTCTGTCTCTCAAATAAATAAATAAAATCTTTCAAAAAAAAAAAGGAATATAATAAATATGGAAGAAGAAATTAATGATGTATTTGAGCAAGGGTCACCAACTTTTTTCTATAGAGGGTCAGAGAATAACCATTTAAGTAAAAACCTTCTCGGCCAGTTCTGTCACACAACTCAACTCCATCTTTGTAGCACAAAAGCAGCCACGGATGTTATGTAAACAAACGACTTCGCCTTTAGTGTCCAATAAAACTTTATTATAGAAAACAGGCGCCAGGCCTGATGTGGCTCCCGAGCCATAGCTGGCTAATCCCTGATGGAGATGGAGAAGAAAACAGTAGATCCAATTAATAGAATAAAACCTTGGCTTTTTGAAAATAATAAAACAGATGAACTGCTAGCTAACTTAATCTAGAAAAAAGGAAGAAAATACAAATAAAGGGAGAAATAATCATTGAAACAGAAGAAAATTCAAAAAGTTAAATGAAAGTACTTTGCAGACCACTCTGCAAATAAATTTGAATACACAGAGAAAATGGGTAATTCCTAAGAAAATAGTTTGCTAAAACTGACCCCATTAAACTTAAAAAGTTTAAACAGACCATTTTCCATAGGGAAAAAAAAAAAAAAACTGAGAAAGTTATCAAGGAACTATCCCCCAAAAAAGCCCCCATGCCTGGGCTGTTTTGTGGGGAAATTCTACCTAACCATTGGACTCAGATAGTCCAAATGCTATGTGAATTGTAATAGAAGAAAACCTTTCAAATAATGAAGGGCATAACGATGAAGGAAACGTTTCAAATTCTTTTCATGAAACAAAGAAAATATTAAGCCCTAAACCTGATAAAGATGATACAAAACAGAGAGAACTATAAACTAATATCACATATGAATATTGATGCAAAAATATTAAAGAAAATATTAGTGAACAGAATCCAACACCACAGAAGAAACAAATACACCATAACCAAGTGGGATTTATTTCAGGAAGAGAGAGAGAATGGGGGAGGGGGAAATGAGAGAAATTTGAAATCATACCAAAATTTAAAAGTTACAAGGAATTGAAATTAAAAAGAATACACTGTAGTTAGCTTTCCTTTGCACTGTATTAATGGACATTTTAGACTAAGGAGTTACGTGATCTTTTCTCTGATTTCAGCCTACAAGACGGCAGTCTTGGAGTCTCTCTGGGTACACATGATTAGAATATGGGGTAGTCCCGAAAAGAGTAGGATGAATCTACTGCCTCCAAAACCATTTAGGACCCATTTAGTGAAGGGCTCCAATTCTAAATAACTTATTCATCTTGATTTACCCCATGGGTATGGTACTGCCTAGCTGGATCTACAATGTCATTATATTATCTTAAAAAGAAACAACCATTTACTACCCACTACCCCCCGCCATTTTTCACATATTGCAAATGCTCAGGTATTCCATGCAAAATAAATGTCATTTTTTTGGCTAGACCAATTGCAAGTATGAGTTTCTCAGGCTGATGGTTTATAAAAGAAGCAGAAAGACTTCAGACATAACTCTACTACCACAGAATACTGTTACAATATTTATCATTTTGTAGGAAACTGTCAGAAACAATGTTAAATTTTTTACGGTCTTTATTATCTTTTCTTTGTACTTCAATTCTGTAAACAGGAATCAGTTGGGGGGGGGAGTTTTATAAGGTCAACACAGATCTCAAATTATGCATGCTGTCAGAAAACTTGCAACAAAAAGCAAAAAAAAAAGAAAACTTGCAACATAAACCACCGTAACAGTCACGGTTTTCTACCAGGCAATAGAGGGAAGACTATTCTGTTTCCCCCCTTTTTGATTTTTTAAAAAAATGTACCAACACTATTTTAGAAGTAAATGCATGTAATCCTCTGCTATAGAGAACAGAAAAGCAAGAAATCTCTTATTCCTAAATGATATAGTTTTTAAAACCCTAATCAGGAGCAGTCTAAATAGACGGTTGACTTTGCAAGGGAAACAGTGTGAGAAAAAATGGCTAAGAATCAACTGTTTTGAAAACAAAGTCACTATTTTTATAACTGTTCTATAAACAGTGGTATCACTTTATTATCTTTAGTTGTCCTTGAAGTACATTTTGCAAACAGTTTATCTTAGAAGGAACAAGAGGATATGACATTGTTCAAAGTTGGGAGTTTTACTGTTACTCTGTTGAAATTTTTCTTAAGACAAATTTGGTATCTGGTTACAACTACCATGAAATTTGCTTGCTGAAAGTATATGATCATATTATATGGAGAGAAATTTGGGGGGGTTTAATCACTCATTCAACTATGCAGGGCAAATTCAAATGACTCCCTTGGTTCAGCTCTATAGGCTCAACCCTTTAACAGAGGTGGGCAGCCTTCTATTGAGGCACAGGTCCTCACATTCAACACAGAACGGCTGCTCCCTGGGTACTGGCCAGAGAGAACAATCTCAGGCTCAGTGATACCTACCATTTATCAGATCTGAGTTGAGAGAAACAATATTTAGGAAACATGGACACCAGTCATTCCTCCAAATAGTCTACAATAATCTAATCCTACCCCTGAATCAAGCCAGATCAGCAAAGGACAGGCATTTTTAAGGCATCTTTCCTTGTCCACCACACACTGAACTGTGCTTTCCTATAATGTAATGAAACACATTGAGGGGCAATAAAAAAACAGCCTCATAAAATCCTCATAAAATGTTGCTCATACATTGTACTATCTAGGAAACCCCCATGGAATAAAAAATTCCTATCTAATCACATTGTTGAAAACAATTGTACTTCCCCTGAGAAACACCACTTTGTTGTAACCTTAAAGACAATGTAATGGCACCCTTTCTGACTGGATGGGTCAAAAACTAAACCTAAATTTGTGAGCCACTAATGAAAAAATAAATAAGTTATAAGAATACGGATTATCCTTAACCTTTCTTCTGCATCTTTTTTTTATGTCCCTGACTTTGTTTTCATTCTTCTTTAGCTTACATATCTAACTTATTTTATTTTCTAGACCCATGCAGGTCACTTAAAGTTTTTCCCAGAAGAAAGATGGGATATAAATAAATACTCTTTTGTTTTAAAAATTCTATATTTAATATTAATGTAATACATCACAAATGAAAAGATCAATAGTATTGACTATATAAAATCTAAAACTTTTGTATGTCAAAAAAACCATAAACAAAATGAAAAGAAACTATTAATCAAGAAAAATGTTTGACACAAATAATAATAAAACTCTTACTATATGAGTAAGTTGTATATTATCAGTAAGAATACAAAATTGGATAGATGAAATAATGATGATAAATAAATTGGTCAAAAAATATGGATGTTGAAATAAATGAATTTGAAGGAACCCAGAATTGCTTTCCTAACATAGACTCCTAGAACTAGAGGAGAACTTTCCTGTTCAACCCTCTAACATTGCAGAAGCCAATTACCTTGCTCAAGTGTGTTAAAGGTTGCTATTTACCTGTCTTCCCAGGTGGCCTCTCTCCACTCCCTACTCACTAATTCTCAAGGAAGGAACAGTAAATATGTAATCTGACTGGTAGGAGACTCCCATTCCTTGGGTCACATCTCCTAGTGGGTAGAGTTCATATATTATAGGTCACTGCCCAAACAAGATGCAGATTCTTGCTTTCTGGGAGCTGTGCATAGGACGAGACCAGGAGAGAATGAAATAAAGTGAAGGAAATCACACCAAGGAGAAGAAAATCTAAAATCCTATTGGTCCAGCTAGAAAAAAATATGATAAGGAAAAGGAAATACATCCAAATGTAACTACTCTAAAGAGCCCAGAAAAGATAGGAATATTTACTAGGTTCAGGGAAGGTGGTTCAAAATCATCAAAGAGAGGAATAACGGGACTATTTTGGAGGAGAGACTAAAAGGACACTTCCCCCAACAGGTGCCCAAATCCAGGTATCATTCTATCAAGAAAGGTCTTCTAAAGGTTTTAAATAGAGACACCAGAGTCAACATTAATGGGGCACTCCTCAGTAACTACAATTGTGATGCTATGTAGTTTCAGAAAATGTGGACACATTAAGAAAAGAATGGCTAGAAAAATCGGAGAATTCTTCAAGCATTGTTAAGTTAGTTTCAGGTGACACTATTCTTGTAGCAGGGACAGCACTGGCTTGAAGGAAACCTGCCTGGGAAATGCAGGGAGTTAGAACTTGAGGAAGAAGGAAAAGAATAACAGAGATGCATGAAAGAGAATCCAGGGAGAATGACAAATGATCAGACCCAGGCCTGGGTTACAGGTTGAACGGAATAGAAACCTGTACCTTCTAATGAATGAAAGGTGGGCAGAATTTATTTGAACACTGAATGATGGTAGCAGACCCAGAACTGTCTGACATCATTCTCTCTCCATGGAGATTCCCTGGCTGAATCCAAAGTAGGATGTTAGGAGAACAAAAATCTAAGTGTGAAAACAAAACCCAAATATAGGGAAGGAAAGTCCTAATACCTAGCAAAAGGAATTGGCCAGACCTGGGGATAGAAAAGGAACAGAAATGAGGAGGATGGCAGGTGGAAAGCTTACAGTGGGAATCATCAGAGGAAGCTGAGCACTGGAGGCTTACCCGATGCAGAAAAGGATATGGTGGCCCGAAGTGATGCTGCAGTCCCCAACAAAAAAGCCCAGGCAGCTGAGTCTTATAAGTCAGTTCTAAGGAAAGTGGACTTGGGTGAAAAACCACTAACCTAGGGCACTTCCTGGACGTCACTAGACCAGTGAAAGCACAAGTTCCAGAAATTCAAAGCAGCTCAAGGATCCACTGAGGGTATTTCTCCAGGAGACAAATGTGAAAACTTCTAAGCAGAAAGTAGCACTCAGAGGCAAGGCATGCAATAATAAGAACCCCAGAAGCTCAGAACTAAAACAATTCTCAGGATCTTTCTGGGGACAGAAATTTAGAGAAAAAAGCAGGAAACTGGGACAGTGAAGGAGGCATGCAAGATGATGCAATTCTCTTGAAGAATTTCCTACTACTCCTCTCACTATAATGTGGGGTATCCTGCCCACAAAGCAAGGAGGCTCTTTCACTAGAGATAAAGATCTTCAGCAATGGTGAACGGTGGATAGAAACAGGGCTTGAAGGAGAAATGAAAATGAGAAGGTTCTAAATCCTTGGGATGGGCACCAAGAAAGACCCAGAACCACCATGGCAAAGTTCTAAAATTTTCAAGGGAAGAGAATTTCCCTCCCCACAAAACATATGGCAAGACTAGTGAGAGACAGAACCCAGTAACCTTATGAGAAGAGAGCACCTCCCAAACTAAGTTCAAATTCACAGGTGGTAGACTCCAAATTGCTTGGTGATCTAGAGAGGCTGAACTATCACATGCAAGATTATACTTACCATTGGTAATTCAGGATCCATGTTGTAAAGGAGAAGATAACTGTGGACTTACTTTCTAAATTTGACACCATGGGACCCTGACTGATACTCAAGCTACAGTTTAGATCCCATCTCCTACCACTTTCTCCAGCTCACTCTGCTCCAGCCATACTGACTTCCTTGATATTCCTAAAACATGCCAAGGACATGCCTCTTGCAAGACCTTGTCACTTGGTGTCCTCCCTGTGCATGGCTTACTCCCTCACTTCCTCCAGATCTGCGCTTAAATGTCATTTTATAATAGAGACCTTCCTGAAGACATGAACAGACATTTCTCCAAAGAAGACATACAAATGGCCAACAGACACATGAAAAAATGCTCAACATCACTCAGCATCAGGGAAATACAAATCAAAACCACAATGAGAAACCACCTCACACCAGTTAGAATGGCTAAAATTAACAAGTCAGGAAACAACAGATGTTGTCGAGGATACAGAGGAAGGGGAACCCACTTACACAGCTGATGGGAAAGCAAGCTGGTACAGCTACTGTTGAACATAGTATGGAGGTTCTTCAAAAAGTTAAAAATAGAGCTACCCTTAAAAAAAAAAAGAGCTACCCTATGACCCAGCAATTGCACTAGTAGGTATTTACCCAAAGGATACAAATATACTGACCCAAAGGGGCACCTGCACCCCAATGTTTATAGCAGCAATGTCCATAATAGGCAAACTATGGAAAGAGCCCAGATGTCCATCGACAGATGAATGGATAAAGGAGATGTGGCATACACACACACACACACACACACACACACACACACACACACTGGGATATTACTCAGCCATCAAAAAAAGGAATCCTCTGTGACGATATGGATGGAACTAGAGGGTATCAGGGTAAGCTAAATAAGTCAATCAGAGAAAGACAATTATCATATGATCTCACTGATATGTGGAATTTAAGAAACAGAACAGAGGATCATAGGAGAAGGGAGAGAAAAATAAAGTAAGATGAAATCAGAAGGGAGACAAACCATAAGAGACTTTTAACTCTAGGAAACAAACTGAGGGTTGCTGGAAGGGAGGGGGTTTGGGGGGAGATGGGTAACTGGATGATGGGCATTAAGGAGGGCACATGATGTAATGAGCATGGGTGTTATATGCAACTGATGAATCACTAAATTCTACCTCTGAAACTAATAATACAGTATATGTTAATTAAATGAATTTAAATAAAAATAAAATATAAATAAATATATTTTATATATAATGAACATATATGTATTTATACATATAGAGGCCTAAATATAATAAATATATATATATTACATGTATAAGATATATATAAAATAGAGGCCTTCCCTGACCATCAGTTGTCACTCCCTTTGCCATGCTTTCTTCCCCACCTAACATGGGATTTATTTCCTTACTTGTTTATCTCTCTCTCCGCCATGACCCCTGAACAATTCCAACACCATGTCACCTGGGATTGTTTTACTGCTGCCACAATGTCAGCTATTAGAACCTGCTTGACACAGACTAGAAAAGAAATAAACATTTATTCAATGAATGCATTTATGCATCCATGTCATTTGAAGTTTTTGCTCATGGTCCACAATTGACAAAAGCAAGGTGGGTCTGGACTGACTGTGCACTGGATTCTGAGAATATAATTTTGCTTTTTCCTTTTGCATAACTAGTGAGAAGCAGCAGAAGTGCATTAAGAATGAGGGCCGTGGAGCCAGGGTCAAATCACCCTGTGTTCAAATCACTGGGTGTGTGATCCTGGACAAATTGTTTAATTTCTCTGTGCCTCATGATCTTTGTCTATAAAATGGGAACAATGGCAATGCTTTCCTCAGAAGGTTTGGTAGGTCTGAGTTGATCCAAAGAGGACACATTGTTTTGTTTTTTCTTTTGTTTTTGTTTTGTTTTTTGTTTTATTTTGTTTTTTGTTTTTTGCTCACTGCAATTTTTTTCTTTCTTTTTTCTTTTTTAAAGTTTTTATTTAAATTCCAGTTAGTTAACATACAGTGTGATATTATTTTCAGGCATACAATACGGTGATTCAACAGTCCCATACATCACCCAGTGCTCATCACAAGTGCTCTCCTTCATCCCCATCACCTGTTTAACCCACCCCCCACCCACCTCCCTTCTAGTAACCATCAGTTTGCTCTCTATAGTTAAGTCTGTTTCTTGATTTGTCTCTCTCTCTCTTTTCTCCCTTTGCTCATTTGTCTCTTAAATCCCACATATGAGTGAAATCATATGGTATTTGTCTTTCTCTTACTGACTTACTTCTTTTTGTATTATACTCTCTAGCTCCATCCATGTTGTTGCAAATGGCAAGATTTCATTCATTTTTATTCAATTTTATAAATTCCAATATATATATATAGAGAGAGAGACAGAGACAGACAGAGAGAGAGAGAGGGAGAGAGGGTGTGATATACATATGTGATATATGTGATTATGTGATATATATATATATATATCTCACACCTTCTTTATCCATTCATCAATGACAGACACTTGGGCTACTTCCATAATTTGACTATTGTAAATAATGCTATAAACATTGGGGTGCATGTATCCCTTTGAATTAGTGTTCTTGCATTCTTTGGGGAAATACCCAGTAGTGCGATTGCTGGATTGCAGGGTAGTTCTACTTTTAACTTTCTGAGGAACCTCCAAACTGTTCTTTGAACTGACTGTACTAGTTTGCATTCCCACCAGCAGTGCAAGAGGGTTCCCCCTTCTCTACATCTTCTCTAACACCTGTTGTTTCTTGTGTTGTTGATTTTAGCTATTCTGACAATATGAGGTGGTATGTCACTGTGGTTTTGATTTGCATTTCCTGATGATGAGTGATGGTGAACATCTTTCAATGTGTCTGTTGGCCATCTGCATGTCTTCTTTGGAAAAATGTCTGTCCATGTCTCCTGCCCATTTTTTAATTGGTTTATTTGGTTTTGGGGTATTGAGTTTTATAATATGTTTCATATATTTTGGATACTAACCCAAAGAGGGCACTTTAAACAGTGCCTGGCACATACTTAGTACTCAATAAACATAGCTATTATTGTCATCATCATTACTATGTGCTGGAAACTATTCTAAACATTTTACTTGTATTATGTCATGTAAAGATCAGTGAGAAGGTAACTGAGGCCCGGGAGCCAAGAAGAACATAGCTAATTTGTTGGCTCTTTTTAAAAAATGGAGGTGAAGTTCACACAACATAAAATTAACCACTTTTGAGTGTATGCTTGAGTGATGTTTCTTAAGTTCACGGTGTTGGGCAACCATTACATAATTCTGCTTTATTTTTTCTCAGAACAGTGGTGAATACGGGAGAGAAGGATCAGGAAGGCAGGAGCAGAACCTAACTTATTCAACTGCCTTCCTTCAAAGGTGGCAGCCCCTCCACCTGGTTGCCCATAAATTTGTCTGTTAAATCCAGTGGATTAGAGAACAAAAAAATTCTATGTCCCTTCCTACTAGAGAGAGCTGTGGACTTGACACGGCTGGCCTCGAGCTGGCTTCTTCACAAGGCCAGATGGCCTTTCTAGGAAGTCTGACCTTCACGAGGCCACTGTTCTCTGTGTCAGGTTCATGTGCTCAGACATGTTCCAGTCGTAAGGCCTCCCTGTCTCAACCAGGGCCAGCACAGTGCGGCTCACGTCACTGATCTCCAGGAATTTGGTTCTCGTTGTTCATAATGACTACCCTGGGGGCTCAGCCATCTTAAACCGGCGGTAAGAGAGAGGAAGCCTTACAGTATTTTCAATCCATCACCATCAGGAAGCCCTAAATGAAACAGTCCATTCTTGATCTCTACCCGCTGCGAGCAAGAACCCCTACGGGGAAGGGGAGGGGTGGTAAGATTCAGGCCCCCTAAAGCCCAGAAAAAGGTCGGTAGTCATTAGAACTAGAACACACGTCTCTTGACTCCCAGATTAGCATTCTTTATGCTCCCCGACATTGTGCAGTTCACATATTTCACATGTCCTGAGACACAAAACGGAGGGACATGTACACCCACCTGCTGGTGCCATTGCCATCATTATTTGCACTGAGTGCTGCTCAGAAGATCCCAGGACGGTGACATTCACTGTGTAATCAGTTGCTGGGTGCAGGTCTAAACACACCACTGGAGCTCGTTCCCTTGTTGTAAAGTTAAATGATGTTGCATGATAAAAATTATTCAGATACCACCTTTGACCCAGAACTTTAAACTGTCATGAGATTAAAAGAAAGGGTTGCATTAAATTTTCTGTTGGCTTGCAGAGATCTAGACTATAAGCAAAACAGAGATAAAGCAAGAAGGTTCATTCTGCTAGAATTGTTTTTAATACAATAGCAAGCTAAACTGGGGATGGACTTTACAAACCTACTCTCCCTATCCTATTCAACGTCCCCCTCCACCAGCTACAGGACAAAGCTTAAAATGCATAACTGCATCTCCAGTGAACAAAATGTAGGCTATTCTAAGACAACGATGTCCTCCCAGGTAAAGAAGATGGCACTGGCACTATTGGGCAAATCCTTTTAATTTCTTTTCATTCATAAAGGATCCATTGATATGCCTCATGAAACAGAATTTTTGAACAGATTCCTCCCAATTATGCATTCAAAGCAACTGTGCAAGGGTACACTTCACTTGGTCCTTCCTATTAGAGCTCCGGTAAGAGTTTTTGGTCCATGGATTCATCATGCACGCTGTTAGCCTTTAATACTCTATCCATTGCCAAACCAAGATGCATGTATAATATAGGGACTTATAAGGGAAAAAATATGTGAAGGTCCCAGAAGTAATATGCTCAACCCCTGATCGATCTGTGTGCTACAGCTGGGCATTTTGTGTTTAGCGTTTCCTTTGATGCTCACGTCATTGGCTATGACCACCCTCCATCCTTCCTCATCACTGCCATTCTTCCACAGTCACTCAAGACCCCGACATCTGGCTCACTGGGAGTTTCCCCTCTCCCCCAATTCCTAGCATTCTCTTGGGGAACATAAAGGTCCTTATAGACAAGCCATCAAAACTTGGCCTCAGAGATCCTTGAGCTCAATGCTATGAAGTTCCTCCGCTCCACTTTAGCTACTCATCTCCACAGCCACATCCCAGGCTGCATCATTCTCAGAGCTGCCCCAAGATCTCACAATCTCCTATCCCTCTGCCCCACTCATCCATTGTGCCTGATCTCTCTCAAGAAACCCCCAAGATTTCCTCACTCGAGATCTTCTACCCATATTCTACCACCCCCATCCTTGTCTTCCCCAGCTCTCTCAGGTACCCTATCACTTCAATTATTCTCTTGCCTGAGACCCTCAACGCCCTTAACCCTCTGTTCTCAATTTCACCCATTCTGGAAAAACCGAAACACATTGGGTCAATCCAGATATTTGGCTTCACCAGTTCTACATTTAGGCTGCTGCCATCTGCTGGAAAAGACCTCACAACTATGTAGGCTGCGTTTCTACAAACTCAGTCTCATCCTAAACTCCACGTGGTTTAGTCTACAAACAAAAAATGACTTTCTGGTTACAAACACTGTATGCACAAATTTATAGTAAAGTTATTTTATTTAAAAATATAGTGTGAAGTTTTTTTTCTCTGTCATTAATTGGTTCTATAAATAAGTATACAGAGTATACAGTGCTGGGTACACAGTGGCAATTAAGGTACAGGCCTAACCTCAAGGAGCTCACCGATGAGTATCCAGGCCAACAAAATACCCAGGGATAAGTCTAGAATACATGAGGCAGCAGGAGCACTCAGGAAGGACACCTAACCCTCCTCCTTGGGGATCAGGAAAAGCTTGCCTATCTAAATTTGGACCCGAGGAGAAATTAGCATTAAGCAGGTGAGTTGCAGACAGGAAAAACAATTCAGACAGCAGGAGCGGTGTTTGGGGCAGAAGGTCAGTGAAGCCTTCCTACCAGGGGAGATGACTGCGCTGAGCTTTGTGGATAAACAGGAGGCAGCCAGATAGGATAAAGGAAGGAAGGGCATTGCTGGTAGGAGAGTCACATATGTGAAGACACAGTGCGAAAAAGAACACAAAAAGTTAATCAGGGAGTATGGGCCTAGAGCTTATAGAACAGATGAGGCCTGGAGAAACAGATTTAGGACTTACCAGCGTAGAGACAGTGAAGGAAGCAAAGAGGGATACAGAATGACAAGAGAAGGGGCAATGTACAACCTTGAAGGTATTCAGATTTAAGGGACAGGCAGAGGAAGGGAATCCTAGGAAGGAGAAAGAGAGTGGGGTCAAAATAATAGGAGAGGGGTGCCTGGTGCAGTCGGTTAAGTGTCCAACTCTTGATTTCAGCTCAGGTCATGATCTCAGGGTTGTGAGACTGAGTCCACACGCCTAGCATGGGGCCTGCTTAAGATTCTCTCTCTCTCTCCCTCTTCCTCTGCCCCCCCTCCACCTTGCACATGTGCTCTCTCTCAAACAAAAAAAACAGTACTCTATGCTTATAGAAGAATCATGGTATCTTGTGGTTTAATTTTTTTTCTTCTTTTTTTTACTAGTGAGGTATAACGTGTTCATATGTGTTTTGGAGATTATACATATATAATCTCATATATATATGTAAGTCCTGGATCTACAACTTAACTGTATGACACACATATATATATATTTATCCTCTTTTGCAAACTGCCTCTGAATATTCACGTTTTACAATGGGTCTGTTGAGAGTATTTTACATGTTACTTAATGTTACTTTATGAATCTTTAACATATTAAAAAACAACTTTTTTCCCCAACTTAACTCTTTAATCATTTTAGTGTAAATGCAAAGAATCATTTATTTTCTCAACGAAGTAGCTAACCAATTGTCCCAGGACCATTTATTTTCACGCCAATTTTTAAAAATCATCTAAACTTTATCTGGGTACCTGAATATGTTTCTAGCCCCTGTGTTCCTTCTAAATATGAAAATTTGAATATTTGGCTCACCTGCTTAAAATCCTTCAGTGGCTCCACAGAGACATTAAAAATAAGATTGGAACTCAAAATTATAGGGCTCTTCATGATCTAGTCACTGCTCAGGTTTCTGCCTCATCTCTTCCCATTCTCCCTTGCTTTCTTTGTTCCCTAAGAGAACCACGTTCCCTAATATTCAAGATGCTTCTCTACTTGCCCACAGTGCCCTTCTTCACCTTCACCTCACATCTTTGATCTGGTTGAGTCCCACTCATTCTCTATGATTTAGCACAGTCTTTGCTTCTTGTTAAAAACAAACAAACAAAAAACAAAACCCTACCTGGACATACACACATGCACACAATCCCCCATTTATTTACCTTTTATCAAAGCACTCATTATACCACACTGTCGTTTACTTGTGTATTTACATTAGTGTGAATTGAAAGTTACAGGTCCTGATACATGATATTCTTTTGGTAAATGGCTAATGAGTGAATGAATGAACTTTAATACTTAGTCTACTCTGCCAGAAGATTTGCAAGGCCCTAAAAGTGACACAAAATAACGAATCTCAGTTCCTACCTGAATTTACCAATCATTTTACTTGAGAGGTATGATTTTTAAAAAGTCAAGTTAAATGAGGACCAATAGCCATACAATGAGTTTCTTAAAAATCTACGAGCCAGCATGAATTTGATGACAGAATAAGCTGCAATTATAAAATGCACTAAAACAAAATATAATACATACATGTGAAATACCAGACAGGGAAACTGATAGCAAGTCACCCACTAGAGTGTCTTCCTCCAATTTAGTCCCCCACTTGGCACCCATCTCACATCCAACTCTAGAGACAAAAATCAAACTGTCCAGAAGTTCATTCCATTAGTGTTTTTAAATACTTTGGATCCTCACCTGGAGAGCCCTCAAATTTTTAAGTGACGTAATACATTAAGAGATAACATGAGAGATCTTCTTACTTGGTACATTTGTTCTGATCCGAGTTTCCTAGGGTGCCTGTTCAGTTTCAAACAAGCTTCACTGAATACTGAAATATTGAAAATTCCATCATCTTCTAAGAGATCATCTTCTAAAAGATAAAACATAGGGAAAGGTTGCACGTCTTAGCAAAACATATCTTGGCTAAGTACAACTGAAACTCTGACATCTTACAAGAGCCAGCAGGGTGTTTAACAGCAAGAGCATCCCATCTGCCTACAAGTCCTGGCTCTACAACCTAACTGCATGACCTTAGCTAAGTCACTTAACCCCTCCAATCCTCAGTGTCCTTCTCTGTGAAATCAGGTAATCCGGTTTGCTTTTATTATATCACAGGCTACTGAGAGAATCAGATAAAATAATTCATATTTAAAAATCACCATAAACTAGGGGCACCTGGGTGGCTCAGTCAGCTAAGCATCTGCCTACAGCTCAGGTCATGATCCCGGGGTCCTGGAATCGAGCCCCGCCATCAGGCTCCCTGCTTGGGGAGGGAGGAGGGAGCCTGCTTTTCCCTCTCCCTCCTGCTCATGTTCTCTCTCACTATCTCTCTCTCAAATAAATAAATAAAATCTTTTTTAAAAAAATCACCATAAGGGGCGCCTGGGTGGCTCAGTTGTTAAGTGTCTGCCTTCGGCTCAGGTCATGATCCCAGGGTCCTGGGATCGAGCCCCACTTCGGGCTCCCTGCTCTGCGGGAAGCCTGCTTCTCCCTCTCCCACTCTCCCTGCTTGTGTTCCTGCTCTTGCTATCTCTCTGTCAAATAAATAAATAAAATCTTAAAAATAAAAATCACCATAAACTGGAGCACCTGGGTGGCTCAGTTGTTAAGCGTCTGCCTTTGGCTCAGGTCATGATCCCAGGCTCCCTGCTCCGCAGGAAGCCTGCTTCTCCCTCTCCCACTCCCCTGCTTGTGTTCCCTTTCACACTGTCTCTCTCTCTCTCTGTCAGATAAATAAATGAAATCTTTAAAAAAAAAATCACTATAAACTAATAAAGCTGTGATATTTTTAGAAAGTTCATCTTATCACTTGGATAGTCCATACATTAAATGTCCTGAAGGTAAGCATGTCAACATCTAAAAAGTCTGAGCATAAGGAAAAGGTGAATGAAAGTCAGAGACCACGGATCAGAACTCTCAGAGTGGGTGGTGTTTCCAACCTAGAAGATGAACAGAGAGGAGATGGCCAGGCAAGATGTTTGCTTCACAGCAGACAGTATTTCAAGAGCTACTCAGCTAAGGACGAAGGCAGTAAAATAATCAGAGAGGAGACTTATTTCAACAAAAAAGACCATTTCACTCCTCCTGCAGTCTGATTTATTCCTTCCATGGTCTATTTTCTTCATGTAGTCATGAAGAAAGAAGAGGTTTGTTACTAATGAGTAAAAAGCTCCCAGAGTGTCCAGGAATACCACAGCTAATTTTCAAGGAAGAGCAACTTTCCCAACAAGCCGGTACATTTTCTACAAATGAGAAAAAGTTTAAACAAAACTTTTTATAACTACCTGGAAAACTATATTTCTCCCATGGGAGCCTGCTCCCTAAGAAGGAAGAAGAACAACAAATTATTCTATTCAAAATCAAAACTGCCCACAGCATATTACATGTCACTCACACATGCAACACGAGGCGATTAGCTGGGGGAATAATTGGAAAATGTAAAGAAAAATACGGTTACGAGAGAGAACTTGAGGACCGATCACATGCATTCCCCTTTATCTTCACAGCTTTTAAAGATTCCGTAAAGACATCAGAAATGAAAATTGCTACGTGTTTGCATATAATTTTAGGCACACCAAATATAATATATAAGAAATACCACACGCAGAATGTCTGTTCACAAACAGAACACAAAGCAGAAATACTGTCGGCACAGCTCCCATCTCAGTACAACTGGGCTCACTCACAGCCACGAGAGTCTGAACTCGGGGGGAAGATGGGGACGTGAACAAAAGCATCTGGTTCCCACTTCCCACCCCCAATCCTGACAGACGTGGCGGAGATTAGGAAAAAGGGGGTCACAATTTGCATCTGGGTTGGAAGGAAGGGTTGGTTGACATACACAAGCCATCAACATGAAGACGTTTCTGCTTAGCACCGTGTGGAGGAGACCAGACAAAAGAAAAGATGCTGAGAGCTACAATGTACAACGTGCCCCCAAGCAAAGAAGCCTGGTCTCAATGTCTTCTAGGAAGGAACTGGGGAAGGACTGGGGCCCACAGAGGTGGGGCCTAGAAGTGAGGAGGGCAACAGGACAAATAAGTGATGGATGCTCCATCTGGAACAATTTAGCCTGGTCGTTCCTGTATTTTGACAGGCAGCCAGGGTAAAAACCATATATACTACTATGACTACTACTAGTAGTAATAATAATAATAGTCCTTCCTTAGCATACTGGAGATCAGTAACATGGAAGGACTTCTATGGGGAGGTCTAGAGACCTGGAGGTTCCACCTGACAGAGAACCTGGGTGGGCAGAAGGAGGGACTTGGTTCTCTCCTGCCTCTGTAGACCATAGCATCATAATGAAGTCAGACAACACAATGCTGACTGAGAGCAACAGTTTCACAAATCAAGACAGCCAAGTGCTGAGGGGCACCTAGGTGGCTCGGTCAGTTAAGCGTGGGACTCTTGGTTTCAGCTCGGGTCATGATCTCATGGGTGGTGAGATCCAGCACCACCACCCTCACCCCCCAGCCTTTACCCCTCCCCCCACCCCCACAGGTTCTGTGCTCAGTGGCGAGTCTGCTTGAAGATTCTCTCCCTCTGCCCCTGCCCGCTTCTCTCTCGCTCTCTCTCAAATAAGTAAATCTTAAAAAAAAAAAAAAAAAAGATAGCAAAAGTGCTCAGAAATAGGGGCGCCTGGGTGGGTCAGTCAGTTAAGTGTCTGACTCTTGATCTCAACTCAGGTCTTGATCTCAGGGTCATGAGTTCAAGCTGTGTTGGGCTCCATGCTGGGTGTGGAACCTACTTTAAAAAAAAAAAAAAAAAGGGGCTCAGAAATAAAGCTCAGGGCACTGGCTTTCTCACAGCTAGCTGCTCCCGGAAGGACAGGACAGAAGGACGCTGGATTATCCAATCAGCAATAAATCCTTCAAGATGAGATCTGAGATAAGCACATTAATATTATCCAATAAAAAGTAAGATCAAAGAGAATGTCATCCATTTTATTACAAGAGAAATATCAAACCTAGATAAAACTTTTATCTTCCAACAATAAGTAATCTAGAAGCAAAAAAACAACATAAAAATGATTCTATGAAATCTAAGAAATGATTCTACAAAGATGTGCTTAAGAGGCAAAGAATGAATATTCTTTTGAAAAAAACAATATTAAGCAAAGTAATAGTAAACTTAGGCAACATCTTTTTTGTAAAATTTTTGTAAAAAATTTTAAAGATGGATTAAAACAGATAAAGGATGAGTTAATAAGAGAATGCATGAGAGGAAACTGGTTGAGAGAGGCAGAAATAAAAAGGGAACTAGATGAGGGGCGCCTGGCTGGTTCAGTCAGTAGAGCATGTGACTCTTGATCCTGGGGTAATGAGTTCAAGCCCCACACTGGGCGTAGAGCTTTAAAAAAAAAAAAAAAGGAACTAGAGGAGATAAGGAAATGCAAGTCCAACAACAAAATATAACATGCATTAGAAATAGTGAAGGCCGGGGGCGCCTGGGTGGCTCAGTCGTTAAGTGTCTGCCTTCGGCTCAGGTCATGATCCCAGGGTCCTGGGATCGAGTCCCACATCGGGCTCCCCGCTCCACGGGAAGCCTGCTTCTCCCTCTCCCACTCCCCCTGCTTGTGTTCCCTCTCTCACTGTGTCTCTCTCTGTCAAATAAATAAAATCTTAAAAAAAAAAAAAAGAAATAGCGAAGGCCAGAAAGGTCGATGCACATATGCATAAATGTCTGTACAGAATAAACCTGCTGTGCTCTCACAGAAGACAGAGGTAAAAGGCAAGGATATAAAAAGGGAGAGAGTGAAGACCAGTGCAGACAAACAAGGAACTCCATATAGGAGCATTTGATGAGCCAAAATACCAAATGAAAAAAAAAAGCAATAATCAGAGATTTCATGAAAGAAACTATTTCTAATGTGTAAATGTGATGTGGGAAACAAAGGCAAAAGAAAGAATCAAGTTTCCTTACTGCCTAGAGACACTGACAAGTCCTTGAAATAGGTGGAGTGACCTTCCTCTGGGAGCTCAGCTGCCTGAATGTTGACACTTTGCTAGGGGCAAAAGGCAATCTTAGCCCAACCGACCCCACCCCCATCCTGTGAGTCTACTTGAACATATACATTCCTTTGGAAACTTCCTTTATCTCTACCCCACCACGATACCTGTGAGCAATCATCCTCCAAGCATATGGCCCACTGATACACATCTGAAGGGTCTCATGACTAAGGGTTTACTAGATAGTAATAAATGACCTTCTCCTAACTATAACTAGTCCCCTCAGGATCCTGGAAACCTTGTTTCCAAAACACCTTGGAGGCTTGTGCTGTCCCTAACCACCCCCCAACTTGAAAGTATATAATCAGTCACCCATCACAACCCCAATGCAGCACTTTCTGCCCACAGGTCCCATCCCCGTGCATTAATTAAACCACCATTGGCTCCAAACCCCACCACTTCAAACTACATCAAATGGATCAAAATCTGAAGATCCAAAAACCTTCAGAGTACTAGGAAAACTTAGTGAAAAACAGTAACATTTATATCACGCCTGATTCGTTTTCATGAGGGAAGGGATTTTTCTGTCTCATTCACTACTGAATTCCCAATGCCTAAAATAATGTCAAACACACAAGTGGTCAATAAACAAATAAATCTCAGGGTCATGAGTTCAAGCTGTGTTGGGCTCCATGCTGGGTGTGGAACCTACTTTAAAAAAAAAAAAAAAGGGGCTCAGAAATAAAGCTCAGGGCATTGGCTTTCTCACAGCTAGCTGCTCCCAGAAGGACAGGACAGAAGGACGCTGGATTATCCAATCAGCAATAACTCCTTCAAGATGAGATCTGAGATAAGCACATTAATATTATCCAATAAAGGGGCGCCTGGGTGGCTCAGTCGTTAAGCGTCTGCCTTCGGCTCAGGTCATGATCCCGGGGTCCTGGGATCGAGCCCCGCATCGGGCTCCCTGCTCCTTGGGAGCCTGCTTCTCCCTCTCCCACTCCCTCTGCTGTGTTCCCTCTTTCGCTGTGTCTCTGTCAAATAAATAAATAAAATCTTTAAAATATATATATATATATTATCCAATAAAAAGTAAGATCAAAGAGAATGTCATCCATTTTATTACAAGAGAAATCTCAAACCTAGATAAAACTTTTATCTTCTAACAATAAGTAATGTAGAAGCAAAAAAACAACATAAAAATGAGTCTATGAAATCTAAGAAATGATTCTACAAAGAAGATGTGCTTAAGAGGCAAAGAATGAATATTCTTTTGAAAAAAACAATATTGAGCAAAGTAATAGTAAACTTAGGCAACATCTTTTTTGTAAAATTTTTGTAAAAAATTTTAAAGATGGATTAAAACAGATAAAGGATGAGTAAATAGTCTTGAATTTCACACATAAAGAAAGCCTCTGTGATATCAAGGCTTAAAAATCAGATTATCTACAATAGGATTTTTTTCTAAAAAATCACACCCTCTTCAAATTCTCTTTCAAAACTTTAAATTCCCAAAATCAATGTGAAATGCCTCTAGAATTCTACCAAAAGAAGTTATGGACCAAGGAATTTATCTTCACTTGAGCTCTTATTTAGTCATGAAGACAGCGAAAAGACATTCTCACATAATCATGGGCTCAGAAAGTATCCCATTCCTTGGTAAAAAGATCGAAATCTCTGTGCAGTGAAATAAAAATATAGATAAAAATAGAGAAACTTTGGTATGAAAGGACTGGTAGTAAGCACTGAAACTGTTAAAACATATACCTGTTTAAATAAGTGTTATAAATATTGCTCTAAATCAATATAAAGATGAATTCTTTAAAGACGCAATTTACAAGTTAAAAAATAATTAAAAATAAGAAGCTGGCAATAAAATGCTGTATTAAGCCAATAACATAAAGGAAGCAAGAGGGGAAGGAAAAAAAAAGAAGCAGAGAATGCTAACTTCCTTATCTTATTCAGGAAGATGTTAACATTATTTCAGTCTGAACACTGGTAATCAGAAATACACATTCAAATAGGATTTTGTTTGTTTTTTAACGTGTAATATAAAATAAAAATAAAAATAAATATATTTATAAAAATATAAAATAAAAATAAAATAATGTGTAATATCAAATAAAAAAATAAAAAATAATGTAAAATAAAATAAAAATACTGAACTACCGAAGAAGAAAATCTGTGGAGCAAAAAGGTAGAAAACAATGTACACAGCAAAGCAACACTGGAAGAAAAACAAGATGACAGAAGAAACGAAAGTCATAAAGAACACTAAATGTAAATTTCTAATCTACTTAAAAACAAAACCTTTCTCAAAACGGTTCAGTCCAGGGCGCCTGGGTGGCTCAGTCGTTAAGCGTCTGCCTTCGACTCAGGTCGTGATGCCAGGGTCCTGGGATAGAGCCCCACATCGGGCTCCCTGCTCTGCGGGAAGCCTGCTTCTCCCTCTCCCACTCCCCCTGCTTGTGTTCCCTCTCTCGCTGTGTCTCTCTCTGTCAAATAAATAAATAAAATCTTTAAAATAAAAAAAAAAAAACGGTTCAGTCCATGCTGCCTCCTGGAGTATAACGCAGCAATGTTACTGAGATAGATTTTAAGAGCAAAAGTGTTTAGGCGTGGGGGGGGGATGGGGGAAACAGGTGAAGGGCATTAAGAGCGCACTAACTGTGATGAGCACTGAGTAATATAGGGAACTGCTGCATCACTATATTGTACACCTGAAACTGATATAACGCTGTACGTTAACTACACTGAAATTAAAATCGTTTTAATTTAAAAAAGAACAAAAGTGCGCAAAGGCATATTATGCAAACAGGTGTACAAGGAAATCAAGAGAACCAATACTGCTATCAAAAAATTTTTAAACAGGATAAAGTGAGCCAGTTGTTACTAATGAAAGAATCTACAGTCAGACATCAGTCATGAACATAAATATTGTTAACTCAAAATGTGTGAACCCAAACAATTAGAATTTCTGAGAGAAACTGAGACAAATGGCAATCCAGGTATCTACAAACCATCACCAACAACAAAAAACAGAAGTCTGGAATACCTTTATTTTTTTTTTTAATTTATTTTTATTCTTATGTTAATCCCCATACATTACATCATTAGTTTTAGATGTAGGGTTCCATGATTCATTGTTTGTGCATAACACCCAGTGCTCCGTGCAGAATGTGCCCTCCTCAATACCCACCACCAGGCTACCCCATCCTCCCACCCCCTCCCCTCTAAACCCTCAGTTTGTTTTTCAGAGTCCATCGTCTCTCATGGTTCGTCTACCCCTCCGATTTCCCCCGCTTCATTCTTCCCCTCCCGCTATCTTCTTCTTCTTTTTTTTTTTCTTAACATATATTGCATTATTTGTTTCAGAGGTACAGATCTGAGATTCAACAGTCTTGCACAATTCACAGCGCTTACCAGAGCACATACCCTCCCCAGTTGGAATACCTTTATTAATAGAGTTGACTGAAGACTAGCTCTTACTCTACTCACAAGCAAACGTACTACCTTATTATTGCAAAACTTTCCCAAATAATAAGCCCCCAAAAAATGACAATAAATCCCCTCAAAAATACCAAAATGTAATAAAACTAGAAATTAACAACAAAGTTAAATGTTAAAAAAAAAAAGAAAACCTACCATTTGTATAATTTACTTGTAATTAATCCTTCAATCAATGGGGAAATCAAATAGAAATTATGTAATGCTTTGAAAGTAAACATAAAGAGAACATGTATTAACACACTCATAAATAATTCTTCAATCAAAGACAAAATCAGAAGGACAATTATACAATGCCTTGAAAGTAGGGATAAAGAGAGTACGTATCAATGCCTAAGGAATTCTGCCAATGCTCAAGTCCAAAAACATTAAAAACTTTTATTATCAAACGGAAAAGAATGGAAATGAGTTGAATTATGCATTCAACTCAAGAATTTAGTAATAGAACAATATAACCAACTTAAGAGAATCAAGAAGAAAAAGGTAATAAAACTAAGGGGAGAAATTAATGAGATAGAAAAAAAAGAACACTTAAAAACCCAAGAGTTTATTCTTTGGGGAAAGAAACAGTAATAAAACAGAAAACTCAAGCTAAGCTAATCAATTTTTTAAGAGAGAGAAGACCAAACTTAGGAATCAGAATAACCTGGGGTTACATAACCTGTAACCCCAGAGCAGTTGTAAACAAATATTCCATATGACATTCTGCCGATATATTTAAAATCCCAACCAAGGGTACCTGGGTGGCTCAGTCATTAAGCGTCTGCCTTCGGCTCAGGTCATGATCCCAGGGTCCTGGGATCGAGTCCCACATCAGGCCCCCTGCTTGGCGGGAAGCCTGCTTCTCCCTCTCCCACTCTCCCTGCTTGTGTTCCCTCTCTCGCTGTCTCTCTCTCTCTGTTAAAAAATAAATAAAATCTTTAAAAAAAAAAATTGACTGAAGAGGTGGTGCCTGGGTGGCTCAGTCGTTAAGCGTCTGCCTTCGGCTTAGGTCATGATCCCAGCCAGGGTCCTGGGATCAAGCCCCGCATCGGGCTCCCTGCTCGGTGGGAAGCCTGCTTCTCCCTCTCCCTCTCCCTCTCCCCCGGCTTGTGTTCCCTCTCTCGCTGTGTCTCTGTCAAATAAATAAATAAATAAATCTTAAAAAAAAAAAAAAAAAACTGGCTGAAGAAAATGTAGGAAACAAACAGATCAAAGGAAAATCACAGAAGAAATTAACAAAGTTATCAAAGAATTATCTCCCAAGAGGGGTGAAACTTAATGATCCTACGAGTAAATGTATCCAACTTTAAAAGGAAGGCAATAATTCCAAAGTGATACAAACTTTTCCAGAGCATAAAAAACTATGGAAAACTTCCCAATTCATTTTAAGAGAACTAGTGTAAAGCTTAAATGGTATCAGATTGCCAATGTACAGGCTCTAGAGGAAGAGAATGGCCAATCTTTACACCAGTGCATATATAAACAGAAAAGATAAAACTTAAGTACATACTGAGTAAATGTAGAAATGTGCTTTGTTCCCAGTTGGATTGGCTCCACATAAACCCCAGTTCTCACTAAATTAACTTCCAAATTTAATCCAATTCCACTTAAAATTTCAGAGAGAGGAAAGAGCTCTGGAGACATTTAACAACTCAGCCATGGTCACCTAACTCTTCAACACAAAGATGCAAAACCAGGTCTGTCTAACCCCAAAGACCACCATCCTTTTCCTGGGGGGTGGGGGGGAGAGAGAACCTTGCAGAGGTAACTGGATATTAGTAAAAACAGCTGACACTGAACAACAAGCTGTCATTCTGACTGAATAATGACACAAGTTTAAAGTCTTTTAAAAAGACATATTCCCCAGAAAAACTACAAAATGAACTACAAACAAGTAACAAAATGACAATAAATACATATCTCTCAATAATTACTTTGAATGTAAATGGACTAAGCTCCAAACAAAAGAGAGGGTGTCAGACTGGATTAAAAAACAAAACCTATCTATATGCTGCCTACAAGAGACCCATTTCAGACCTATAGAAAGTGAGGGGATAGAGAAACATCTATCATGCAAATGGATGTCAAAAGAAAGCTGAAGTAGCAATACTTATACGTGACAGCATAGACCATTTTTTAAGATTTATTTATTTTAGAGCAAGCTAGAGAGAGAGAAAGAGAGAGAGAAGGTGAAAGAGCACATGAGCAGGGGGAAAGGCAGAGGGAGAGAATCCCAAGCAGACTCCCCACTGAGCACAAATTCCAATGCAGGGCTCTTTCCCACGACCCCAAGATCATAACCTGGGCTGAACTTAAGAGTCAGATGCTCAACTGACTGAGCCACCCAGGTGCCCCAGGACAAAATAGACTTTAAAACAAAGACTGTAATAAGAGACAAAGAAGGACACGATATAATAATAAAACGGACAGTCCAACAAGACAATAAAACAATTATAAATATTTATGTACCCAACATGGGATCACCCAATACAGAAAGCAATTAATAACAAACATAAAGGAACTAATCAACAGTAACACAATAATAGTAGGGGACTTTATCACCCCCCTTACATCAATGGACAGATCATCTATGCAGAAAATCAACAAAGAAATAGTGGCTTTGAATGACACACTGGAACAGATGGATTTAACAGATATATTCAGAACATTCCATCCTAAAACAACAGAGTACACATTCTTTGCACACAGAACATTCTCCAGAACAGACCACATATTAGGCCATGAAACAAGTCTCAACAAATTCAAAAAGATCAAAGTCATGCTATGCATCTTTTCTGACCACAACCACTTTGACACTAGAAGTCAATCACAAGAAAAAATCTGGAAAGACCATAAATACAATGGAGGTTAAATAACATGCTACTAAACAATGAACAGTTCAACCAAGAAATCAAAGAAGAAATAAAGAATTACATGAAAATAAATGAAAATGAAAACAGAACAATCCAAAATCTTTGGGGTGCAGCAAAAATGATTTTTTTTTAAGATTTTATTTATTTGAGAGAGAGAGAGTGCACAGAGGGAAAATGAGAGGGAGAAGCAGACTCCCCGTTGAGCAGAGAGCCTGATGCGGGGCTTGATCCCAGGACCCTGATATCATAACCTAAGTCAAAGGCAGATGCTTAACAAACTAAGACACCTGGGCACCCCAACAAAAATGATTCTAAGAGGGAAGTTTAGGGCAGTACAGACATACCTCAAGAAGCAAATAAATCTCACATAAAAATCTAACCTTACACCTAAAGGAGCAAAAAAAGGGAACAAACAAAACCTAAACCCAACGAAAGGAAGGAAATAATAAAGATTAGAGTAGAAATAAATTATATAGAAACCAAAAAACAATAGGACAGATTAATGAAACCAGCAACTGGTTCTTTGAAAAGATCAATAAATTGACAAACTTCTAGTCAGTCTCAGGAAAAGAAAAAGAGAGAGGAGAAACAACACATCACAAATGAGAGAGGAAAAATAACAACCAACCAAATAACAACCAACACCACAGAAATACAAACGGTTAGAAGAGAATATTATGAAAAACTCTACACCAATAAATTGGACAACCTAGAAGAAATGGATGAATTCCTAGAAACATATAATCTACCAAAACTGAAATAAGAAGAAATAGAAAATCTGACGAGACCAATAACCAGCCAAGAAATTTAATCAGTAATAAAAAACTCCCAACAAACAAAAGTCCAGGACCAGATGGCTTCACAGGCAAATTCTACCAAACATTTAAAGAATTGATATCTATTCTCTCAAACTACTCCAAAAAATAGAAGAGGAAGGAAAACTTCCAAATTCATTCTATGAGGCCGGTATCATCCTGATACCAAAGCAAGATAAAGACGCCACAAAATAAAGAGAACTACAGGCCAATATCTCTGATGACTATAAATGCAAAAATCCTCAACAAAATATTACCAAATTAAATCCAACAATTCATTAAAATAATCATTCACCATGATCAAGTGGGATTTATTCCCAGGAATGCAAGCATGGTTCAATTTTCACAAATCAATCAATATGATACGAGAAAGGATAAGAACCATAAGATCATTTCAATAGATACAGAAAAAGCATTTGACAAATACAACATCCATTCATGATAAAAACCCTCAACAAAAGTCTAGAGGGAACATACCTCAACATAGGTCTTATCTGGAAAACCCACAGCTAACATCATACCTGATGGGGGAAAACTGAGAGCTTTTCTCCTAAGCTCAAGAATAACACATGAATGTCAACTCTCACCACTTTTATTCAACATAGTACTGGAAGTCCTAGCCACAGCAAATAGACAACAAAAAGAAATAAAAGGCATCCAAACTGGTAAGGAAGAAGCAAACTTTTACTATTTGCAGATGACATGACACTATATATAGAAAATCCTAGGGGGCGCCTGGGTGGCTCAGTCGTTAAGTGTCTGCCTTCCACTCAGGTCATGGTCCCGGGGTCCTGGGATCAAGCCCCGCATCAGGCTCCCTACTCTGTGGGGAGCCTGCTTCCCCCTCTCCCACTCCCCCTGTTTGTGTTCCCTCTCTCACTGTGTCTCTCTCTGTCAAATAAATAAATAAAATACTAAAAAAAAAAAATTAAAAAAAAAAGGAAATCCTAAAGACTTCACCAAAAAGCAACTAAAACTGATAAATGAATTTGGTAAAGCCACAGGATACAAAATCAACATACAGAAATCTGTTGCATTTCTATATACTAATAAAAGCAACAGAAAGAGAAATTAAGAAAATAATTCCATTTACAACTGCATTAAAAACAGTAAAATACCTAGGAATAAACTTACCACAGAGGTGAAAGACTTGTACTCTGAAAACTATAAAACACTGATGAAACTGAAGACAACACAAAGAAATGAAAAGACATTCCATGTTCATGGATTGGAAGAACAAATAGTTAAAATGTCCATACTACCCAAAGCAATCTACAGGTTTAACGTAACCCCTATCAAAATACCAACAGCATTTTTCAGAGAACTACAACAAACAATCCTAAAATTTGTATGGGCCCACAAAAGACTGTGAGGAGCCAAAGCAATTGAAAAAGAAAAGGAAAACTGGAGGCATCACAATTCCAGACTTCAAGGTTTATTACAAAGCTGTAGTGATCAAAACAGTTGGTACTAGCACAAAAACAGACACATAGATCAATGGAACAGAAGAGAAAACCCAGAAATAAACCCATAATTATATGGGCAATTTATCTTTGGCAAAGCAGGAAACAAGATGCAATGGGAAAAAGACAGTCTCTTCAACAAATGGTGTTGGGAAAAGTGGACAGCAACATGCAAAAGAATGAAACTGGACCACTTTCTTTCATCATACACAAAAATAAACTCAAAATGGATTAGAGACCTAAATGTGAGACCTGAAACCATAAAAATCCTAGAAGAGAGCACAGACAGTAATTTCTCTGACATCGGCCATAGCAACATTTCTCTAGATGTTTCCTGAGGCAAGGGAAACAAAAGCAAAAATAAACTATTGGGACTACATCAAAATGAAAAGCTTTTGCAGAGCAAAGAAAACAATCAACAAAGCTAAAAGGTAACCTACAGAATGGGAGAAGATACTTGCAAATAATGTATCTGATAAAGCATTAGTATCCAAAATATAAAAAGAACTGATACAACTCAACACCCAAAAACCAAATAACCCAATTAAAAAATGAGCAAAAGAAATAAACAGATATTTCTCCAAAGAAAACATACAGATGGCCAACAGACACATTGAAAGATGTTCAACATCACTTATCATCAGGAAAGGCAAATCAAAACCACAATGACATATCACCTCACACCTGTCAGAATGGCTAAAATCAACAACACAAGAAACAACAAGCGTTAGTGAGGATGTGGAGAAAAGGGAACTCATGCACACTGTTGGTAGGAATGCACGCTGGTGCAGCCACTGTGGAAAACAGTATGGAGGTTCCTCAAAAAATTAAAAATGGAGAGTACGCAGACCATCACCTTGAGGGAAGTGTGCTCAGGACTCATTCTGATCTTCCCTAAATATCTATGTTATGAAGAAGCTCAGGTACTCACAGAATGAATATATCTTCATAAAATGACTCCAGAATCTCAAGACCATTACATATCAACAAGTAGGACTCACCTTTAAGATAATAAGAATCACTGAAGAACTTAACTAGGACTTTCCAACTACTGAGGACCTGTTAATTAGCACCTCCCACATACCCTAAGCTGGATCCTCCAGAGGAAAAGCCATGAGATTACATAGTGAGAAGGTAGGCATCTGCAAATCAGGAAGAGGCTTTCATCAGAAACAGAATTTACCAGCACCTTGATTGTATACTTCTAGGCTCCAGAACTGTGAGAAAATAAATGTCTGTTATTTAAGCCACTCAAAATAAATAAATAAATAAATAAAAATGGAACTACCCCATGATCCAGTAATCGCACTACTGGGTATTTACTCAAAGAATGCAAGAACGCTCATTCAAAGGGATACATGCATCCCTATGTTTATAGCATTATTTCCAATAGCCAAACTATGGAAGCAGCCTAAGTGTCCATCGATTGATGAATGGATAAAGAAGATGTGGTGTGCACACCCATGCGCGCATGCAAACACACACACACACACACACAGAGGAATATTATTCAGCCATAAAAAAGAATGAAATCTTGCCATTTGCCATGACATGGATGGAGCTAGAGAGTATTATGCTACGTGAAGTCAGTCAGTCAGAGAAAGACAAATACCATAGGATTTCGTTCATATGTGGAATTTAAGAAACAAAACAAATGAGCAAAGGAAAAAAAAAAAAGAGAGAGAGGGAGACAAACCAAGAAACAGACTCTTAACTACAGAGAACAAACTGATGGTCACCAGAAGGGAGTGGGTGGGAGTGGGTTAAACAGGTGATGAGGATTAAAGAGTCCACTTATCATGATGAGCTCTGAGTCATGTAGAAAATGGTTGAATCACTATATTGTATACCTGAAACTCATATAACACTATATGTTAACTGTTAAGGAGTTGAAATTAAAAACTTATAAGAAAAAAAAGAAGACCATGTATTCCTGATAAATCCATAGCAGTTTATCATTAATTTTGAACAAGACTCTCTAGTTATCATATTCATATCACATTCATTCTACAACACCTTTCCCTACATATTATATATTGTTTTACTTATATACAAGTGCCCTGGGGATCAAATTTGTATAATTTTGTAGTTGGCTTTCTGTTGTTAAGATTGGCAGACTATTTCATTATTTCTGCCAAATCCATGTCACTTCCCAGTTCCTGGTGGCAGCAATACCCGGAGGCCGGGGCACCTTTTAAGTGGGACATCAGACAGCTAGTTGAGAACTACCTCAACTCACCAAAAATGATAAATGACAGCAATGGCTTCTCGTGATTTGTTTACAAGGTATTTAATTAGTCCTGACACCCCATAATGAGAATTGTGAAAAAAATTATTATAATTGTCACAACATTATAAAAATCCATGAGATATATATGTACAATGAGGTTTATTACCACTTTTTGAAACTCCTTCCTGGGGCACTTGGGTGGCTCAGTTGGCTGAGCGGCTGCCTTCGGCTCAGGTCATGATCCTGGAGTCCCAGGATCAAGTCCCGCATCGGGCTCCCTGCTCAGCAGGGAGTCTGCTTCTCCCTCTGACCCTACCACCTCTCATGCTCTCTATCTCATTGTCTCTCAAATAAATAAATAAAATCTTAAAAAAATAAAAATAAAAATGAAACTCCTTCCTGTCCACTTCTCTTTTCACCTAATATCTCCCTTCCTGCATCCTAGGGCTGCTTCTCCCTATCCACTCGCTCACTATCAACTTGATTCGCACCCCCAACCAGTCCTGGGGTCAGTTTCCATCCTAGATGTAAAGCCACTGGGTCACCTTCCCCAGCTCCTCCTCTCCCACAGCCAAGAGTAAGAAAGGACTATTGTGTTTCCTACCAACGGTAAGTCACATTGCTACCCTCTAGTGCCTTGGATAATTGAGAATTGACTGCCTCATCATCTAATGTTCTCCTCTTTCAAATGCCTTATTACCTTCCATTTCAACCAAGGACCCAGCTAAGAAACAATCCATCAGTGCTCATTTGGCCTGGCATCAATAGGACAGGAATCTCTCCTACAAGACCTCCTAGAACTGCATCCTCCTCACGACAAACTTCAGAAAGCAACTATGAACTCTCGTGCCCAGCTGACTCTGAAGGACAGTCCCCCACATCCTGTGCTTAGCATTTTCTGGGAGGCAATGAGACTTCACCTCCACCTACCAGCCGTCTGGAACCCAATGATGGCCGGCACGGAGCGCGCAGGGGGGGCGATGGAAACGCTCACGGTGTAGTTGGTGCCTTGGTACAGATCTAGGCACACTTCTGGGGTCCTGCTGTCTGTGGTCACGTTGACTGTCTCCTCGTGAACTGATCCCACAGGGTGCAACCGTTGTCCTTTTATGTATATCTTTGGGAGGGAAAAAGAAAAAAGAACCCGCTGTGACTCTGGTGAAAACAACTGAGAGACTTGGTGGAGCGGAATCCCATTCTCCTACTATTCCTTTGACACCACACTGTGCACGCAGAGGAAATGAACAAGGTCAGCCTCTGCTATCAGGTATCTGGTGCTGAAGTCTGATCAGCCCAGTAACCAATAAACCCTAAGAAGTGACATAAAATGAGGAGTCCCTCTAAGGAGGCCTAAGCTGCACACAAAGGACCAGCCTTCCGTGGAGGCAGTCACAACCTGTCCCCGAGGCAGCAGATGTTTCCAGGCCTCCTCTGGGGGAGTGAGATACAAGTGCTGGGGAACAAGCGATCATGATGATGCCACATATAAACAATATATCCCCCACACATACCCCCTGCCGAATGACACATATATTAATGACACATTTAATGACACATAAATTAAATAAATGACACATTTATTAAAAATAAATAAAATATTTATTTTATTTTACAGAATGTAAAATAAAATAAACCAGGTATCTTAAAAAAAAATCTGATCACTTTTTAGAAGAACAATCAGACAATGAGATGGAGAAGCCCTCATGAAAGGAAGTCTCTCCAAGTCATGTTCCTAGCAGGAAAAAGTGGATCATTTCACTTACCACATAAACAATCTTGGAGATGATCCTTCCTGGATTTATCTGCCACCTCACACAGGTATTATTAAACACTGATACATCACTAATTTCTGTAATTATTTCTAAAATAGAAAAAGAGAGAGTCCACTCACAAAATGCATCAATGGCCTCTGGCATGACTCAGTTTCTCTGTGCAGCTCATATCTCTGCTAATCACCATTCATGCTCTGATTCAGAAAGCAAATCAGGCAATTCAAGCTGCCCCAGGCCAATCACCCCATTTCTCTTCATCAAGAATGAGCCTGGCCTATTACCTGACTTGGAGGAAAAGAAAAGATAGACACCTGCTTGAGAATGGCTAAGAACTCCAACCTGTGATTGGCCTGGCAGGCCACTGGATGCCACCGGCGTTCCATTCCTGCGGGATAGAGAGCCCAGAGCTGTGCCCTGAATCTCCCCTGCAGCTGCCCAGGGAAGATGTGTTTCCGGCTTTGTACCACCTGGCTGACAGAACACTCTTTATTTCCCGGTCACTGCTGTTCCCAAGAGGGAAATGACACGTATCCCCACACGGGACCATTCCTCAGGAGCAGCTTGGAGTAAACTAAATAAATTCTCCATAAGGTCCCTGGATATTTCTGGGGCTTCTCTAACTGAAGCTATTTAATTCTGATTTATCAGAAAGCCACTGATTTCTTCAAGTTGTCCTGCTTCTTTTAAATAATCTGTGTGTATTTCATGTAATAAATTTGGCAATATGGGAAACCTTGGTTCTGAGGTCACAATTTCCAATGGACTGTATTGGCTCTCTTTCCTCCCCTGCTTTACTCACTGTACCCCTCACCCCTGCTTCCGGGGATATCATTCCCCATTGTGTAATAAATGTAAGCCCTGAGCCTCAAGCTCTGCTTTCTGGGAAACCCAAGGTAAGACTCCCATCAAGAAGGGTGGGAAAGTTAATTCTCCATCTCAGAAGATGCCTCCTCTCAACTCAGCCCCCTCTCTCCCTTCTCGGCCTCCAACGTGGGAAAGAGAGCCTGCACATCGGGCACCTGTAGGACTGACTCATTTCCCCTGTACCTGGAACCAGTGCTACCTTTAGATAGGCCCTGGTCTACTGATGATCTCTTTGCCATACAAGATTTTACATCTTTATTAAATCATCCATCAGCAGCATTATTGGGTCTTGGGTAAGCCCAGGTCAGGCTGTCAGTAAGTGAGAATAAATACAGGCAGACAGAGGAAAACAGACAAGTTCCTGGAAAGACACCAGAGGAACACCTGTGGCTATCTAAAGCATTCTCGGGTCTCTACATCAATACTTCTCTCAGAGCACAGATAAAATGAAATCAAAGAAATACTCCAGTTGTGGACACGGGTACCCCAATAGATGTAAAGATCCTATCTGTTCACCCACTTGGGGAGCATGAAGATGACGTTGGTGCCAGTCTTTTATCAGCTTGAACAAGCCCCAAACACTCTAGCCCCTTCCCTCCCAATCACCCTTCAAAGGCCCTAGAGCCCTGGACTCCTCTGCTCACCCACCCATCCCTCTGATACTAACACACCACCTGGTCCAGAAGGAAAAGGAAACAGCCCACCCCTCACCTGGTCTCTGACTGCCAGTAAAGCAAATTTCCTTCTCACTTTGCCACAAGCAGAGATGAGAAAGGAGACATGAAAGTTTCCTTTCTTGTCTTTCCATTTTGCTCATTCACTATGACAACAGCAAATGACATCTCAAAATTGCCATCTGCCTCCTGCCTGCGCCATGCTCTCTTGCACAGATGGGACCAAGATCTGATTACAGGGATGTCAGATAGCTCATCCCAAGGAGCAGTTTAACAAAATGCAGTTGCTTTTCCCTCCAGGTGTCTACAAATCAGCTGGAAAGACCTCTTTATAAACCCATCAGATACTAAACATCCACATAAATGCTGCCCTTTTAAAAGAGATACCCTAATTCTAATAGTACCGATAACTGAAGACATTTCTGGAAGTTCTCTTTGGAACTGACTCCAGGGCTCTTTATGCACCATTCACTGAATGATTACCAAATGCCAAGCATCCTCCCATGCCAGGCACTGGGCTGTGACAATGATCAGAACAAAAGCCCTTCCCCCAGGAACATGTTGTCTAATGGAGGGAGCAAACATATAAGTAGGAAGATTACAACTCGATAAATCTTAGAACAAAGTTACACATGAGTACACGGGGTCTAGAGAAAGAAGCCACCCACTCTTACTGGAGGGCCTGGGGAAGCTGGCTTTGTGGAGGGCATGACCTTGACGGATGAATGGCTGAAGAGCAGGGAAGACACCTAAGCAAACAGACAGCAGGGCTAACGCCGGGAATCGTAAAGGGCTGTGGCATATTCAGGGTGCTGAGGAGGAGGCAAGACAGGATCAGACAGGGAACGACCCCACTAGCTATACGAAGTGCAGACTTACTCCTATGAGCAATGGGTAGCTAAAGGCAGGAACATAACGGCACTTTTTTTTCTTTAGAAAGGTAACTCTGGTGTTTTGCGAAGTAGACATTGGAGTAGAACTGGAGATCATAAGAACAGGATACTCTCTACCCAGAGATTATAATGCGCCAAACACTGATAGATCTTTATTTTTTTTTTAAGATTTATTTATTTATTTATTTGACAGCGAGAGACACAGCGAGAGAAGGAACACAAGCAGGGGGAGTGGGAGAGGGAGAAGCAGGCTTCCCGCAGAGCAGGGAGCCCAATGCGGGGCTCGATCCCAGGACCCTGGGATCATGACCTGAGCCGAAGGCAGACGCTTAACGACTGAGCCACCCAGGCGCCCCACTGTTCTTTAAAGACCAGATCTCATTTGAAGAGCAGTAGTAAGAAGCAACAGCAAACATTTATTGAGTTATTACTATGGACCTGATAGTATGTACAGAACTTTAAAAGTATCATTTATTTAATCTTCAAAATAACTCCATGATAATAATTTCATAATACACGAAAGTCAGACCATCACGCTGTGTGCCTTAAACTTATGCAGTGATGTATGTCATTATTTCTCAATAAAACTGGGCAAAATATTAAAAATTAATTTAATTTAAAATAAGCCCATGAGCTCAATATTATTTTGTCCATTTTCTAGACCTGAGGCTTAGAGAAGTTACATAACCCGCCAAAGGTCATGCGGGTTGTAAGCAGTCAAGTCAGGATTCAAAACAAGAACCGTCAGACTCCAAGGCCAGGAGCTGGGGGCGTTGTGGCAGTTATTCAGCAGAGAGGAGGACAGGTGGCCTCAGGGCCGGGTTTTAAAGCCAGAAGACAACTCTGAAGGAGAAGCAATAGGAGGTGAGTGATAAGGAACAGCTGGGAGTCTAGGCTGACTGCCAGCCTTTGAGCTCGAGAGTCTGAATGGATTGTCTTGTACTGTTCTCCTGAGAAACAGAGGCGGGAGTACGCCGGGTTTGGGAGAAAAAGACTAACGAACTGTGTTTAGAACATGCTAGATAGGAGTTCTCTACAGACTATCCAGGTGAAAAAAAATCATCTTGAAAGTCAGCAAGGTACGGATGGTCACTGATGCCAAGTGTGAGGTAACATCCAGGGAGGACACGGAGAGCAGCCCAACGGACATGGAACCCAAGGGGAAACCAGAGGACACAGAGTAGCAAAGAGGAAGGAGACTGGCTGGAGGTGGGATGCCTGGAGGCCAAGGAAAGAAGATGTGAAGGAGTGTCTGCTTCCTCCAAAGTTATCTCCCTTCCTTCCCACCAATTCCCCACAATGTCCTCACCTCTGACCCAAGAAGGACCTGGAGCAGGTCATCACAGCACCAGGGAAAACCTCCACCTCTTTATTCTCTCACATGGTTCTTGATCCCCAGAGCACCCAAAGTGTCATGATGAGATCTGATGTTTGACTTCGGGAAGAGGTAGGTAGAGCAGGCCTGTGCCTCGTCCAGTTAGAGGACACTTAGGCCTTTCTGGATTTTATTAAAAAAAAAAAAAAAAAAAAAGGAGGCCCCCCCACCCCATCCAATTGAACTCTCCATTAGATCTGGGGAAGGAAAGCTTCAGTGGGTAACAGAATACCTTTGCCTGCCTTTGGATTCTGTATGTGGTGCATGCATGTGTAGAAATGTATATAGGTATATATTTTAGTATTCTACTAGCATCCAGCATTTCTCTGTAGTACTTACCACATTTATAACTAAATAATTTTGTAATTGGTTATTCAGTGTCTGTCTCTCCTGAATGTAAGCTCTATGATAGCAAAGACCAGGTTTATCTCTCTATCCCCAGAACCTAAGAGAGTACCTTAGATTTTTTTTTTTTAATATTTATTTGGTTGACTGACTGAATGGATGGACGAAGGTATGGTTAGGTGATCAACAATACTCAATGTTGTGGAAAGGGTAAGAGGACTGAGGATTGAAACTAGAACAGGAATTTGACAGGTGGTCACTAGGGACCTTGGTGAGAGAGCTACAGTGGACTGAAGGCTCTGGGTGCCTGACTGTTGGCTGGGAAGAGAAGTAGGGAGGGAGGGGACAGAGGCAGTGGACATACTCTCAGGAGTCCCACTGTGGACAGGGACTGATTCAGCAGACTCTCTTGGTTTCCAATTTTATATCCTTTTTCTCTATTTTTGGAAACAGTAAAAGATCATTGAGAGTAAGTTCAGGTGACCCAAGGAGATGGTCAAGCTCAGTGTCATTTCTAGTCAAACAGTATCTGATTTCAAAAGTTAAATGACTGATCTTCTAATATGACTCACAAACTACTTCCAAAGGCAATTCCCAAACACAGATTACAAAACAGATACATTTTGATAATGGCAGCATCACTGAAATCAAAGTGACTATTTGAATAAGTGCATGCTTGGCTGTAAGAGTTCTGCTATATTTCCTTTCCTGTTTTTAAGTCTTTAGAGTCACATACAATAGGTAGAAGTAGCAAGACTTAGAGGAGTGCTTTCCTAAAATGCATCAAACACCTAAGGATGACTTTTTGCAGCACATGAGTAAATTTATATATGTTTGCTTGTACTGACTTTTGCGTATGTTAGAAAAAAATACACGTAGTCCATCCAACTCATAATATCACATATACTACACAAAGTGTCTTTGATCAGTAAATTTAAATTATGATTTGAAATTTTAAATAAAAGGTTTTTTAAAGAAACTTATTTAAAAAAATAATACTTTTGTTATGGCAAACATCATCCGGGTGGTATACAAATGACTCAAGCTTGGGAAACACTGGTAGGAGAGAGCGAGATCGTGGGCTTCCCAAGCATCCTGACCAAAGTTCAAGTCCTGTCTCTGCCATTTACTAGTTACTGAAGGACCCTGTGAAAGTTGCCTAACTTCTATGAGTCTCAGATTACTCACCTATGAAATGAAAACTAACAATACTTACTTTACAGTGTTTCTCTGAGGACAAAGCGAAACCAGGCATGCAGACCCCTAGCAGAGCCCTGGGCATGTAAGTTGGACACAGCCAACAGTAGCTATCGTGCTTGACAGTCCAAACATTATACACATATTCAAACACATCCCAGCCATGGGGCTATTTATATCGATGTGTCCATTTATTCCAGCTGACCTTTGTTTTCCATCTGAACTGCGTTATTGCTGCAAGTGAGCACTCACTAGGCTGAAAAGGAAGATCAGCAACAAAACCGAGGGGCAGAGGCTAAGAGGACGCCTGGAGGCATTTGGACTCGGGCCTGAATCGGGTTAGGGGGCTCAGAACGGATCCCAGCCCATAAACAGTCTGTGTTTCAATAGCAATGTTACCCTTCTAAGAGCGTGGCAAGAGTGAGCGTCAACCTTATAATTATTAACTCAGATTCTAAACATGAAAAGCCAAATGGCCCGAGCAGAAGGAAAGCCAGCGACAGTCTTATCAAGAATGAATCAGCCTCTTTGATCTTGAGGTAAACCAACCCACTAAACATCAAGCTTCCACCTGGGGTTTTTCCAGGCACATTTTAAAATGGTTGCCTAATTCTCAGCTGTCTGGAGGTTCCAGTCCAAACTGGCCTTAAAGAAAAAGAGGAAAAAAAAAAAAAAAAGAGTCCCACCACCTTGCCAGCGTTCACACCCCATTAAAAACATACACAGATCCATGCTGCTAATCCAAAGAAACAGGGCCTCCGAAAATAAGTTCAACTAAAAACAATCCAGGTAAAGTGAAGATAAATTATTCCAACCAATTTGGAACTAAACAGTGAAGTATAAAGAGAGGGGGTAAACAGAATGGAAACAGCGAGCAGAGGTAGAAGGCATTCAGAGGTTAGGCAGAAAAGCAGACAGTGGGAGGAAAATCCAGACGTGGACATCGAAGAAGGTAATACACGGAGGGAGTTGGTACAGGAGAGGTGTGCAGAAATGAGTGGAAAACAGGGAAAAGAAGGCAGAAGGGAGTTCAGCTGGGCAACAGCCACGGTAATCAGCATCTCTCACTACATTTCCAGAAGCCTCTCCCCTACCTACCCACCAAGATCCTGCGCGCTGCACCATGAATTAATCAGCATGTAAATCACCCCCTTTATCTGCGGAAATTTAATTTAGCTGCCAATCTTGATTGACGGCACAGAGGCCTCCTCCCAGAAAGATCGCAGCTCTCAGGGAAAAATGCCTTTTCTCTCCTTAAATCAAAGCTTGCATAAACCCAAGGAAACAGCTGCAGCTGGAGCCACAGACTGTGTGAAAGGTGGCAGGCTGAGGACGGTAATTATAATTAGCAGTTACATAACATGTTTGTTCTTCAAAGTGCTCTACAAGAATCAGCTAATTAATAGCTTACTATGCCCCATGCGGATCCACTGTTTTTTCCTGTAGGGACTAATCCCTGTACCCACATTGAATTCTGAACGGAAGCAAAACAGCCTGAGTAATGAGGCAAATGGCTGAGGGTCCAGAAGCTATGCCCAGCTGGCTCATCAAGGGACTCCACAGGTATCTCAGGGCCAGGAACATTGCCCCAAATGTTTAATTCGGCATCCCGTGAGACAGACGCCTCACTGCCTCCAAATAATTCTTAAAGTGCTATTAGAGATACACTAACGGGAGGGGGACGGAGGGATGGTCCAATATGGCATTAGCTCTTCTCAATTTCCCTAATGAGACTGGGACTCTGGAGTCCTTGCTGTTAGTTACAGGACTGCCCTTGCTTCTCCGTGCAGGTAGGGTGAGTCAGTGCGAACTCTCTAAGAACAGGTTGAACCAGATCTCTGGGCTCCCATCCAAGTCTACCCTTCTTCGTTTTCTAGGCCTCCAGTCTCTAGCCTCCATCCTCTGCCATTTATGGCGGAGATGACCCGATGGGGGAACTGCATGGCACAGATGGCTCCAGCAGCAGGGCCAAAGTCTTCGTCTAGTCCAGGGAAGTCCATGAACATCCCGAATTTGTGAAACCTTGTATGTACGTGTGTACGTGCATTTCTTTGGAGGAAAGTTGGTTTACCCTGCTGTCCAATGAATTCCAAGAAGGTAGTGTCTAGCAAAGTACCTCACCCCTAGCGTATGCTAAATAGATACCTATTAAATCAATTTGATAGATTTCACCAAATTCCTATGCCCCAAATGGTTAGGAACAATTGCTCTATGGACAAATAATCACCAGCAGTCCCCATGTTTTGCTTGCTCTGGCTAGACTTCCCTATGGAAAACTCTGACCAGCAAAACCCAAGACATGCTATAACAATTCAGCAGCAAGTCAAACCGGAGACCCAGACCAAAGCTCCCTTGAGATTTCACTCCTCACAGATCTGTCGTTAGAGCCAACATCTAGAAACACATCATTCCCAGGGGTGCCTGGGTGGCTCAGTCGTTAAGCATCTGCCTTCGGCTCAGGTCATGATCCCAGGGTCCTGGGATCGAGCCCCGCATCGGGCTCCCTGCTCCGTGGGAAGCCTGCTTCTCCCTCTCCCACTCCCCCTGCTTGTGTTCCTGTTCTCACTATGTCTCTGTCAAATAAATAAATAAAATCTTAAAAAAAAAAAAAAAGAAAGAAACACATTCCCAGAGCCATTCAACACTGTGTAACAACCATTTGTCACACCCCCTGTCCAGCCGTCACAAATAGAGTCACTGCCTTCTCCCACCTTGTCACTTGGAGGCAGTGGTGTGAACTAAAGAATGCGGAAGCGCATACAATAATTTCAGTAGAAGACCTAACGTGTACACGGTGCTTTAAACTTTTCAAAATTTCCCCACAGATGATCTCATTTGATTCCCTCTCAATAACTCTTGGAAATAGGAAAAGCAGACTTTACTTTCCCCCTTTTACAGATGAAGAAACTGAGGATCTGAGCAAATAATGCCTTTCCTGATGACACACAGCCCATATATGACACCCCTAGCCTTTGAACTGTTGTCTCAGAAGCCCTTTTCACCAGTAACTCCATTTCGGGGTATATCCCCAAAAGAATTGAAAGCAGGGTCTCAAAGAGATATCTGGATGCCTATGTTTACAGCAGCACTATTCACAGTAGCCAAAAGGTGCACGCAACGCAAGGGTCCATCAGTGGATGAATGGATCGACAAAACGTGGTAAATACATACGATAGAATGTTATGCAGCCTTTAAAAAGAAGGAAACCCCGCCCTTTGCAACAACATGGATGAACCCGCAGAACATTATGCTAGGTGAAGTAACCCAGTCACGGAAGGACAAATACTACCTGATTCTGCTTATATGAGGTATCTAAATTAGTCAGATCCACAGAAACAGAAAGTAAAATGGTGGTGCTGTGGGGAGCAGGAAGTGGAGTGTTACTGTTTAATGGGTACTGAGTTTCAGTTTTGCAACATGGAAAGGGTCTGGAGATGGGTTGCACAAGAGTGTGAATATACTTAATACTTAAAAATGGTGAAGGTGGGGGGCGCCTGGGTGGCTCAGTTGGTTAAGCAACTGCCTTCAGCTCAGGTCATGTTCCTGGAGTCCCGGGATCGAGTCCTGCATCGGGCTCCCTGCTCAGCAGGGAGTCTGCTTCTCCCTCTGACCCTCCCCACTCTCATGTGCTCTCTCTCTCATTCTCTCTCTGTCAAATAAATAAATAAAATCTTAAAAAATATATATTAAAAAAAATGGTTAAGGTGGTAAATTTATGCTGCGTGTGTTTAACCACAGTTAAAAATTTTTAAATAGGGGCGCTTGGGTGGCTCAGTCGTTAAGCGTCTGCCTTCAGCTCGGGTCATGATCCCAGGGTCCTGGGATCGAGCCCCACATCGGGCTCCCTGCTCATCGAGAAGCCTGCTTCTCCCTCTCCCACTCCCCCTGCTTGTGTTCCCTCTCTCGCTGTGTCTCTCTCTGTCAAATAGGTAGGATCTTAAAAAAAAAAAAAATTTTTTAAATAAACATTAAAAACCTCCTTACCCATTACACCACCTTTTTTCTGAAAAGCTGCCAACGTGGGCTAAGTTAGGACTTTTCAGTATGCCCCCCTGAGAAAAATGATTCCTGGAGAAACATTTCTCAGCCAGCCAAGCAGAGGAGACAGGAATCACTGTGATTTAAGGTGAGTTGCAAAAGACGGATGCACGAGATTTTCTACGCAACTTATTTTCCCAATCCACCCTCCAAATCTCTGGGGTTCAGCTGACACACCTAAAGCCAGGTGCCCCCTCAGGTAAATGGCAGAGCCAGGCACAGTGCACAGGGAGCGATGGGTCAGCTGGAGGTCCCAGGCTCCTGCTGGCTGTTTGCTTCCAGGAAAAAAAAAGCCCCACCAAACAGAGTCCTTACCTGTGCATGTCAAAGTACTTTCTCTCCAAGTGCCTTTCTCCGTGCAAACAGAAGTGATCTTTCCTCCAGGGCTCTCAAAGCCCTCCTGACAGACATAGTGAGCCACACTGCCCGGGCTGGAGCTGTGATTCCCCACCAGCAGTGCATGCCGCACCTGCGGAGGATGGCCGCACTTGATCTCTGCAAGGGGAGGAAGCACAGCACTAGTTATGATGCCCAACTTCTATCCCTATAGTCCACATTTTAGGAAAAAACATTTAGTCATGCTAGAGTCCCCTCATATGGGAAAAGAGAAAACATGAACCCCATCAAATAATCCAGTTGCAGATATAGAAGACTGTTCGGAAGGAGAGAAAATAGACATGCCTGACTTCAGTGAAACTCACAAACGTGTACACACAGAAAATATTCCAATTATAAGACGATTTACATTATGGAGAATTCCTTGGTCAATGAAATAATCCATTCTGGGGTCCTTTTAAATATTAAGATTTTCAGGTGCCTTTTCCTATGTATCATGAGATTACAAACTCCTAATAAGTAGATGATAACACAATTACAGTTTTGTTCCCAACGGATTATTAAATGAAATAGATAGAAAATCTTTGAACTTTTTGGGGCACCTGGGTGGCTCAGTCGATTAAGCGGCTGCCTTAGGCTCGGGTTGTGATCCCAGAGTCCTGGGATCAAGTCCCACGTCGGGCTCCCTGCTCAGCAGGAGCCTGCTTCTCCTTCTCCCTCTGCCCCTCCCCCTGCTTGTACCCTCTCTCTGACAAATAAAATCTTAAAAAAAAAAAAAACTTTGAACTTTTTAAAGCAAATTAATAGGGAAAGTATATACAGTCTAAACATTCACTTTATGTTTCTATAAAAGAAAAAATCAGCTGCATAGAGGGAGACAAGAATTATAAAATTGATATGAAATTTCTTCTCAGCAACTCTGACTACTAGAACATAGTAGAATATTTACAGAAGCTATCTGAAGGAAATGGATTATGATGCTACCATTTCAGACTCAGCCAAACTCTACCTCATGTAAGAGTAAAAGAAAGTCATCTTCAGATATTTTGCAATTTTTTTAAATTCATGTTTATCTTTTCTGAAAAAAAAAAACAAAACAAAACGAACTCCAGCCCAATAACAACAACACAGAAGAACCAGAATAAATATCCTAAGAAAAGTAGAGGACAAGTTTTAGAAGAAACACTAGCAAGCAATGAAATCAGCATGATGTGCAGGTTAAGTCTCCATAATCATTTAAATGTGACTGGAGAGCTTGATACAACTAGTAGTAAAGGATTCTGTAACAAAAAGTTGAACACTGTAAAAAAAATGAATAATTTGAAAATAAAATTCCAAATTATTTCAAAAACTCTGAGCAATGAGGCAAAGGGAAGAAACGAACATGTCAAATTCCTCATGTGGTCATGGGGAGTTCATAGATATAATTTTATTCAAGAACACATAATAAATCTAAAATAAGGAGGCCATAATCATTGCAAATGTAGCCAAGAGTCCCAGTTATACCCAAATACAGAGAAAAATATATATATATAACTTCTGGTATTCATTCTGATTTTTAGTTTTCTCCCCAATCTGTAGAAAGCCAAGAAAATCAGGCACTCTTGACATGCAGGCTTTTAAAATATAAGTGTGAGGTGTCTGGGTGGCACAGTACATTAAGCATCTGACTCTTGGTTTCAGCTCAGGTCCTGATCTCAGGGTCTTGAGATCAAGCCCTGTGTTGGGCTCTGTGCTCAGCATGGAGTCTGCTTGAGTTTCTCCTTCCCTCTCTCCCTCTGCCCCTCCTGCTTGTGCTCTCTCTCTCTCTCCCTCTCTCAAATAAATAAATAAATCTTTTTTAAAAAATAAAATGTAAGTGCATTTATTGAGATAAAGAACTCAAGATAGAGAAAATGGTATGATCTGTTCCCAACTCCCCATCAACCATTCTTGGCCTTAGAAACAGGTAGCTTCTCTTAAATGAGCTTCCGATAAAGAACTGGTGGATTTAATGGAACTGCACATGCCTCCATCCCACTATGAATGCTTGGTCTGTTGCAGAACCCCAGAGTTCTTTCCCTGAGGGAGGCCTCCCAGAGCAGGCTTTCATCTGTTGTCATCAACGTTCTCATGAGAACATTAATACAACAGCTCAACCTACCCGGCTCTGAGATTTTTTTTTTTTTTAAGATTTTTATTGATTTATTTGACAGAGAGAGAGCACAAGCAGGGGAAGCAGCAGAGGGGGAGGGAGAAGCAGGTTCTCCACTGAGCAGGGAGCCCAATGTGGGGCTTGATCCCAGGACCCTGAGATCATGACCTGAGCTGAAGGCAGACGCTTAACCAACTGAGTTACCCAGGCGCCTCAGCTCTGAGATTTTAAAAGAAGAGTTAGTTTCTGGTCAGTGCAGATTCACATCATGAGCAGTTACGAGACCAGAACCAGGTGGTCATTTCATAAATCCTCCAACCCTGCCCACCTCGCAAGTCCCATATTTGCCCACAGGGACTTGTTCCCTTTTCATACGTGTTTACCAGACACAACGGCTACCTCATCATGTTTTTCCCAGCATCAAACCTTTAGAGATTATCAACAGGCCCCAAACACTGCAAGACATGAGTATATTTGTGTGTACCTGGGCAACCAACCGAATAGGTGGTTAATGTTTCATAAGGCTGCCCAGTCATTGTTGACATCTAAAATAACTTCTAGTTAAAGCCAGGGCTCAGTTATAGCAGGAAATGGAACAGCAGTGAAGAGATTGAGGGTGTAGGTTTATGTAGGCTTATGGACCTTGAAGCTGGAATCCTAACAGCACACTGGAGAGGTTTCAGAAAGAACCCAGTGACAGACCACTGGATTAACGGAGAAGCACAGATTCTAAAGGTGTAAGAGTACAGAAGATACCTAAATTGGCTTCCATCCTCGGACGTGACCAAGAATAATGGAAGGCGTGTAAAAATATAAGATTTTTTTTTAAATTAATACCAAAAATATTAATTTGGGAGTTGATGAGAGATCAGTAGCTTGGTCTCTAGGGACTACGGTTCAGAGACTCAGGGAGCTGCCCACTAGTGGGCAACCATGACTCTGTGAGTTCCCATATCATAGCTACTCAAGTTGGATAGTTCCTTGGTGAGAGACAGACAGGATTCTAGCATGGCTTGGATTAAACCACGGTTCTAAACGGCAGCTGTACATCTGAATTGCCTAGGGAACTTGGAAAAAACACCCATGCTGATGCTCACAGCCTCTCCCCTTACCCAGAGATAATTCTTCCGAATCAGTAGTACTGAGTTGGGTTCTTGGCATCCACATTTCTACAAGGTTCCAAGTTTGATTTTTATGCACACACTCAGCTTAGAACCTAAATTAAATACTGGGAGGAATAGCTACCATTTATCATCACATGCTTGAGGGTTTAATGTCTTTCTATGAATACATTATGTCTTCCCAAATATATGGCCAGTTCGTAAAGGACAGAATCTTTATTTGATCATCTCCTGCACCCCCACAATGCCTACTTAAAATAATACGTTTTGCATAGTGAATACTCAATAAATAATTGTTCACTGATAGCTTGCTACTACTTTATCATTGTTCGAGATGTAATAAATGTAACTTTGATATGAATAACGGCCCCTGAGGAAGGAAAGAGGCATCAGTAAATTGTAAGTATAAATAATAAGACAGGTATACATTACATTTGTTATTCAACAGAAGTAACTCACACCTACCAAATACCAAGTAGATGAAAGAGGAGTAAAAGACACAAAAACTAGTATCACTTTTGTACCAGGGAATTCTGGGAATGTTGTTCAAACCTCAATCATTTTAATCATAATAGCATTCATCAAAGTCCTACTAAACTTAAGTCTATTAGATACATACTATCTTATTTATTCATCAAAGAAAACCTTGCAAGGTAGATTTTTTTTTTCTCACGTAGTTTATAGATACGAATATGGAGCTTAAGAGTCCCTAAGAGCTCCTAAGAGCTTAAGTCACATTCAAAAGTCACACCACTAGTAAAAGATAGAGCCAGTACTCAAGCCATGGGATATATGACCCCAAAGTCCAGGTCCATTAAATCTGGGGAGTCTCACCATGAAGAGGTTCAGTCTAGGCCCTGATTAGGACTGAGCTTAGAAGTTAGCTAAAACCTCAGGAGAAAAGGTCACATAAAGGAGCATTCAAATCAGTATGGAAGAGTTCTTCAACAACTCCCTCTTCCGAATCTTGTCTCCCACAGCTTTCCCAGAGCAAGATAGCTGCTGGAAACAAGACTTAACCCTACATCTGTGTGATACCCTGAAGCCTTCTTAGTACTGACGTTTAAACCCGTAACATGGGGGTCTGGCCTGGGTCTGGCCTGGCACATGGCCCTGTCACAGATATTCCCATCATGCTTAAGAGAGATGGCAACCACTGCCACTTCTACTCAGACCAAAGGGTACCCAAGGAAGCAGGTGGCTACTATTAAAAAATACTCCAAAATCAATCCAACGGAGGCTGCAATAGGTGGTAATAAAAATATGGTTCTACACGAAATGCCCAAAGTTCTCACGATCACAAGGAAATAAGCCCTTTTAAAAGAGTTTATAACCAAAGGAAAGAAAAAAATAAGGAGCACAAATTTGCATTACATATGCATTCGGGGTGTTCATTTAAGCACACATTTCTCTGGCTAATTATATCACGAAGGAACAACGTTTGGATATGTATCAGCAATACAGTCAACTAATTATGAACACAGCTGGGATTTTTTTAAGATTTATAAGATTTATTTATTTATTTGAGAGAAAGAGGGCAAGCACACAAATGGGGGGAGGGGCAGAGGGAGAGAACCCCCAAGCAGACTCCCCGCAGAGCATGGAGCCCAATGGGGAGCTGGAGCTCACGTCCTGGGGAGCACGACCTGAGTGGAAACCAAGAGTCGGATGCTTAACCATCTAAGCCACCTAGGTGCCCCCATGGCGGGGAATTTTTTCTTACCATCCTACTATCTGTGATGTTATTCAAATAATCAACTTCAAAACAGGTCTCCCCGGGGGGGGGGGGGGGGGGGGGGGGGGGGGGGGGGGAATGTGCTGTGCGAGTTTCAAGGACCACATTCATACTGTAACTCTGTTTCATATCTTGAAGGTAAAAATGTTTATCCACACTACAGGCTTTACTATTCAACCCAAGAAAATATTCCAGAAGGAAATTTGTTTGATGAAAGGCATAGGCAATTTATGGCATCTAATCAACAACTGGCTGTGTCACCGTGTCATCCCCATTGGTTACTTCTCCTGAGAAACATCAGCACAATAATGTGATTGATTTCAGAAATAACATAGTCACAGAAGGCTTCATCTAGGACTGTTTTAGAGAGCAATAAATACCAAGCTGAGAAAGAAAAAAAAAAGACTAATAATGTCCATAAATTGAGGCAGACCTTTTGCCAACTGCCAGGGGAATGAAGGACAGTCCTACTCCACATGCTGATACTGACTCAGGAAAAGTCTTCCCAGAGAAATAAACTACGAGCTGGAAAGCTCTGGCAGAGGAGCAGAAACGAGTATGAAAATCGAAGAAAATCATATTAAAGTCAGCTTTCATTTACACAACAGTAACAGAAATGTCTCTGTTGTGCCTTAGAATCAAAGCAGAATTACAGATCACCTAGAAGTCAGCGGGATGGGGCAGGTTTTAAGGGTCCAAATGGTCTAGGCAGATCAACATCAGAGTCTCCACTATACTCATGTCCTGGATCAGATAATTCAGCACTTACACCTATATTTTCTTCATTTGCTTCACTTGGAAAAATGTCCTTTGCCCCCCTTAATGGTAAATTCTCCATGGGATACACCTACATCCCATATTTTTAGACTATTCCCTGCAGTCATGTGAGTTATTAACATTATTACGAACATTAATCCTTGTGATGTGTATAAGAAATACGGCCTAAGGAATGGGGCTGAAAAATGTAACCTTATGGCAAAGTTTCACGTACTTTATGCCACGCTCGTAATTTGGCCACATGTAGTTAGAGCCTCATTCCAGGATCATCTGAGCACTGAATTCCATATGTCATCAATGTGGGGGTTGGAATCTAGCATCTCAGTATGTGGCAACTTGCATTTAGAAAATCTTATTACGGGGCGCCTGGGTGGCTCAGTTGGTTGAGCGACTGCCTTCAGCTCAGGTCATGATCCTGGAGTCCCGGGATCGAGTCCCGCATCGGGCTCCCTGCTCAGCAGGGAGTCTGCTTCTCCCTCTAACCCTCCCCCCTCTCATGTGCTCTCTCTCTCTCATTCTCTCTCTCAAATAAATAAAATCTTTAAAAAAAAAATCTTATTACGATCATCAGAGGAAGATGGGAGGGTTGTACCATGCCATGAAGCACGTTCTCAAGGATAGCTTATTAACTGTGGTAACTAAGCTAATGAGCTCATTAGTACCAAAAAGTCCACTCGCCCTGAAGGCAGTAGAAAAAAAATAGTAATCATAACTTTTTGATGTATTTTGTATCCTCAAGTCTTCATGAACTTTAGCCTCGAAAAACAATACATTTCCTTCAGATCATATTCACAGAAGAAAGCTCACTTGGAAGAAGAAAAATATTCCATTTCACGTAACAACACTTATTGCCAACAAACAGCGTCTACTATGAATACAGCTAGAATCTGAAGACTTCGGAAACTGTAGGGGTGACAGGCTAGGTGAAAGCATGAGAGCTGGAAAGAAAAAAAGTGTTTATCAGTGTAATCTCTTATAAGGATCTTCCATTTGTAGAGGTGATAATGGTTGTTGACGCTTTGGCACATCAATCTTTTTTTTCTAAAAAATAACATTAAAACTCTTCATTTTAATGCTCTACTGGTAAGCAGAATACTTGGATTGAAAACTAATAAATGAGGTAACGTGAAAGCTGGAGAATTTTAGACCTTCCCCTTCCATGGTGGGAGGTTTCACAAAGATCTTATATTTTTGTTAGAGGGACACTACCTACACTCCCCGCTAGATTATGACCCTCTTATCATGATGGGTGAATACATATCAGGCAGCAACTTTGCATCAAGCACAGCACCACGTGCTTTCTATCATTATCTCATTAAATTGTCAGGATGGAAACAATCTTATCCCCTTCTGCAGAAGGAAACTGGAGTTGAGAGAAGGTTAGGGCTGGTTCCGGAACTCCCAAGTGGTGCAGCCAAAACTCACACAAGTCTTTCTGATTCTAAGGCTCCCGCTTCCCCACCCCACGGCAGTCTTCTAACTAGGGTCATCACTCATCCTGCACACGCCAGTGACTCCAACCATTTGTAAGTGACATATTTTAATGGCATTTACTCGACAAAAGGATAACGCAAGTGATCTGTTGCATGCAGCCAGGAAATCAATGCAGTTTTCCTACATGTTTTAAAAGATCGGTATGTGGTGAGGTGCCCCAAAATCTGCTTCGAATGACTGCCCGGAACACAAAAGATAAACACAAGGTATGTGGGCTGCCACTGTGTCCACCCTCACCCACGGCAGGCACCACGCGTCAATCTCTCCTGCCAGCTCTTGATGTGAATCTTCTCCACAGCCCGACTGAAAATTCCGAGACAGCAGTGCAACAAACCTTGTCCGCTGCCCCTCACCTGAATGCCCTAATCTGTGTTCCAACTTAGGTCAAAACTTTTTTAAACATGCTCAACTTGGCAGGGATGAGATGGAGCTCTACTGCGAGAACCTCAAAAGGTGAAGAGTTGACTCCACAACAATACATATTCTTCGGGGTAGGTCCCGGACCACGCTGTGTAACCATGTAACCATGTCCTCCGAGGCCCTCCAGCTTTTCCTCGGTGCCTCCCACCTCCAGCACTCACAAGGGTTGCTTCCACATGGAATCTGCCTTCTAGAAAGTGCTTTGGGTCCTCATCTTGATACATAAACTAGTGACACGAGGTAAGTCACCTCCTCTCTCTGGTTCTTAATGGGAAATAATACCCACTATTCGCTGTAGATAGAATATACGTGAAATGAGAAACAACCTATTAACCACCTCAAAAGGCATTTCAAAAGATCAGATGAGACAATGCTTACAGAAAACCTTGTCAACCTTAAAGCGCTGGCCACCTTTAGAGAAGCAGGCTCTGCTATTAGTAGACGTTAGAAACCATGGCCCATCCTCATTAACCAACTCAAAGGAGAAACTCTGAGGCCCGCTCGGATGGGGACCCATGTCACGGGGTCCTGGCCATGGCGGCACAGCCTCCAGGGACCCGGGAATCAGGGAGGAGGCAAACAACGGGATCCACCAACTGCACCTTCTCTGGTAGGGCAGTCTGTGAAATGGGACACCAAAGCTGGGTCTGTAACACACAGCTGCTCCCTTTCCAAGGACCTGCTCCTCAGCAACATCCAAGTTCACAGTTTGCTAGTGTTGTTAGCGGAATTCCCAATTCCTGTGGCTTTATACCTCCGGGCTGAAAATACCGTGCCGGCTGGCGTGTGGCCCGGCTTCTGGAGCCCCAGGATGATGAAGGATAAATACGAAGGGGTGTGCTCAGAGGAGCAGACACAGCCTTGAGACGTGGCCATGTGGTGACGCGGGGGAGGAGGAGGAGGGTGTCAGCAGGCAGACGGAGCAGTTATTAGAGGAGGGAAAAAAGAAGTGAAGATCTTCCAAATAACAGTTCTTTGGGGAATGTAACAAGTACTCTCCTCTAAATTAACTTTCTCCATTCTCAGTCCAATAATCCAGATGACTACTGGTTCTCGAAGTCACACAAACTCTTTTATTGGGGTTTTCCTATATAAATCCTTAGGGAGCTCTTTGATATGCATTATGGCACATTTTAATCTAAGTTCTGCATTTTAATTGATCCACTGAAAGATAATGTGAGAACTAAAATGTACTTTTAGAATTTCTTAACCCCCAGGATGATAATTAACTATTAAAATGTGTTTAGAGCCTGAATCGCAAATCAGAACAGCACAAGAATTAACTTAGCCAAGCACATCACTGAGATTTCCTAGCTATGCAGTAAATTCAGTGAAAACTGTTTCCTTTTTTCCAAAATGGAAACAGCTTTGTTACTTTGTCTAATGCGTTTAAAATTCTTTCAGTACAGAAAGAATATCAAATGTGAAAGTTATCCAGGATCCCCCCCAGTGGAAGTTACCACTGGTAAACATATTTTGATGTATCACCTTCTAAACTTTTGTAAGCATATATGTGCATATGAGCTTTTTCAAAATTAATGTCATGTTATTCATATAGTTGATAACTCAGTAATATACTGTTAAGGCTAACCTATGTCAATAAAAATTATTTTCCAACGTATTTTTATTGGCTACATAATATTCCATTTCATGTATATGCCATGATTTATTTAACCAATCTCCTATTGACAGACATTTGGGATTGTTTCCAATATGTCACTTATAAACAACTACAACTACAGAAAATTATAAATATGAGTGCTTTCTACTTCTCTCCATAAATAAGTTTGAAAATCTGGATAAAATAGATGATTTTCTAGGAATATGTAAATTACTAAAATGGACACAAAAAGGATAGGAAACTTAGACCAGTAAGTATAGGATTTTTTAAAATAGCCCAAGGACTACCTCTCCAAAAAAGCCACATCCAGATAATTTGCAAGTGAAATCTCCCAAGCCTTTAAAAATTCTATTTAGAGTAGTCCAGAGAAAGAAGAAAGAAATTCTTTCACATTCTTTTTTTAAAATTTAGAATAACACTGACACCAAGCTCAACAAAAATGGCATAGAAAAAAGAAAATAAACCAACCTCACTTCTGAATATCAATGTAAAATTTCTAAATAAAATTTAGCAAATATAATCCAGATAAAAAGAATAAAAAACCAAAGACCCAGAAGATTCCATTCCAAATATTAGTATGTAAGATCATTATCAGAAAATCTAATAATATAACCTTACCATATGACTTGTTTAAAGCAGAAACATATGATCACTCTAACACATGTCTAAAAGATGTGATAAAAGTAACTCATTTCTGATTTTTTTTTAAGCCCTAGTAAAGTGAGAATAGGTAGAGGTTTCCTTAAGATTATGTCATTCCAGGGGCGCCTGGGGGCTCAGTTGGTTGAGCATCGGACTCTTGATTTTGGCTCAGGTCATGATCACAGGGTCCTAGGATCAAGCCCCAAGTCAGGTTCTGAGCTCAGCACGAAGTCTGCTTGAGATTCTCTCTCTCCTTCTCCCTCTGCCACTCCGTCCTGACGCATGCACATGAGCTTTCTCTCTCTCTCTCTCAAATAAATAAATAATTAAATAAAATCTTAAAAAAAAAAAAAAAAGAATGCAACCTCTGAAACCAGAATTCCTGGGTTCAAGTTCGGCTCTATCACTAGCTGTATGACCTTGAACAGATTACTTCATTTCTCCATGGCTCACCTTTCTCATCTGTAAAATGGGATAATAATAGTACATACTCATAGGGATCCTGTAAGGTAAGTGCTTAGAACAGCACTTGGCACATAGCACTGGATTAGTGTGCATAAGAATATAAGCAGATATCCGTAACATCAAAGAGCCAAGACCACGAACAAGTAATGAAAAACTAAAACCATTGCCATGAAAGTCATGACTAAGAAAAGAGTACTCAAAGTCAACACTACTATTTAAATTGTTGTTCTGAAAATAGTAACCAAGTGGGTCAATCAGGAGAAACCTAACTTTTATAAATGTAGAAAAATAAAGATGGAATTAATCATGATTTGCAGATGAGAACTATTGCTGAAAATACCAAGAGAATCAACTGAATGCCTATTAAGGACAACATGAATTTACTGGATCTATTTCATTCATTCACTACCCTAAAGAGAAATTTAGAGAGAACTATGAAAACAATCTCAAAATGCCAGAAGCTGGGAACCTGAACCTTTTGAAAACTCACCTTGGCAATTTAATTTTGGGGACTCCCATGTGCCCAAGCCTGTGCAGCTTGAAACTGTATCTTCTGAGCCACTGAAAAATCCTTCTTTGCAAGCATAACGAACCTGGCTGCCAAGCCTAGAAGTATAATTTCCGACGATAAAGCCATCTGGGACCTCAGGAGGGGTGCCACAGTCTATTTCTGAAAATAAATTAACGTCAAATTCATTAGTATGTGAATATGAATTTTCAAAACTCATCATCTCTCTCCACCCCTACCCCATCATTCCCTTTCCCTCCACACACACCTGAGCGATATTTTACATAGACTGGTTCATTTCCATTTTGACTTCTAGGCATGTTTCCAATGATTGTCTCTATTCAACCTTCTGGCCTTCCATAGGAATAGCATCTACACACGCACAAAGCTGATGGGATTTGGCAGTCAACCTTCACTAATTCACACTAGTTAAAGAGAAGCCTACCCCAGCGAAGTAAAAAATTTGAATTGCAAAATACCTTCAGATATATATGGCTTTGTAGTTTTCAGAGTCACTTTTCTGTTGCTGGTCCTTACCAGGGCAGCTATGTTTACTATCTAAAATCAGGTTTAATAGGAGAATATCTATTAACTACTAAAAATCCCAGAAGTTTACTAATTGTAGCTTTAAAAAAAAAAAAATGAGATAGCCAGCCCCTTCTATCTTGTAATATTGACTTTATTTCATAGGTTGTACAGATGCACAAAGGACAGATAATCTCCACTCATATCCCCAACACAGACCCCACAGACGCAGGCTCAGAGCAGGAGAAAGTCATCTGAGAACAGAATCCCACTTTCAGAAAGCTCCCTTCTTTGGCAGAAACCCACCTGTGCATGACGTGGCATCTCTGGTCGGGTGGAAAGGCTCGGGTCCATTCTTTGGCAAGTATCCATCCATACAGTAGCATTCGAAACTTCCATAAGTGTTCACACACCGTCCTCCTTGCTTGCACAGGCCGGAAACCTCACACTCATCTACATCTTGAGACCCAGATATAAGAAGGGAGAGAAAAAAACAGAAAAAGGGAAACACAGGGGCAGAGGGGTATTGGAACAGCCACTTCTCACATTCTCAATCTACCCTTACAAAAATGGATGCATTTGTTTGCAATGGCATCATGAATTTTATTTCATTCTTCAAAGATTCTTTTCATATACCCTTTATGCCATCGGTATTAAAAGGTGTTCAATAAATCCTTGTCAATGTGTTTTGGAAATTTACGAAAACCAACGACCATCATGAACTCTCTGACACCCAACAAAATGAGCCCAAAAAAAGTATGCTGAAAAAAATTCAATCACTACAAAATAAGGATGTCCTCTACCTCATACTAAAATACCTGAAGGATGGGGCATCTGGGTGGCTTAATCTGTTAAGCGTCCAACTCTTGGTTTCGGCTCAGGTCGTGATCTCAGGGTCATAAGATCAAGCTCCTCATCGGGCTCCATGCTGGGCATGAAGACTGCTTAAGATTTTCTCTCTCTCTCTCCCTCTTCCTCTGCCCCTCCCCTGTCCCTCTCTTTAAAAAAAGAAATAAATAAATACCTGAAGTAGAACTCCAAATATAAAACAATTTAAACCAGAGTGAAAAATGCTTTCTAGCTCATGAGCATAGGATGGTGAGGCAGGTGGTAAGAGGAAAATTCAGAAGGGTCTCACTAATTTTACCAAGATTACAAGAACTTAAGACGAGCTTCGAGAAGAAAAAGACATGCCCCTTGGCAGACTTTTCCCCTAGACCTCCAAAAGTATCAGGTACAGCGGTAAAAACCACACAGTAATTCAGAGACTGGAGAAGAAAGCTCTCTGCCAGTTAGCAGATTTTTTCCCCTAGAAATGACTTAGAGAACAAAACTAAAACTTTAGAAATTCCATTAGAGCCATACAAACACCAATTTCACCTAGAGAAAAAAAATACCTTAAGTGAAATGGAACTTTTCCCAGGACACTTACAAGAACCATGGCGGGGGGCAGGGGGCAGGGGAGCAAAGAACAGGGAGTAGCAAGACTGAAGGAATCCTGGTTGTTACCAGGCTCCGGGATTTTAAAGGCCAGTAATTTTGGAAGGACCAATATAAAGTGGCCAGTATTCTACTTTGCCAGGTAAAGAGCATTTTGTTTTGTTTTGTTTTGTTTTCCAAAACCTACTAACACCATAATTTCACAAAAGAAGGAAGAAAATAATATCAGAACCCTTTTAAATTTGTGATTTTATTAAAATTCACTATAGTCTCCTTTTTGTGTGGTTTCTGGTCTTGACCAATGAACTCCTCATCACTCACTGATTATTGTTTAGGAGGCAGTGATTCGTTGAATTGCTGAAAAGAGCCCATACAAGCTAACAATTCTGATAAACCTACGGCTTTAATGCAGCAAACTTTGAGGAAAATCTGGGAGATGATCTCTAAAGATGGTGGCCATCTCTTGGGGATTCAAGAGGGGAATCCATTCCACCACCACCCCCCCTTGGGTTGGTCTCGAGACTTGCTTTGGACAATAGAATGCAGCAGAAGTTAATGCTATGCCTTCTGTGAACCTAATCTTGGAAACGACTGGCAGCTTCCTCTCTCCCTCTGTTGGAATACAGTGGCCATGCTGTAAGGAAATCCAAGCTATCATGCTTGGGAGCGAAGGCACTCAGGGGACACCCTGAAGTTGAGACACCAAGTGAAGAGAGAGACCACATGGAAAACTAAGGTGTCCTGGCTGATAGTCAGCATCAAGGCCCTAGAATGTGAGAGAGACCTTCTTTTACCTACCAGCCCAGCCCAGCCACCAGCTGAATGTTTCCACATGAGTGAGAGAACCACCTAGCCATGGAACTGTGAGTACTAATAAATTGTTGTTATAAGCCATTAAATGGGGCGGGGGGCTGGGGCAGGAAGTACCATTATGCAGTAATAGATGACCAAAACACTCTTGACATATGAAGAGATGCAGGAGTCCAAATGAGATTAAGAGGATACTGTAATCGGGTGCCTGGCTGGCTCAGTTGGTAGAATGTGTGATGCTTGATCTCAGAGTTGTGAGTTCAAGCCCCACACTGGGTGTAGAGATTACTTAAAAATAAAATCTTAGGGGCGCCTGGGTGGCTCAGTTGGTTGAGCGACTGCCTTCGGCTCAGGTCATGATCCTGGAGTCCTGGATCGAGTCCCGCATCGGGCTCCCTGCTCGACAGGGAGTCTGCTTCTCCCTCTGACCCTCCCCCCTCTCATGTGCTCTCTCTCTCTCTCATTCTCTCTGTCTCAAATAAATAAACAAAATCTTTAAAAAAAATAAAATAAAATCTTAAAAAAAAGAGGATACTGCAATCAATGAAAAAAAAGAGGGGAACTTCTGAAAAAAACAATGAGATCTTGGAAATTAAAAGCAAAATATGAACGCCAAAAATAAAAACCAAATAGAGGCACTGAATAATAGGTTGGTCACTGCTGGAAAATAAATTTGCAAATTCCAACTTAAAGAATTCTCCAAAAACACATAGAAAATGAAATTATATAAGACAGAAGCTATAGGACAATAAACAATATAAGGACAGATCCAAAATATGTAATATTCACTTAAGAGGAATTGCAGGGGGCACCTGGGTAGCTCAGTCAGTTAAGTGTCCGACTCTTGGTTTTGGTTCAGGTCATGATCCCCGGGTCGTGGGACTAAGCCCCAAGTCAGGCTCTGTGCTCAACACGGAGTCTGCTTGAGATTCTCTCTCCCTCTGTCCCTCCCTCTCATGTTCACTCTCTTTCTCTCTCTCTCTAAACTAAATCTTTATTAAAAATTAATATCGGGCGCCTGGGTGGCTCAGTTGGTTGAGCGACTGCCTTCGGCTCAGGTCATGATCCTGGAGTCCCAGGATCGAGTCCGCATTGGGCTCCCTGCTCAGCAGGGAGTCTGCTTCTCCCTCTGACCCTCCTCCCTCTCATGCTCTCTGTCTCTCATTCTCTCTCTCACAAATAAATAAATAAAATCTTAAAAAAAAAATTAATATCAAAGGGAAAATTTCCTCTGCTTATGTATTCACTTCCAAAAAGCCTTTTGAGGTGACAGGCATTAATGTTGAAAAGTGAAAGTCATTCTGAATTTCATGGAATAAAAGAGAACCTGTGAAATGAGAGAGAAAGGAATGGTTATCTATGAAGGAAAGAACACCAACCTGACCTAGGATTTCTTGTCTGAAACACCAAATAGTAATGGAATATTTACAGAGTTCTAAGGAAAAGGGAGCAAGACACAGTACTATAGTTAAGTCAACGAATGACATTTCAGAACATGAACGATCTCAGAAATCATACTATTGATATTTATTTTTTTTTATTTTTTTTTTTAAGCAGACTCCACACCCAGCACGGAGCCCAACTCAGGGCTCAAACTGAGAACTGTGAGATCAAGACCTGAGCCAAGATCAAGAGCTGGAAGCTCAACCAACTGAGCCACCCAGGCACTCCCTGACATTTCTTTTCTGAAAAAGATTTTGAAAAATATTCAAGCCAGTGAAAAACATCAGAATAAATAATGTCAAGAAAGAGAAAACATAATTTAAAGCAAAACAAAGAGGTAAGAAATGAAACCAATAAAAACTCAGTTAAACAACTGTTGATAACAGGGCCCCTAGGTGGCTCAGTTGGTTAAGCGTCTGCCTTCAGCTCAGGTTATGATCTCAGGGTCCTGGGATCGAGCCCCACATCAGGTTCTCTGCTCGGCGGGGAGTCTGCTTCTCACTCTCACTCTCCTTCTGTGCTCTCCCTCTCTCCCTCCCTCTCTCTCTTTCTCTCAAATAAATAAATAAAAATCTTAAAAAAAAAAAAAAGTTGTAGATAATACAATCATGGAGTTTTGGGTAATAGTTAACAGGATTCTCAAAATATAAATAATATGAAATAAAATCAGTCGCAATCCAGCACAAACTTTAGAGATGATTTCAACCGTGCAGGATCCAACATGTGTTCCTAGGATTCTCAAAATATAAATAATATGAAATAAAATCAGTCGCAATCCAGCACAAACTTTAGAGATGATTTCAACCGTGCAGGATCCAACATGTGTTCCTAGAATTGGATCCATTATTTTAGCTTATCAAGATTCTGTATTCCAAGTGGGAGTTTGTAAAATGTGTACATATATATAGGGCGCCTGGGTGGCTCAGTTGGTTAAGCGACTGCCTTCGGCTCAGGTCATGATCCTGGAGTCCCGGGATCGAGTCCCGCATCGGGCTCCCTGCTCAGCCGGGGAGTCTGCTTCTCCCTCCGACCCTCCCCCATCTCATGTGCTCTCTCTCTCTCATTCTCTCTCTCAAATAAATAAATAAAATTCTTTAAAAAAAAAAAATGTGTACATATACCTTTGACACAGTAATCATCTTCCAGCCTGCCCATTTGCCCCAGGCTCTTCAAAAGACAGTGAGTGGGAATAAATGGCATTTTCTGTAGACTTCTAAGAACAGGCAGTACCAGCACTACAGGGCAAACATGTGGCTAGGTAGCAATGGTAGGGAAAGAGACGGAGTTTTTAGATACTGATCAGCTCTGTATGAGTCACCACAGTCATTAATCACCTTGCTTTGTGTCCAGTCACTCAACAACCTAATAAAAATTATTGTTATAACGAGCGCTAATCCCAGGGACTCTTGTGCGTCTTCTGACACATGGTGGCCACTGTTCTACACGCTTCATTATTTATGACTAATTATTTTCATCTTATTCTGCACAATAACCCCATGAGGTAGATGCTATTATTATCCCCATTTTACAAAGGAAGTACATGAAGCACAGAGTGGGTAAGTAAGTACACTGAAATCACACAGGTTAAGTGGTGGGAAAGCCAGACTTGGAAACCAGGTATGTGGCTCCAGGACCACACCCTTAACCACTAGCCACACTGTCCCCCCCCCCCACTACAGTCACAGTACCAGCATCCAATCAATAATTCCATCTTGTCCACAGACAATGCCAAAGATATCCATTGTCTTAATGAAGTCTAGAAGTCCCTACCATCTATCCCTGAGACCGGTGACATGATTTTTGACTTTTAATGCCCTGCTACCTCTTAATGTTCACAAACCGTCCCTTTTCTAACCTATTCTAGAATCTTGGCTGGGTAAACATATTAAGCTCATTAGAATAACTTCTCCATGTGGTGGATTCCATGGGGCCTCCAAGGTTAGAACATGTTTGCTTGGGAAGGAAAAACGCTCTGAGCAACTGAGCAACCTTATTAACATACCTAACTAATCGAGGGGGAAATTTTCCCTTGTCCCATTGTACATACCAGACTATTTAACTTTATCCACAGCCAGAACAATTCCTTGCCAGAAAGTAGCAAAACCAGGCAGGACACGCTGACCTGGTCCCAGGGCCCTGATGTTCTATATTTACTCCTTTTCATCTAATAGCCTCAGTTTGAAAGTCAAACAGACCCAGGTTTGAGAACTGATTCTGCTACTTATTAGATGTACTCAGGTCTGTTCCTTAACCTTTCTAAACCACTTTTGTAAAATGAAGCTAATTAGGTCCTCGATGCATGTGGGCTAATACATGAATGGGCCTTGCCTCTCTACTGACTCAGTTCTCCCTGCAGCACAAGCCACTCCTTCAGAGCCTGCACCTAACCCTCAGTGTGACCATGAGCAACGTCCTTGCTCGTGCACACACACACACACACACACACTCTCATGGGTTTCTTGGCTGAGGTCTGGGGAGCGGCCCCATGGCTTGCCCCCCCTGGATCTGAATGCTCTCGGCCCACATCTGAAAATTCATCTGGAGGACCCTTAGCTAGAACAGGAGTATCAAAGAGGCAAGGGTTTAGCTTCGGCAGCCGTGCCAGAGAGGCGAGTTTCTGAACGCCCCATTACACGCAAGCTCTTGTCTGCAGGAGCTTTAAAATCTGAAGACTCAGAATGGACTCAGCAATAAAAGTGCACTGAAGAATTGCCACATTCATGAAAATGCTCTCACAGCCTGCTCTTCTCCCTGTAGCCAACTAATTACTAGTTCCTGCCGACTCCATGCAGGTGAGACAGAAATGACTTCCTCACATCTTGCGAAGTAACGTTACCGTTTTTTTCCATCTTGCGTCCTCAAATGCCAAGTTCAGCTAAGAAGTCTGTATCTTAAGAAGCCATATTTAGAGGGACAGAAACACCCATTTAAAATCAAGACCGTTAAATTCGCATCATTCATTGCTAATGTCCAGTGTTGGCAAAGATGTGAAGACATGAAGACCTTCATGAAATGACTAGTGAGAGAGAATACTGGTGTGAACCTTTTGGAAGACAGTCTGGCACGATGTACCAAAAGTAACAATGTGTAGGTACACCTTTGACACAGAAATTATTTTCCAGGGCGCCTGGGTGGCTCAGTCGTTAAGTGTCTGCCTTCGGCTTAGGTCATGATCCCGGGGTCCTGGGATCGAGCCCCGCATCGGGCTCCCTGCTCCTTGGGAAGCCCGCTTCTCCCTCTCCTTCTGTTCTTCCCCTGCTTGTGCTCTCTTGCTCTCTCTGTCAAATAAATAAATAAAATCTTAAAAAAAAAAAAAGAAATTATTTTCCAGAATTTATAACAAGGAATATAATTATCTGTAAGGATGTAGATACAAGGATGTTCATTATAGCATTTCTTATGATAGCAAAAAACAAAAACAAAAACAAAACAACCACAAGAGGGGAAAAAATAATCAGTTAAGTAACACAGTACAGCCACATAATAAATTCCGTGTAGTTAATATATAAGGTATTATATGTCTATCTCTATATTACTTTTTTTTTTTTAAAGATTTTATTTATTTGACAGAGACACAGTGAGAGAGGGAACACAAGCAGGGGGAGTGGGAGAGTAAGAAGCAGGCTTCCTGCGGAGCAGGGAACCCGATGCGGGGCTCGATCCCAGGACCCTGGGATCATGACCTGAGCCGAAGGCAGACGCTTAACGACTGAGCCACCCAGGCACCCCTATATTACTTTTTAAGTGTTATAGTTTATACTTAAAAAGTACTGATCTTTTTTTAAAAAAGATTTATTTACTTATTTATTTGAGAGAGAGAGAGAGAGTGAGGGAGGGGCAGAGGGAGAGAATCTTCAAGCAGACTCCCTGCTGAGCATGGAGCCCAACTCAGAGCTCAATCTCACAGCCCATGAGATCATGACCTGAACTTAAATCATGAGTCAGACACTTAACCGACTGAGCCACAAAGGTGCCCCCAAAAATGTACTGATCTTAGGTGTACAGTTCATGAGTTGTGAAAATCTCATACAAACCATGTAGCCAACATCCAAAACAAGAGATAGAACATTCCATCATCCAGCAAGTTCCCTCATGTTTCTTTCCAGCCAATCCCCACCCCCAAACAACCATTTATTTTTTGAAAAGAAAGACCTTACTTCTAAGTAATCTCTACACCCAACATGGGGCTCAAACTCACCACCCCAAGATCAAGAGTCACATGCTCCACCGACTGAGCCAGCCAGGTGCCCCAAATAACCACCTTTTGATTTCTATCACTATAAATTATTTTTGCCTGTACTTTACATAAATGGACCCTCCTAATGCATTTAAGGGAAGGGTGCTTTGGTTTAACCATCTTCTGATTCAGAGTCTTTGACCTCTCTCTCCTTCCTAGGAGCTGGAGCACCAGTGGGAGACTGAAGCCATCACCCACCACCACTGGAGACCTAACTAAGCAGGAGTCAAGGGGATGCCACAGGGAAAATAGTCAAGAAGCCACTGGTTATGAGCAGTGCTCTGGGAAGTGGGAAGCAAAAACCCCCAGGACACTCTTCCTTAGGTTTATCTTTCCTTATTTCTTCCTTCTTTCAGGGTAGTAAAAAATGACACTTCTGGAATAAAACCCAGCTAAAACAAAGGATTAGGATTTGGGGAGCAAAATCCCACTTGGAGAGAGCCCTGGGAGAAACCGCAGGACAGCTGCAAGTCCACCCCACACAGAGCCAGCAGAATCCCAGCAGGACTACACGTTTGGGTCTGAGCCCACAGCAGGCTGCTCCAGGACCTGAAACAACAGGGCAGCTGAGAAGCTTGTGCGCAAAGGCTCACAGGGAAAACAGGCTCCTGACCTGGGAGAGGGATTTACATCCAGAAACGAAGGTGTTTACTTCAACAGAGGCAGACCTACGGGGTACAGGCTCTGAGCAGAAGGTTCCAGACACTGATGAAGGGCAAGGCATTCACTCTCTCTAGGTTCTTTTTTTTTCCCCCCATTTCCTAGTCAAGGCTGAAATGCCGTTACATTTCTCTAGAAGAAACGGCATCAGGCCCTTGATCCTGCAGAAATGAGCTGACGAAAAAGAAGGCTGCAGCCGCCGTCAGATTCAAGATGGATTCCCAAGACCTGGGGAATTCAAAGGCGAAAAAAGGCATTTTGCAGTTCTCAGCAGACGTGGTAGGGCCACGCCTCCTTGGAATGAGGCTGGCAGGGAGGTGACAGCCCTAGGCCTGCTCCCACACCAGTTTCATCTCTCTCCCACCCCCCTCACGCTGGAAACGCCACTGAACCTCTCCCTCTGCCAAGCTGCCAGGAGCCCCAGAACTTGCTTGGGGGCAGCCCGGGGGGCGGGGCCAGGACATTTGCAAGCTCTCGGGAACTAGAACCCTTGCAACTGCATTGTCCTCTCTCGCTGGGGACATCCAAAGAGGCCCACCTGCAAGCAGCTCTGAAATCTAGCTCAGACTCTGCAAAGTACAACCAACACCTGGTCGCAGGAGTTCTTGGAATTCCGGAACCAGGACTCAGATCCTGTGGTTCCAGACAAACACCGGATAACCGCTGAGACCCCAAAACGTGCTAAGCCTCTGCCCCAGCTGAAGTTCGCTGCTGTTCCTGTAGCAAGTATGATGCTTAGAGACACTCAGTATCATCGAGAAAAGTCCCCCATCAGCTTTTACGAAGTGATAACCCGAGACCTCCAAAGGAGAGGTCACGAGAATGACTGCCCTCAGATACGGGCCTTCTTTTGAAGTGATGGAGGTATTCTGAAATTAGATAGTGGTGGTTGTTGCACAACTTTGTGAATATACTAAAAACCACTGAATTGTATACCTTGACAGAGTGAATTTGATGGCATGTGAATTATATCTCATTAAAAAAAAAGGGGGGGTCACTAAATAATTACAACAAGTAGAAGAAAGAGAAGCAGAGTCAAGATCAAGATTTTGTTCCAGGAAGACTGGCTCTTATTAGGCTGACATCTCTTTGGCTCTTGCATAAAATATTTCTTTCTTCTTCTCCTCCTCCTCCTTCTCCTCCTCCTTCGTATTTTTTTTAAAGTCAAATGCATCCTTGGGAACTCGAGTGATAGATACAATGATAAACGTTTTTCCCCAGCCAACTCCCGCAGCCTTGAAAACACAATTTCGGGTATCATGTCCTCCAGAAAGTTCCCGGATCCCTTCCCCACTTCCAAGATAAGAGCCCCCAAGGATTCCAGATCCCCTAAGTGCCCTTTGCTCACCTATGACTAACACCTTATACTGAAATTGGCTGTCTGCCCTCAGCTCCCACTGGCACCGCCTTGGCACATGAGAGGTATGTGAGAAATGTGTCCTGACCGAACTCAACACCCTATCACCATCTTGTTGGGCTTCTTAAAAATGGGCACGTGATGGGATGAGCACTGGATGTTATACTGAACCTATGAATCATTGAACATTACATCAAAAGCCAATGATGTACAATACCTTGGCTAATTGAATTTAAATTTAAAAAAATTTTTTTAATTCATACTTTTTTTAACGCATCTACTTTAATTCTGCAGCACTGCACTTCTGCAACCATATAACAAGCCATTTGCTACCAAAAACAACAGTGTATCATAAAACATTTTCTCAGAGGAAATGCAGTTCATTCTTGCCAAGAATAAATCAAGTGGACCCCATGAGGGATTTCTACCTCGGTACAGGTCAAGAGGGAGAATGAATCAGAGCATCAGAATCCGTGCTTCCTGGTGGGTAAGGAGATAAAACATGTTCTCCTCTCCCTTCCTTTTCCCCGAAAACCTTTAAATATCACAAAGCTTTTAAGCAGAGTCATTAAGTCTATGCAAAGCCATCCCAGAACCAGGAGTCTTTTCCTGCCTTTCCTCTTCCTTACTGTTCCTAGATTTTCTTAGAAAACCCAAGAGCTATAATGTCATGACATGCTGTACACAAAGTTCAGTCAAGAGTTTCAGGGCCCACTGAAAATTAGGATTTTGCCCACCCATTGTATTCAACCAACATGTGCCCAAAGAGTCAGAGCTGCTGAGATCCAAAACGTTGCTCTCCTTGCCCCGCTGATTCCTCTGAGAGGTTAAGTCCCATCTCTAACCCAGCACCACTCTGAGCTCCCGGAAGCCAACATCACAATGCCCGCCCCCCTGGGCCCTTAGTGCGCAGTGTGCACCATGGGGAGCGCCAGAGTCACCCCAAGAACACCCCAGCTGGAGTGACAGAAACCTGCAGATGGTACACCATCTCTGAGAGCCCCTCCTTGTTTGGTAGAAAAATGTTCAAATGCACAGAACAAGAGAAAGAATATTCCGGTGAACTCCCACAGACCCACCCCCCCACCCCCAAGACTGAACAACTCACAGTTTGTCAGTTAGGATCCTTTAGAGATCATAATAACACTAGATACCTCATAATACCCCTAGATACTTCAGCATGCATCTCCCAAAGTGAGAATATCATCCCCAGTATCACGATGCCGTGACGCCAGCTAACAAAAGTAACAACAGTTTCCTAACACTAACTAATACTCAAATTTCCCTCGTGGACCTTCTGAAAGGAGAGTCCCTCCCTTAAATGACACCCTGTCCCGGTCCTGCCCTCTCCCTCCTCCACAGGCCAGACACCTGTCCCGCCATCGTGGCGGCCCCCTCCTCGAGTACCTGTGCAAAAGCTGCCATCATTGGGAATGAATGTTTTGTTGTTGTTTGTGGCTCGATATCCTTCGAGGCAAACACAGTAAAAGCCTCCGAGCGTGTTGTGGCAAGATGTGTGGTTTCCGCAGACCACAGCAGCTCCAAACTGGCACTCGTTTTTATCTGTTGAAATGTTGAGACAACACACAGAAAGGGCTATCAATCCATACCATGTTCAGCAACCCAGACTGTTCTCCTGTGCTATAGACTCGGGAGTTGCTATTCCGTGACAACATCTCAAGGGTCTATTTCCCCAGCCTCTTCTCTTTCCACGATGCTTCTCAGACTGCAGGGCGTGGGACCCTGGTAGTCGTGCGCTAGGTGTATATGAAACCACAAGAGAGGGGCCCCTGGGTGGCTCAGTCAGTTAAGCAGCCGACTCTTGATTTCGGCTCAGGTCATGATCTCAGGGTCATGAGATTGAGCCCCACATTGGGCTCTGCACCGAGCACAAAGTCCACTGAAGTTTCTCTCTCCCTCCACGCCCCCCTACCGCCCCCCGCACACTCACGCTCACTCTAAAATAAATAAATAAAATCTTAAAAACACACACACAAGAGAAACCCAACATCTTAATCTGAACATCATCTTATTTGAAGATTGGGAGAAGGGGACTGCACATTCCCCCATCAACCGTGTTAATCTGTCATTATATACTATTCCAGCTCTGTCTTCCAAGCTGCATACTGTTATTCTTTTTCAATTTCTCCATATTCAAAAAGATCTTGGGAAAGAAACAAATCCAGGAGCATCCCATTTTTCCAGCTCAGCTAGCCATTCTCTTGCTTTTTTCATGAAAGGCAGACCAGGACGATTTTACATCCAGTGATTAACCGGAAAATTTGTTACTTCTGAGTTACCAGGAAACACAATGGAATTAGTGCTTAAGCCTCATCCGGGAGCAGAGCTAATATGGTGGCAGGAACAGCTCCTGCTAATCGTCAATGACCCATGTGAATAATATTAGTCACCCAGTGAGAAGGAGCTGAAGTATACGATGCCTGATGAGTCTGCAGAGGCCTGACCTGAGTATTTTTAATTCAGTCATTTGACATAGATGTCAAATGAAAGTAAATCTCCCTCCTGTCTCTGTCCTGTAGCTCAGGGCTTAGCGAACCTTTTCTGTGATGGGCCCGTCAAAGGTCTCCGGTGGCAAGTGTTCACCCATGCTTTTGGAACACAAAGCAACCACAGACAATAAGTAAACAAACGAGCAATGCTGTCTTCTAATAAAACTCTATTTACAAAAACAGGCAGCGGCCAAATTTGGCCCGCACGCCTCTATGACTCTGCTCTGGCCTCTACCATCAGAAGAACTCCTGTGACCAATTTCTTATGCATTCTTTCAGAGCTGATCTCCCCTGCTGGTGGTTTGGTTTGGTTTTGTTTTGGGGGGGCGGGATCACCAATTTATGAACTGGAGTTTTTTCTGACTGTTAGTGTTTTACTGTTCACCTCTCACAACTGCACTCAATTCCTGCCAACTCCCTTTCTCAAAATCTGGTGTTCCTTCCTCCACCGCCCCCCATTCTCCTTATAGGCGTTACCTTTTGGAAAATGTAACTGAACACAGAACACACTTCACTGTTAACACTGTCCGTGTTGAGATCTGCCTGGGAGCTGAGAGAAACAGCCCTCAAGCCACAGCCTGGCCAAGTGTCCAGCCCAGCTTATGAGCACTGCACGGGGCTTTCGGACACAAGTCCATAATGGCACATTCCAGTCCTTGGCTGTTATTTCTGAGATAGGGCCTCCCCTGCAGACTTCACCAGAAGGGACAGTGGGTTTGTAGAGAATTCTAAGTTTCTGAGGTCTCTTGACTGCAGACCACGTTACAGCACGTGGGGCACACAGGTAATGTCACCTGTGACCTGCGGTGTGGTCTCAGAAGGCCACGTACTGGGCGCCTGGGTGGCTCAGTCGTTAAGCGTCTGCCTTCGGCTCAGGTCATGATCCCAGGGTCCTGGGATCGAGTCCCACATCGGGCTCCCTGCTCGGCGGGAAGCCTGCTTCTCCCTCTCCCACTCCCCCAGCTTGTGTTCCTGCTCTCGCTGTCTCTCTCTGTCAAATAAATAAATAAAATCTTTTAAAAAAAAAAAAAGAAGGCCACGTACTGGCGTAGGCAGTGTCTAGTGTCCGCGAGCAAGCACCACATAAATCAATAAGCTCCTTCGCCCCATTAAGAGAAGTTCCTCTTCAGAAGTCCAAGAGCAATCAAGAGTGTGGTGAGCTTCCGCAGGAGGGGGACTGCCTTCGGGGAGGGAGCAGAAAAGGCTTGTTCGTGCTCAATTCCAACCTCATTTCCAAGCCCCTGCTAGCAAGCCGTGGGAGGAGAGGGGTTCGAGAGATGCCTCAGGAACCTAGACTGTAGGGTAGCCACAATTCTCCTGGGCAGAATCCCAAAGAGAGAGGGTCGGTGGTGGCACAAATCCAGCCCGCAGGAACGGGCGATGGTGTGTGCCTGTGAAAGCTCGTATCTGCGAAGGAGAATATGACTTTTGGAACTGGGAATTTTTATTTTGCTTTGGGAAGAAAAAAAATCCAAAGATATCACAAGGCTGTATACACCGTCAGTGCACAACCGCAAGGCAAACTGTCGGTATTTGCACTGCACGTAACAAGGCTGCCGGGAGGACGCCGTGATCCTCCTAACGTTCACTACTACAAACGTGCCGTGAGGTTTTCCCTCTCTCCGAATTGGGCTTGAACCTGGATACTGCCCGACTCTCACGGCACGGAGGAGACCGTGAAGCCAAAAAATAACCTCAGTTACTTCCTAAAGGTCTTTGTATTCCTTTAAGGCACCCAAGACCCCAAAGGGCTACAACTACAAAAAATTTTGAGAATGGATTCTGGTAGACATAAGACCCAAAGCAGGACTATTTCACTAGTTAGCCAGAAAGTCCAATAGGCAACTGTGTTTTGTCTCTCCTCAGGGTACTAATACAAATCGTTTGACATCAGAACAACCAAGAGAAATTAAGGAAGGCAATATTCACTCAAATTGTTAAGTTAAACTCAAGACTTGAAACAGATTTCAAATTTGTGTTGGGTCAGAGAATTTCCAGAGATTCAAGTTCAATGTCCCTCAAACACGAAAGATACTTCCTTGGAAAGGCTGCAGAAAGGCTACATCCAAACACTAAAACAAAGGTGTATTATAATGGACAAAACTTCTTGTAATAAAAACATGTGAACAAAACAACGTTTTCCCCAGAAGGACGTTAGCTCTTTAACACTAGGGAATCTCGTTACTTGATTCAACTTTTCAACTTCACCCAGGATTCAGAACTTACCAATACAGTAAGTCCTCCCATTGCCCACAAATCCATATTTGCAAACACACATCTTCATCCCTTCTGTTTGCTTGCAGGTAGCGTGTTCATGGCAAGTGGCACAGATATCTAAACCGGAATCATAAATTGTAGATGAAGGAAAAGAAAAATTCAATCACCTCCTCTAGACAAGTCACATTTTGGGTAGTAGACATTTACAATGGAGAAGCAAAATTTGAATAGCAGAATTATAAAAGGCAGAGCTGATCCCAACCTTAAAAACCTGCAAAGGCTACTCACTGCCCACAGAGTAAAGTACAAATACCTCTACCAGGCAATCAAAGCTCTGAACAGTCCCGACTCTAAGCTAACCCCTCCAAGCCTCACTGTTTCCAAACCCAAACCACACACAATATTCTCTAGGGAGGAGGCTGACTACCCCTTCCCATGCACGCTGTCCCCTGTCCTACCTCATGCCGCAGTCACGATGTGCCCTTCAAGTAGAATGCCTATCCCTCCTTCTCCGCCCAGCTAGCACCCATTCCTACTTTAAGATTCACCTTAAACATCACATTCTCCCTGGTATCGTCCCCATTCCTCCATTCTTGTGAAAAATTAAATTCCTCTGTGCTCCACTAATACTCGCATATTCCCACGTCAGCCGTGTTAATTTGTCATTATATACTGTTCCAGCTCTGGCTTCCAAGCCGCAGATCGTGCATGAGCTTCTCCCCCAGGACAGGGATCATGTCATTTGCCCATATATCATCATGCCACAGTATAAACATTCAAGATACTTTTACTGACCGACCGGATAAAGGAACTTGCAGTCCTACTTGCCACAACTCAAAAAGCAAGTGGAAGGGAGAAGAGCTCATCTGTCTATTACCCCATCTGTGTTTCTTTTAGGGAAAAACTGAATGTGTTTAAAATGTCAGTGAGATGAACAGCCAGGTCCCAGCAGATGACCAGATCCCAATTACTTCGACAGGCAGCAAAAATGTATGAGGCCAACACAGACAAACCTACCAGAGGATGACTGATATATGGCCCAAGGTCAACCAAGGACGTCTACCCGAGGCTACGTGGGCCGCCATGCTGTCCTCTCAGTGGAGGATTTTAGGAGAGGCCCTCGTCAGGAGAGTCTTCCAGCGTGGAATTCCATCTTCGTCTTGGCCCCACGACTACCCAGGTAATAAAGACTCAGCCCTCAGGTTGCTCTAGGCAACTGAGACAGGGAGATTTCCAAGTACAGACAGCCCCTGACTTACAATGGTTCGACTTACAATCTTCCAGCTTTACAACGGTGCAAAAGCGATACACGTTCAGTAGAAAGCATACTTCAAATTTTGAATTTTGATCTTTCCCCGGACTAGGGATATGCGGTGTGATCCTCCCCCGTGAGGCTGGGCAGTGGCAGTGAGCTCCAGCCCCAGCCAGCCACGCGATCACAGGGGCAAACAACCGATAAACTCACAACCTTTCTGTACCCGCACGACCACTCTGTTTATCACCTTCAGTATAGTATTCAATACATCACATGACATAGTCCACACTTTATTATAAAACAGGCTGGGTGTCAGGTGATCTTGCCCCACTGTAGGTGAACATGTGTTTTGTGCACATTTACGGTAGGCTAGGCTGAGCTATAATGTCTCATAGGTTAGGAGTATTAAACGCATTTTCGATTTATGAGATTTCCAAGTTATGATGTAACCCAATTGTAAGTTCGGGAAGATCTGAACTGATTGTTAACCATGCCTGCTTTTTCTTTCTTTCTTTCTTTCCTTTTTTTAAGATTTTTATCTATTTGAGAGAGAGAGATAGTGAGAGTAAGAGGAGAGGCGGGGATCAGGGAGAGGGAGAAGCAGGCTCCCCGCTGAGCAGGGAGCCCAATGTGGGGCTCTATCCCAGGACCCTGGAATCATAACCTGAGCCGAAGGCAGACGTTTAATCATCTGAGCCACCCAGGCTCCCCCTGCTTTTTCTTTTAAAACAAATATAACACAGGGCGCCTGGGTGGCTCAGTTGGTTAAGCGACTGCCTTCGGCTCAGGTCATGATCCTGGAGTCCCGGGATCGAGTCCCACATCGGGCTCCCTGCTCGGCAGGGGGTCTGCTTCTCCCTCTGACCCTCCCCACTCTCATGTACTCCCTCTCTCTCATTCTCTCTCTCTCAAATAAATAAATAAAATCTTTAAAAAAATAAAATAAAATAAGATAAAAAATAAAACAAATATAACACAGAAATGAGACAAACCACTGTTTATCCCTAAGTAATACTAAATTAACCATGGAATATTTACAAAATTTATTATATCGCAGACCATTAAAAAAAATGCAACCAAGTGCAAAAAAAAGTAGAAACTGTAGAAGTCATACATGACTACCATGTAATAATGTAATAAGACTACAAAATAAAACATAAGACTAGCATTCCCAAAAGAAACCTACTTGGAAACTACAGAACACTCTCCTAAATAATTCTTGGGACAAAAAGGATAGCCAAATTGAAATGTTTGGGGGCACCTAGCTGGCTCATTCGGTAGAGCACGCGACTCTTGATCTCGGAGTTGTGAGTTTGAGCCCCACGTTGGGTGTGGAAATTACTTAAATTTTTTTTTTAATTGAAATGTTTAATACTAGATATAAAAATGTATCCACTCTAGAAAAAGTTTTTCATGTTTTTGTACTTTAAAAGACAGAAAGAAAAGCAGGCAGCCCGAGGGTGGGGGGAAGCCTTAGAATTTTAACACAAGAAATTTGGGGGGGGAAATTCCTTAAAAAGAGGCAGCCAGGGGGTCCTGGGTGGCTCAGTCGTTAAGTGTCTGCCTTCGGCTCAGGTCATAATCCCAGAGTCCTGGGATCGAGCCCCGCATCGGGCTCCCTGCTCGATGGGAAGCCTGCTTCTCCCTCTCCCACTCCACCTGCTTGTGTTCCCTCTCTTGCTGTCTCTCTGTCAAATAAATAAATAAAATCTTAAAAAAAAAAGAGGCGCCTGGGTGACTCAGTCAGTTAGATCAGGTCATGATCCCAGGGTCCTGGGATGGAGCCCCGCATCAGTCTCCTTGCTCAGCAGGGAGTCCACTTCTCCCTCTCCCTCTGCCCCTCCAGCAACCCCCCCGTCCCCCTGCTCGAGTTCGTGTGCGCTCTCTCTCTCTCTCATGCTCTCTCAAATACATAAAGTCTTTAAAAAAAGAAAGAAAGAAGAAAGGAAGGAAGAAAGGAAGGAGAAAGAAAGAAAGAAAAAGAAAGAAAGAAAAAAGAAAGAAAGAAAGAAAGAAAGAAAGAAAGAAAGAAAGAAAGAAAAAAGAAAAAGAAAGGAAGGAAGAAGAAAGAAAGAAAGAGAAAAAGAAAGAAAGGGGGCGCCTGGGTGGCTCAGTTGGTTAAGCGACTGCCTTCGGCTCAGGTCATGATCCTGGAGTCCCGGGATCGAGTCCCGCATCGGGCTTCCTGCTCAGCGAGGAGCCTGCTTCTGCCTCTCTCTCTGCCTGCCTCTCTGCCCACTTGTGCTTTCTCTCTGTGTGTCAAATAAATAAATAAAATCTTTAAAAAAAAAAAGAAAGAAAGAAAGGGAAAATAGAGGGTTTGGGGGGGTTGGGGGTCAAGAATTAGTAAAGAAACAAAGTATTAGAAATTACATCCAAATTCTTGAAAAAAAAAGTTTCCCCAAAGTCAGTGCATCATAAAGACCAGCAGCAATGACTCAAGGGTACTGGTTAGAGGAACAAAGAACATATGCAAACACATAACATTAGGAATATGAAAGAGCTTGTAAGAAAAAAATACATAAAAGTTTTTTATTACAGATGAAAGACTTGCAGTTAAACATTGCAGATTTAGTACACTCTCAAAGCTCCACCTCCCCGAATGACATCAAGGACCAGAAAGGTATAAACTCTGGCAGACAAGATGACAGCAGATGAGGATGTCAACAATATTTCAGAAGAGGGAAGAGAATGGACATACAGGAATGGTTTGAGAGGAAGAACTAAAAGCCGGCCCCAAAGGCAGGAATTGGGGCCACTGAGTACTTCAGAAGGCAGGTGTCAGGGACAGGACTCAAAGTTCAAGGAACTAGGTACAAACAGGGATAAGGAGTAGGTAGATACCCCATTCTCCTCGTTAACCCTGGCATAAGATGGAGTTTACATCCTGGAGGATGTAAACCCTGGAGGAAATGGACCAGAGAGGCCCCTGACTATAGGGGCAACAGGCAGAGCTGAAGTGAGAACGGGTCGCCGTACCTAAATGTCCATCAGTGCGGAGTAAATATACGTAACCATTTTAACATTTTAACACATAACATTTTTAAATGGTGCCACAGGACACTATCAATTCATAATCACACGCAACCAAAATCCTGGAAATACCCTTTAAATAACAGATCCTGGGTGAAGTCCAATAAATCCAGTGTGACCAACCATATAATGATGAACACTCTCCCCAGTGTGTACATATAGTGCAATAACAAAACATAAATACCATATTTATGAAATCATCAACAACAGAATGGTAAAATGTTTGATTTTTTTTTCTAATATGGAATATTTGTCTTTTTAAAGATGGCAGCATTTATATACGTCCAGTACCAGAAACTTACCTCAGATGGGAAAAAAAAAGGATTATTTCATTCAACTGTTGAGTGAATCTAATAAACACACACACAAAATTAAGAAATGAAGTAGTGCCACCCACTCAGATAAATTAACGGAAGTCCAGTCTGAATTAGTGAAGGACAGAATGTAAAGTTTTTTAAATAAATTGAATTAAGTTCAAGTTCATTCAATAAACAGAACCAAACAAAATAAGGCCTTGTAAGAAGGCAGCCAGATACAGGGGAAAAGCAAGCACTGGAGCTGAGTGTCAGAATTAGATCCTAAATCTAGCCGAGTCTAATTCATTGTACAACCTTTAACAAATCACTGAACCTCTCTGGATCCCAATTTTTTCATCTGTAAAACAAGGGATTTGGGCTTCTCAAATTTTAAAGGGCATTCAAGGGCATCTGGATGGCTCAGGTCATGATCTCAGGGTCATGAGATCTCAGGGTCCTGGGAGTGAGCCCCCCATCAAGCCCCACTCAGCAGAGAGTCCGCTTGTCTCCCTCTCTCTGCCCACCCCCAACATTCTCTAAGATAAATACGTAAATCTTTAAAAAAAAATGTAAAGGGCACTCAAATCACCTGGGGCTAGTGCTAAACCGCAGGCTCTGATTCAGGGTGGGGCCCTGCATTTTGCATTTCTAACAAGCTCCCAGGGGAACCACATTTTGAGCAGCAGGAGTTAAGTGGCCTCCAAAGTCCTTGTCCCCTAATCGGCAGACACTTCATCCTTAGGGTACCTGTTTTAAGGACCCACTAAGAATAATTCAGCAAGCTGTAACCCCAGAAGGACAGTATTTGGCATGTTCGGCTCAATAAATGTCTGTTCCCCATACTGGCAAAAAGAGAACATGTATGCCAGGCTACCAAAGGATTCTCAGACCACTTGCAGGAGGGAAAGCAGTTTCCAGAGGAAGAAGGGCCTCAACTAGAGCTTCTTACTCAGCCATAATTAACCATCTGCAGGGCCTTATATGGCAGCTTCTGAGTTCTAATTGCTTGAGGGACTAAGTAGCCTCTTGTGGGGGCGGGGGAGAGGGGGCGGAGGTCCTCAGGACAATGACACAACTTATCCTAAGGAAAGGGGCAGGAAGTACAATCCTAATCCAAGAAAAGACAGGGCGGGGAGGATTGCTTCTAACCACACAACAGTCTCCACCATTCACCAGCCCCTAGCTCAGTTAAGAATCACCTACAGAGGGGCGCCTGGGTGGCTCAGTCGTTAAGTGTCTGCCTTCGGCTCGGGTCGTGATCCCGGGGTCCTGGGATAGAGCCCCGCGTTGGGCTCCCTGCTCCGTGGGAAGCCTGCTTCTCCCTCTCTCACTTCCCCTGCTTGTGTTCCCTCTCTCACTGTGTCTCTCTGTCAAATAAATAAATAAAATCTTTAAAAAAAAAAAAAAAAAAAAAGAATCACCTACAGATGGGGTGACTACTTTGTCCCAGTTTTTTTTTTTTTAAGATTTATTTATTTATTTATTTATTTGACAGAGAGAGATAGCGAGAGCAGGAACACAAGCAGGGGGAGTGGGAGAGGGAGAAGCAGGCTTCCTGCCGAGCAGGGAGCCCGATGTGGGACTCGATCCCAGGACCCTGGGATCATGACCCGAGCCGAAGGCAGACGCTTAACGACTGAGCCACCCAGGCGCCCTACTTTGTCCCAGTTTTAATAATAAAAGTCCTGTGACCCAGAAAACCCCTCATTTCAGTGCAAACCAAGACAGCTGGTCACCCTACCTGGAGAGCCTGTTAAAACAGAATCCCCAGAGATTCTGATTCGGTAGGTGTGGGGTGAGGCCTGAGAATCTGCATTTCTAAGAAGCTCCCAGGTGGACCACACCACTAGTCACATTGCAAGTCTAGTTCAACCTCAAGGTCTTGAGTCAGAATCCTGGGGAAAGAAAAGGCAACACTGAAGATGTTTTTCACCAGGCCGAGACTGATGCAGAGCATAGCTGCACCAAGGTGACAGAGATAATAACCCAAGGAATGGAAATTCTCCAGGCCAATAGAAAGATCACAGTGTCTTTGCTACATAACCTGAGGGGAAGAGGGTGCGGGAGGGCATCTTCACACGTGTATCAAGGAGCACTTAATTTTGTCATCAGCAGACTCTGCTCAGGAGAGCAGAGAGGTGGCTGCCATGTAGTGACTGAGGGAACTATTGCAGAGGTGAGGAACCCCCACCCCCCTGGCCTAGGGATACCTAGAATTACTGGCAGAGAAACAGGACAGTGGGCATTCCAAAGTCTAGATGGACAAAAAATACTAAATACTCTTTGTTACTATTATTGTACCCCCAGCAAGGACGACCTAGGTCCACTTCCCTTCAGCACTCTGTATCAACTAAGCCAGCTAAAACCACCACCGAGAGAGAGGGCGAGACAGGTTTTGGTACGTCCACCGAGGCTGGGAGACTTCTCTCTTGCTCCCTGCTTTGGTGATCTTAGGCAAGTTAACCTGCCCATCCTCCAGTTTTAATCTGTGAGATGGAATCGTGTTGTGAGGAGTCAGTGAGAAATAGGAATGCTGTATGAGCTCGAAAGCACTAGGCAAAGGGCTAATTTACATGAATATTTATGTCTCTCTCCACAGATATTGTTATTATGGCTGGAAACAGGTCACGCGAGCGGCAGGGCCTGCTACTTGGCCCGGCGGTTCCGAGCAGGGATAAGAGAGACAAAGGGGGTACAATCCCGAGCTCCACCACTGGCTAGCTGTGTCGTCCTAGATGGGCCTCTGTGCTTCAGCCTCCAATAAATCTGAATATGAGGATAATAAAAACCCATCTCATGGGCGCCTGGGTGGCTCAGTTGGTTAAGCGACTGCCTTCGGCTCAGGTCATGATCCCGGAGTCCTGGGATCGAGTCCCTCATCGGGCTCCCTGCTCGGCAGGGAGTCTGCTTCTCCCTCTGACCCTCCCCCCTCTCATGCTGTTTCTCTCTCTCTCTCTCAAATAAATAAATAAATAAATAAAATCTTAAAAAAAATAAATAAAAAGTGAAAAAAAAAAACCCACCTCATGGCTGTGGTGAGAAATGAGTTAATACACGTAAAGCAATTACAATATGTTAGATGCTATTGTAACCACTCGGCAACTCCGTTAATGACTAAATGAAGGTACTGACAGCAAGCCAACTCGCACGTATACTAACGAAGAGGGTGATGGAGAGCTGCATTCGCGCAAAAACCTGAAGCAATATCTTTGTGTAGACAGATGCCTACCCTATTCGTGGCACTGACATTCTAGGATCCATAATATCTTAATTTACATAATCACCCCCTGCCTTCCCCACATCCTCCCAGCGTTCTGGGTAACACCTGACACAGACCTTGGAAGCTCAGCGTCCTCCCCCCTTCGGGCCTGTTCACCTTCCCCTCCTCCCCTCCACACACCACGTAGACCTATACCTCAGCCTGGACTGGGGGCTGGCCGCCCAGGCAGGCTACTCTCGCTTGGTATTTCAATATGCAAGGAAGAATTTAAATGAAATAACAGCACACGGACTTCGACGATACAATGAAGAGGTCTGTCCACTGTCAGGGGAAGAAGGTGGTTTAAAAGCACAAATGGGGGCACCCGGATGGCTCAGTTGTTAAGCGTCTGCCTTTGGCTCAGGTCATGATCCCAGGGTCCTGGGATCGAGCCCCGCATCAGGCTCCCTGCTCAATGGGAAGCCTGCTTCTCCCTCTCCCACTCCCCCTGCTTGTGTTCCCTCTCTCACTGTGTCTCTATCAAATAAATAAATAAAATCTTTAAATAAATAAATAAATAAATGCAGGCACAAATAGAGTGCTTGCATTTATTTTTTATTTTTTACTTTTTTTAAGATTTTATTTATTTATTTGACAGAGAAAGACACAGCGAGAGAGGGAACACAAATGGGGAGTGGGAGAGGGAGAAGCAGACTCCCCGCCGAGCAGGGGGCCCGATGCGGGACTTGATCCCAGGACTCCAGGATCATGACCTGAGCCAAAGGCAGTCACTTAACCAACTGAGCCACCCAGGCGCCCTGGAGTGCTTGCATTTAAATCGTAATCTAATCCCCAGCTATTCAGTCAGACCAGACAAAGGCACTGCACTTCCTTCATGAGATCCTGTCTCTCAGGATAACCTTGTGGAGATGTGTGGAAACGGAGCAGATGACCAGAAGAAATGGGCAAAGGGGGCCAATAACTCAGGAAGAGAAAGCATTCCCCAGTCTTCCATATTATGTAAAACTGCATTGTTCTTAAGGGACTGCATCAAATTCCAGAAATGGAAGGAACCTGAGAAACCTTGAATTCTCTCCTCTCCCCATGCCTGACAAACAAAACAAAACAAAACCATAGCCTCTGCTTTAAAATCCCCCAAGATAGAGAGTACTCTACTCTCTCAAGCAAGACGATCCTTGCAGGGCATTGGGAATCACCATAGATTACTCTTCCCTACCCCAACCCAGGACTGACATTCCCCGTCAAGAACCTGCAACCTTGACTTGTGTAAGATGGTTAGATGGAGCCCTCGGCTTCCTTTTGCCCTCTTGTGTCCACTTTCCTGCTTGACCAAGACCAACTTCCAGCGGGGCCCCCCCACACGTGGCCTCCAGACCAGGAACCAAGCCTCACTAAGTGCCCCAATTTCAAAGCTTTTGTGTTTTGAGTTAAGCAGCTTTTCATTTAGGCCACACTGTCGGTTCACGTCCAGCACGTCACCCACTAACGCGTTCCTCCCACCTGACGCACACTCTAAAGCCAGCGGAAAATGGTTTTTTTAATCCATGCAATTAACTTCCCCTGTCTCCTCTGCAGAGTGAAGGCCAAGAGGCCACTTGGTACCTGGGGCTGCAGAGACAGAGGAACCCATTTTAGGATTGGACCAGAAAGCTGAGGACACGCCCAGGGCCAAGACCCCGGCAGCGGAAGACAGACCCCAGGGAGGATCTTCTCCATCAGCTTGAATCCTGCTCCCTTACTTTGAGCAACTGTTAAGTCACTCCAAAACAACTCACTCCCCCTGCCACGTCTCCTCTTTCCCACCTTGAGCAGTGACTCCGGATGACAGAGTGAGGAGCAGGCCTATGAAATGCAGGACTGGTGATGTCACGTGCACGTTCTACAGCAAGATCAACTCCTCCAGGCCTCTCCACCATCATCACTCCCTCCCCCAAGATTCTCAAGGCCTCTGCCTGTCCTCCTCCTTCTGGCCTTCCCAACCCAGCCCGTCTGGAGCCAACACGTCCCCAGCCACTCCTGACTCAGTGCCATGCCTGACAAGGTTAAGAAACAGGACTGACTGGTTCTACCTGTCCTCGCCCTTTCCCAACCTTCCATTCCCCCACCCACCCACCCCCCAACACCCTCCTGCTCTACCAACTATGCGTCTCACACTTCCCTCACACCCAGGCCATCTGACTTCACCCACTCCACTCTCTCCTCCCTGAAACATCTTCGGGAACGATTCAGTGTAATTCAGCCCACGTTACCAGTGAGACACTGAATGGACGCACAGACAATGGCCAGGCCATAGATAAAAACAGAACTCGGACCCACGCGGAAGGACTGGTTTTGAAATACGAAGAGCCCTCCCTAAGCAGTAAGACCCAAATGGTCAGGACTCGCTCGCTCCCAGCGGGCTTCCCTGATTGTTGCCCCCGCTTCGCACGTAGGACCAATCAGAGAGAGCCAAGTACGCTCCCCCAGCCAATCACGCAGCATGTGGGCTGATGGGACGCCACCTCCAGCTTCTCCAGCCCCTCCAGGCCAGCAGCCTCCGGCCTCGCGCTGGGGGCACACCGGAAGCCTGTCCCCTCTGAGCCGCTCTCAGGCTCTCCGAGTGATGCCGACTGACTCGCCTGCGACAGCAAACTCTGGATAAACCCTCGCCTGTTCCCATTTGGGGGCTCTTCCTTTCCTTTCATACCACATTCCTAATCCAGGCCACAGCCCCCGACTCACATGAAGCTCGTAGTCTAGTAAACAGCACTATGCAGTGGGCGCCTGGGTGGCTCAGTCGTTAAGCGTCTGCCTTCGGCTCAGGTCATGATCCCAGGGTCCTGGGATCGAGCCCCGCATCGGGCTCCCTGCTCCTTGGGAGCCTGCTTCTCCCTCTGCCTCTCTCTCTCTCTGTCTCTCATGAATAAATAAATAAAATCTTTAAAAAAATAAAAAAATAATAATAAAATGCAAATTAAAAAAATATTATATAAAAAAAGAAGCGTGTCGAGCAAGGGCCCCGTATCAACACGTACGCGTGCTGGTGTATGCTAGGATGCATACAAATACGTGTGCGTCCTACAAATGCGGTACAGAGGCACGGGCGACGAATCGCTGGTGCTGCAGGGAACTGACAACTTCCCAGGAGGGAGGCCAACTGGGCTGGTTTTGAAATACGAAGAGCCCTCCCTAAGCAGACAGCTGTGGCGAAAGGGAAGAGCGGTTCTTCTCATTCTTCGCCTCCCCTCCCCTCGCAGAGACTAAGCTTTCCCCCTCCTAGACCAATTTGGCTTTCGGACATGCTCCATTAAGTACCGCATTTATTTCTGCATCTTTAACGTCCCCGTCTCTACTGAGTAATGCCCTTCACACTGCGGTGTGCTTGTGCTACTTTACCAAAACCACCACCCCGCAAAAAGAAGAAGAAAAAAAATTCTTGCCCAGACCTGGCCAGCCTAGCTGAATGCGATCTTCCCTGTGCTTCTAACTTCAAGAGTATCTTTAAGAGCCAACCAACATCTCTGCACTCACCAGAGCCCTCTGCATCTGGCTCTCGCCCTCCCTGCTCCGCCAGCCCTGGCCCACGCTGACAGAGCCACCAAATCCAGAGCTTTTTTCTCAGTCTCCACTCCCACAGCTCCCCTTCCTCTGGCTTCCTTGGACACTTGACTGGCCCAGTCCTCCTCCCCACTGTGTGGCCACTCTCTTTCTCCTCCATGTGCACCTACCATAGAAAATGGGTCTTCCCCCAAAATCTGCCCTGGGTCTCCTTCCTCTTTACCAACTTAAAGTTTTCAAATGACCACCAAGTCTCCCATCACTGGCACGCACCTCTTGTCCACAGTCTTAACTCCCTGTTGACTTCACCTCTCCAGAAGCCCTAACATCACCTCAAATTCAGGATATCCAAAATGACTTCTCTTTCTTCCCAAATCTTTTTCCTCCTCCTACACAACCATATATCCAAGTCACCCAGGCCCCAAACCTTCATGTCCCCTTTCTCTTCTGTTCACTGGCAACTTAATGTCCGTTGTTAAGTCCTTCGGTTCCATTTCTTCCTTATTATCTGCGTTCAATCCCTTTCTCCTGCTGCTCTCTTTACGGTGGGCCCAGTCCTCAGAACTTGCAGGCCAGTTATTACAACTTCCTCAATGGTTCTAAGCCTCCAGGCATTCCCCACATTGTCCACTGGAAGGAAACCTACCCTTAATAAAACCAGATTCTTCAAGGTTGTAAATGAAGAAAGAGTGCCTACATAGGGAGAGGAAGCTCTACTGGGCACCCCTGACTTCCATTTACCAAAATTCACCCAACAGCCTTTAAGTAGTAGCCTTTAGGTAGTTACTCTGCTCCACCATCTTAACCTGGTAATTCAATGGGACCATGTGGGACTGTTGCCTAGGCTAGAGAGCTTTAACACAGATTCCAAAATAGGTCCCAAGCATCTACAGGTTTCTTTGCACACTGCCTTGGGAGACCAAGTCAGGGAAGGAAGTTAGAAAGCCTACCAGAATATCTGATGTACAAAAATGGCCACCCCAGAAGGTTGAGCCAGCAAGAGAAACACCCACCAGTGGTGGTAAAAATCCAAAGATGAAAAGAAATTTGAGGGAACAGGAGTCTGAGCCACAAAATCCACCCCCCCCAATCTCCCTACATGGAAGTTCCCTTCTATTTCAGGATGAATGATTTTACTAAAAAAGCTGGAGAGTTTCCTTACACCCACTTTTTATATCACTCCCTGTACAAAAGCCTGCAATGACTTCTAATGGCTTCCCACCACCCAGGAACAGCTAAGTCTAAATACCTTCTTCGTCTGCCAAGCAAGGCTTTCTGCCTTCTGGTTAATCCAATCTGCTTTTCCACTTCCATTTCCCACCCATCTCCTACATACCATAGGCCCCATGCTTTTATACCTCTATGTGCTTCCTCACACTGTCCCTTCCATGTGGAATTCATCCATTCTGCCTATATTTATGGAGAGCTCACTGTCCCCTCTGCTATGAGCTGGGATGCCTTTTCCTCACCTTCCCATATCCAAATATTACCAAACCTGTTGGCCCAGTTCAAGAGTCATCTCATCCCTAATGCCTTCAGATTCAGCAAGCTAGAATGAATCTTGCCCTCCTCGGACCACTTACACCTTCTCAGGGCACCTAGGGCATTCTGCCTTCTATTACGGTTACTTGGGTAAGTGGGTAAATGCCACCTCCCCTACATGTTTGCATCCTACCACCTGTGCCAACGCGTTCCAATTGCCTGGAAATGGATGATTTGCTTGTCTGTCGCCTCCAGAACAGGAGCTCAATGAGGGCCAGCGCGGCGACCTCGCATCCTGCACAGGAATTCAAGGACCATCTGTTGAATGAATGACTTGATTAAGGAATGCTTTATTCCTGTAATCTTCCTTGCACTTCTTTCTCACCCCATTAGCATCTGGTTCTTCATTTAGGAGAAAAGAATGAAAAGGTAGAAAGAAAATTGCTTCGGGTCAAGAATTTGTCGCGCCAAAGCCACAGCAGAGCCGGAAGCGTGACAGTGCAGCCGGAACGCCCTTCCGCGCCCTTCCGCGCCCTTCCGCGCCCTTCCACGCCGGGCGCGGTTCTCCCCCGGGGCCCCGGCTCGCGCCCACCCCCCGCCTCGCCCCAGGTCCGGGGCGCCGAGGGCGAGGCCGCCTGAGACAGGTGCCCCACGCAGCCTCCCCCAGCGGCCCGGGGCGGGGGCGGGGAGCCCCTCCTGCCTCCGTGCGCCCCGCCTTCCCGCGCCCCAACGGCCCGAGCGGGCCCCACCTGCGCTCCACGCCCGGGCTCCGCGCCGGCCCTGCCCGGGGGCGGGGAAGCGTCCCGGGCGCGCCCGGCGTCGTCGAGGGCCCAGCCGGGGCACCCAGCCGGCGCCCCCGCCCCCGCCCCCGCCCCCGCCCGCACTCACCGTCGGCGCCCGGCGCTCGGCCCCCGCCGCTGGCCAGGCCGAGCAGCAGCAGGAGCGGCAGCAGGCGGCGAGGCTGGCGGCCCGCGCCCCGGGGCCCCCGGCCCATGCCGCCGCCGCCGCCGCCGCGTCCCTCCCGGCGCGCCCGCGACTCCTCCCGCGGCCCCGAGGCGCCGAGATAAGGCTGCGGGCGCCGCGGGGAGGGGGCCGGCCCGGCCGCTTCCGGCGCCGCGCTGGGGAGCGGAGGGCGCCGCGGGGTCCCGGGGAGGCGGCGGGGCGTGGGCCCTTCCTCCCGGCGTGGCCTGCGCTGCCCGCAAGACGCTCATTCGCTGCGCGCCCCTCGCTCGCTCGTGCACCTGCTGCGCGCCCGGCACGCGGTGGCCCGGGGGACACGGCGGGCGGGGCGACAGGGTCCGCATACTCGGCGCGGACATGCTGCAAATAGGGACAGACATCCAGCACATAATGACATAGCTGACCCTAGAGTCCCGGACCGTGCCAGGACGAAACGTCCACCGTGCTGCAAGCATAAGGGACGATTGGGAGATCCGAGGCTCCCTGGGGCTCAGGGGGGCACCCCGGGTGGCAGAGGAGGAGGGGTGAGGGGCAAAGGAGCGGGAATCTGAGGAGAGAGTACTGGGGGTGAAGTGGCTGGTGCTCCAAGCTCAAGGTGAGAGGGCAAGAAGCCAACGGTCCAGTCCACCCAAGGGCGACAGACGACCAGGTGACCGGATTGCACGGGGCGACGGAGCCGTGGTGGGGGAGGAGCTGACAGGAGTTCTGCCGCACGGAGGACATTCAGCTTGGGGCTTCGGGAAGGCTTCTTGAGGAAGTAAGCGAAGACCCAGAGGATGCAAAAGACGTGGGAGGGGAATCTAAGCGGTGAGAAGGGCTTATACAGAGAGACAGGAACCCAAGAGCTCAGGCTAGAAATGGGGAGGGTCTCCTTAGAGTGGGGACAGATGGTTGGAGAGAGGCATTAAGCTGCAGAGATAAGGACGACCTCACAAACCAAGGAAAGGAGGTTGCTCAGAGGCTGTAACAGGGTTTTAAGCAGAGAGTGACCTCACCAGGAAAGGCTCCCGTGTCTGCTCTGTGGGATTGGGACTGGGGCTAGGGAGGCGGGAAGACCAGCCTGCGGCGGCTGCAGGAATCCAGGCAAGAGAGGACCCGTCCAGGAGCACGGCACTGGCAATGAGAAGTGGCAAATGAGAGCGGTATTGGGTGGAAATCCCCTGGATTTTATGACCAGTAGAATGTGCACGAGAAAGAAAGAGAAATTAGATGTCACCGAAATTTCTGGTTTGGGCAGCTTGGTGGATGATGGTGGTGGAAGTCCCTGAGATAGAGACCCAAGGGGACTATTTGCAAGTTGGGGTAGGGAGAGGCTGGGAGGGGGGATAAGTTCCAGTTTGAAGGCTTTGAGCTTGGCATGTGTGTCCAAGAGCAGGGCCCCCCTACTACTTCTCCCATAGCCTCACTTGCTTTCTCTTTCCACCATGAGCCTGCCCTAAATCTAACCACCCGTGAACACACCCATATAAGGGCCAAACTTGTGCAGCCTTAAAAAGAAGTTAAAAATAAACTGCCTCGGCTCCTTTGCAGCAGGCTTTCTTGCTAATTATTTTTTGTTCAGCAAAGATAAGAGCCTGCTTTGGGGAGTAGTAGATGGGCAGTGGGGTTACAGGGGTCTATCCTCTATAATTTGGACAAAGTTTTTGTTAAGCTCAATTCTTCACACACTTTGAAACCATGTCATTGTTTCAACAAAAATACATTCATTTAGGACATTGTTAAGCCAGCCTATACTTCTCACCCATGTCCCCTGCAGAGTAAATAAGTTTAAATGTATTTGTGTGTATGTGTGTGTGTATATATACACATATTTTTTTAATTGGTGATATCGGGGGGAAATAGTCCAAAACGTGGAAATGGGCGAGTTTACTGGGTCTTTCCAGTGGGGTGCTGGGTGTTATAACCCTTCTGGGGATTGTCTAATTCTATAGGGTTGTGCACATTTGATGGACTTTTTATTTTTTATTTTTTTTAAAGATTTTATTTATTTATTTGACAGAGAGAGACACAGCGAGAGAGGGAACACAAGCAGGGGGAGTGGGAGAGGGAGAAGCAGGCTTCCTGTGGAGCAGAGAGTCAGATGCGGGACTCGATCCCAGGACCCTGGGATCATGACCTGAGCCAAAGGCAGACACTTAACTACTGAGCCACCCAGGCGCCCCGTGATGGACTTTTTATTAACGAAGCTATTTTACAACTCTGTAGGTAGGGGTAGAAGATCACTTGCAGAAAATTGAGAGTGCAAAAGATTCTTGTCCATGGCAATGCAAATTAATTTTTCCAGTAGAGGTAGAAGTGATTCTTCCCATGTGAAAATAAGATAAATCTAATAGTAAGATTTTGTCTTATATGATGTCAGCCGGTTTCGCATTTAGCAAATTCATCTTATCACACCTAACAGATAAATATATGTGTATGTATAGTATATTCTTCAAATTTTCCTTGGAACCTTGATATCTTACTAGTACTCCTTTGAAGTCAACAGCTTGCTGAGTACCTCATGAATTAAATTAGTTGAATAAAATCTTAGGTTTTCTTTTTATATTTGCATGAATCACATTTTTAATATTTTGAAAATTTTTATATTAGCATAATCCATGTGACTCATATTCTACATTAGATTGTGTGACTCTCATCAATTCTTTTTATTGGCTCATTTTGTTGCTTTCATTTTTTTTTTTGGTAAAAAGAATTACTTCTTACCCAACGATGAGTTCATGAAATCAAAGAATTAAAAATTATCTCCTGGTCGGTATGTGTCACTAGAATTAAAACAGAATATTAAACCAGTGTTAAATTTGCAGCAGTGGAATTATTGCTGAGAAAACCTTTAGCTTAAGAAAAATGTTCTTTTAAGAGAGCATGGCCAATACACCAACATCTTCTTAAAGAGAATTTAGAGGGGCGCCTGGGTGGCTCAAGTCATGATCTCAGGGTCCTGGGATTGAGCCCCGCATTAGGGCTCCGTGCTCAGCGGGAAGCCTCCTTCTCCCTCTCCCCCTCCCCCTGCTTGTGTTCCCTCTCTCGCTGTGTCTCTCTCTGTCAAATAAATAGAATCTTAAAAATTAAAAAAAAAAAAAGAATTTAGAGAGCTCTCTTTGTCCATATCTAGATTTCAGTGACTTCATCAAAAACTTTTGACTTTTAGTTTCAAGATGGCATTGTAACCCCTGAAAGTTCTCTCTTTCAGTAAAGTGACCAAAGATAAACACACACACACACACAATTAAATATGCAACAGTGCTTTCAAACAAGAAAGGATGACATCAGTGAACCAGATAGCTTTGAGGACTGTATTAGGTTACATTTGCCACGTGTCCTCCACAAAACCGTCCACCAAAAGAGACAGGAAGTAGAGCGAAGAAAAAAAAAACTACATGCAATTTAAATTTTTTTTAATTATATGTACACTTCAAATTATTATTTGTACATATTAATATAATGTGCAGATTTTATAATGTTTTAAAATTTAATTCAGAACCAATATGTAAGAATTGTTGAAAAAAATGCAAAATATACTTCTTACCAATTCAAAGCATTTTATTTTGCTCATCTGTGTACATCTTGTTCATTACCAGCAGCTCCTTCTTCAGGCTTCAGGCTATACCAGTTTCCTGGCTCTCCAAAAAAACCCTGTAAATTTCCACACGTAAAAAAAATTATTTTAGGGGGCACCTGGGTGGCTCAGTCAGTTAAGCATCCAACTCCTGATTTTGGCTCAGGTCATAATCTCAGGGTCATGAGACTGAGCCCCATGTGGGACTCCTTGCTGGGCATGGACCTTGCTTAAGATTCTCTCTCTCTCTCCCTCTACCCCCACCCCGCTTATGCTCTCTCTCTAAAAAATAAATAAATAAATAAATAAATAAATAAATAAATAAATAAATAAA